>NW_024356504.1:23027743-23263244 GCF_014805655.1 Passer montanus | reverse complement strand
CGCGGGGCGGCGGCGGGCGGCGGGCGGCGGCAAACGCGCGGGAGCGGGACCGCACGCACAGCGTCAACACGGCCTTCGGCGCCCTCCGCCGGCTCATCCCCACCCGCCCGGCCGACCGCCGCCTCTCCAAGGTGGAGACGCTGCGCTTGGCGTCCAGCTACATCTCGCACCTGGCCAACGTGCTGCTGCTGCAGCAGCGCCGGCAGGACGAGGCGGTGGGCGCTGAGCAGCCCTGCCCGCAGCCCGCTCAGCCCTGCCCGCAGCCCTGCTCGCCGCCAGGTGCCTCCGCGCCTCGCTCCATCTGCACCTTCTGCCTCAGCGACCAGCGGCAGCGGGTAAGGGCCGCCTTCCGAGCGCCTCTGTTGGGGAGGTCATTGGTATCCCCCGCAGGTTTGGGATTGACCCGGCCAAGGGTTCAGTGCTGTCCTTGGTGCCTCCTAACCCGTGTTTTTATCCATTGAACAGCATCGAGAAAGAGAGAAACCATCACCCGCTGCAGGCGTAACCGGACTCTGAACAGGCTGAGGTCTCGCACCACTCCTGCTCTGACTGTACCACTGCTCTGGGTAACATCGCCTCACTCGTGCTGCATGTTTACATTTAGATAGCACAGTCCTAAAAGAGTTACTTTTTAAGGTTATGCACTTTGTTTCATATTGTGAGAGTTTTTTTCAGGGCGTTTTGCAAATTAAATTCACTGCCTCTGTTGAGACGGTTGCACCTGGCGCTGCAGCTATTTTAGCGCGAGAAATGTTAAACCTCAGCGGCCAAGCCCTGATCCTGATGCCTCCTAAACCTGTGTCGCATGATGAAACTTGAACTTCCAAACACACAGTGTCCCCTGTCAGGGGAAGCTGTCATGAACACGCCGTGCCCTACGCCTCCAGCCCAGCCCGGGCTGCACGCAGCGCTGCCGCCCACCCCTCCAGCTGCACGCCAGGCCTTGGGGACAGGGGCTGATGCCGACAGCTGACATGCTTGAGAGGTCTCAACGATGCTGGGAGATTATTTTGAGGTGTTCACAGAAAGTCGGAAAACTTCCAGTGAAAGCAGCACCGTTGGCTGTGCACAGGCACAGAGGCACGGGACACGGGCAGCACAGCAGAGGAAAGGGGAGAAGTGCAGTGTAAGCGATGCTCTTTTCTTATTAACAGTGTGAGTCCTGCCAGTCTTTAAATAGCACGGGATATTCCTAAATCTGTCTGGCAAGGAGGGTTTCCCAAGGGCTTTTACCCATCACCCAGCTCGTTCCATAATTGTGCCCTGTACATCACTGAGGTTGTTTATCTCCCCTCAGTTTACTAACTTGTATTTATTTTCTTTCAGAAGTAACTCTAAAAGGCAAATAAGCATATTCTGTTTTCAGATTTGGACATTAGTGAAGCAGCATTTAAAATCTTTAAGCCCAGTAATGCTGGATTCTAAGAAACACAGAGGTTAATTTTTCAATGTTTTTAATAGCTATTTATAATATAATTAATTGGGCTTTTATTAATATTAATTTTTTACTTTGAGAGGCACTCTGTACTCTTTGAGAGCTTGGTAACTGTGCCACTCCAAGAAGTGCTGCAAGGAGAACTTGTCTCCTTTTTCCCTCCCTGATGCCATCTGTGCTCCTGGCCAGCCTTGCTGCTCTGGCCAAACGTGAGGGCTGAAGAAGCAGCACAGTGTTGCTCACTTTCTTTTCTGTACAGAGTTTTCTCTTCTTGCCCTACATAAGTGCAAAGCAAATCCTGGCAGACGTTATGAAGAACTTGGCAAGAGCAAAGTCATGGTGGACTCCTATACAACTTCACCTTTTTAGCTTCCCTTCTCCCCTGCCCAACACACAGTGGCCACTTTTTCTGTAGCACAATGAGGAAAAATCTGCTGTACCTACAAAAATGCAATAAGCTCTTCCTTTGAATTCCAACAAAGAAAAATACCAAGCAAAGCCCTAGAGATTCCACATCACATCAGTCTCTTCAGTTATTAAAAGCCACAGGCTGTGTTTTCCTGGATTGAGAGGAGATTTTTGCTTTTAGAAGGTTTCTATCATTAATCTTTTTTTAATGAGGAACTTTCAATTGCTGCCAGATCATGGTCTTTGTTTGTTTTGGCAATGATTTGCGAAGCTGGAACTCTTTACAGTTTTGCATAAAGTGTTTTGTTTTGTTTTTTTAATTTTTGTCTTGTGTTGGCCTCTGTGTGTGGGTATAGAGTTCTACAAACATATCTTCCTGGACTTTTTTAATCAACTTGAAAAAAATTGTCCTTTAAAAAGTTATTTACTCTACAATTAAAGCTGATCTTATAGTTAGGCCCTACATTCTTATGAACCCATTAAACCAAAGTATCTGACCTCTTTATAGACAATTAACACTAATTTATTCATTTAGCTGTATCATTTCATATTATACCCTAAAATGACAAAACATAATTCAGTTTCTAACAGTTTTAGGAAAATTTTTCATTGAGTATGCTCTGAATTTTGGAACTTGTAAGAAAGACAATAAAATTATTTATTTCAGGTTTTCAAAATGCTGTGATTTTATTGCAGTTTTAAGAGTTTTTAGTGTAGCTCTTGGCAAATGGAGTATATGTGGATTTAATGAGATATCCTTATACTCAGTTGTTAAAGGAAATGAGTACAAAATGTGAAGTCCACTTCTGTACCAAAGAGCGGAAATCTCATGACTTGAAACTCTCATGAATAATTTCTACAATCCTACAGGAATTTGGTGTTCTCCCTTTAAAAGGGCTTTTATCTCCCCAGTTTTGTGAAGGGTTTATACAAAATGCTTTCCAATGACAAAAGCAGAAGCAGCCCCTAACAACTTGGCCTTCTCTCCTGTTTAACGTGGCTCAGTGTAACATTAAATTCTTCTCTCTTTACTCAGGATAAACTGTTGAGTTCAACTTGGCTTGAAGATTTTCTCAGGGTTTCAATTACTAAATAATACTGGAGTTTCAGCAACACTGATTGATCGTGGCAGAAATTAGACCCCAGACCACTGTGGCCCAAATATTTATGGTATAGACAGATAATGTCTATCCAAAGCAATTATAACCGTGATTTCTCTGAGGAACTTTTATGTATTTGTAAGTGTGTGTATTTAAATGAGGAAAATTGGAGACAAATCCTTCACTTTGCCGAAATTTATTTGTAATGTAAAACTTCTCTAACCCCAGGAGAAAAAGAAAAAAAAAAAAACCTTCAAGATCGAGCTGTTACTCTGTAATGGGTTTTCTATAAATCAAGGGAAAAAGAATTTAATTTCTGGAGACACAGATACATTGAGGACTCACATTGAACATATAAAGAGCTCATCATCATTCAATATTTTACCGACTTTTTACTGTATGAGATTGTGTGTCTTATCAGTCCTACTTTTTTAATCATGGAGCAGCTTTATTCATGGCATGCACAAATATACAAGTCAAAATCTTGAGGGTGTCTGAGAGCAAGTACCTTACTTGATGGTGAGGCATTGGAATAATGTGAGTTTTTCCAGAGGTGTCAAACCACCTCTAGTTCTGCAGATATTGGGGGTTTGACTTATTTGTGAGTGCATTCTGTTCTGTGTGTATGAACAGAGTCATGCCTGATGCCAATCCCAGCTTTGTTTTCCTGTAAACACTTGGCTATTCAATTTACATGATGCATGAATAAAGCAGAAACAGTGAGATACACACCATTTGGTCTCAGATCCTATTAAATTATTGTTAAAATAATCCAAGCATGGTACTTTGTATAAATCATTTTACTTAGCCTGCTACATCACTGTATAAAAACAGCACCAAGCAAAGTGAATAAATCATGTTGTTTGATTTTACTGGTTAAGTTTAAAGAAGCATTTGAACATAGTTTTTGGTTATTTATGAATTAATCATAATGTAAGTCAAAGTAGTTTCATATGTTAGCTTCTATTTTCACTTCTGTTCTACAAAACAGAAGTTCCCTTTCATGGAAAATCTGCTTCTTTACGAAAATCTGTATTTGTTTGCAAAATGTGATTATATTTGCTAAAATAAACAGTATTTTTGCTACTAATTTAAACAACAAACTGCAAACATTAAGATGAAAGTTCTCTTCTATAGCCATCTCAAGATTTAATGTTTTTCTTTACCTTTTTCAAATCTATCTCTCCAAGATTTCAGCAGCATACTGATGTGTATGAATGCACCATGTGTGTGCATTGGCAGGAGAGAAGGGAAGTGGGTGGAAAGCTTGGGAAAATGAAAAGTGAGCTCCTTTGCTCAGGGCCTGTGCAATATCCTAAGTGCCAAACACAGGAGGAGATGGAGGGAGGGAAAGGATGGGGCAAAAAGGAGGGAGAAGAAAGGAAGAGGATGATTCATCAGTGGAAGTTCATGAGGGCAGACAAAAGAGCCCAGAGTGTGAGCAGTCCCTGGCACGTTTCTGTTCTTTGGCCTGCTGCACTGTGAGATTGTTGACACTTCATTGAGAGAATATCACCAAAATTTATATCAAACCTAAACTGACTGCCTAAATAACACCTTTGAAAAAAGACAATGATGTCTTGATTAATAGTAAGAGCTACTGGATAATACAAGGTGAGGAGAATGAATGTATATGAAATTAGCTAAAATAGCACGCTACAAAGGCAAGAGATCTGGGAGATCTTTTACACCAGGAATCCTTTGAAGGTTGAAGAAAAATGGTTGCAATGAATCAATATGAGGATTATGGGGGAGGAAAAGAAAATTATTACTGGGATAAAAAATACTGCAGAGTTTCATAAAAGCTTAGGTGGAAAAGTGACATTTCTTAATAGTGAGAAGAACTAAACTGGCTGCTGTGGATGTATTTCTTTAAAAACCTTCTCAAAATTTGAATATACATTCATATCTAGGCAGCCCAGATTCTTATTTCAAGTGAAATCTTTTAGCTGTTACAACATAGTACAAAGTTTTTGGAACCTTGAAGATTCATCCCACTTTTGACATTGTACAGCAAGGAGTTTGACTTCCTCAGAGAGGAAGGAGAAAGAGAAGGCATGGATGAATAAAGAAGAGTAACCAGTAGCCCACCATGGAGGATATTCCCTGTGGTGCCAAGAAATCTCCCTCTTAGCAAGGATTTGATATCTAGATACAAGTAAGCTATGGTGCACCCTGTTTTGGTGATAGATAAAATGTAACAAATACTTAAGACAAAAGTTGCTTTAAAAAGGCTCTATCTACTCTCTTTCATTTACAGCATTCACATCACAGAAGCGTTGTGAGGTTTTAATTAAACATTTGGAAATTGCTATGTGTTCTTCCAAAGGAGAAGCCAATACAAATAAGACAATTACACTGAAATGGGTGATGGAACAAGGAAGTGATAAAAGTAATTCCACTTGTTATGGCATCTCTCTCCAACATCTTATTGTGTTTCCTTCACATTATTAAAATAAGCCCTACTTTCCAAGCATATGTATGCAGATCATTTTTAAATGCAAAGATTGCAGAAACAGGTAATTCTTTCAATAAGACAGTGGAGCTTGGTGGGAAGGGTAGGCATCTGTCAGGCCCAGATAAGATCAGACAGCTGTGCTCTATCCTGAAAGGGTTCCGTGAAGCTCACTTTTCCTAGGGAAATAACAACTTTGGTATGAAAAGCAGCAGAATGAAGAGAAGTCTCCAAACAGATAAGCAGAGAAAACTCTCAGAGCTCATTTTAATCTAAAATACCAACTCTGCATCAGTTGAAAAGATGCAGGATGAGAGGAGGATAATACCTTTCCCAAAGAGTAAAAAATAAAGGGCAGGAGGATCATTTCACTCTATAGTCTCAAATTAATCCTTCATATTAGAAACAAAGGTGAATTTAGCAACAATAATCACTGCAGAGAGCCACTGGGACAGTGAGAGGTTGGAACACAGGACACACAGCACAGGCTGTGGGAAGAGGGGTGGTTAAAAGGGATACAAGAAAACCAAGAAGGTGGAAATTCTCCAGCAGTCTCACAACAGCTACACGGGATGGTAGAGCCAGGCTTCCCCAAGGGACACACAATGAAATCACAAGTTGCAATAATTGAATCTTTATTTTCTTTTACTTAAGGAAGAAAGCTTCTCACCACAAGCAGGGTTAAGCACTGGAACAGGTCATCCAGGGAGGCTGTGGAAGCCTCTTCTTTGGAGAGCCTCAGAACCTGACAGAGCGAGGGCCCAGTTGGGTCTAACTTTGAAGTCAGCCTTGCTTTGAAAATGGAAGATGTATGGAATAACTCAAAAAGTCCTTTTCAATCTAATTTTTCCTGTGATTTTATGAAATGAAAGCATAGGGCTCTCTGGAAAGAAAGTTTGTAGAATAGAATAAAAAGAAAAGTGCAAGGACTTCACAGAAAAAAATCATACTTTTGGTCAGTGCCAGGTATGCATATCAAGAGGGGAGATAATTGAATCTTTATTTTCTTTTACTTAAGGAAGAAAGCTTCTCACCACAAGCAGGGTTAAGCACTGGAACAGGTCATCCAGGGAGGCTGTGGAAGCCTCTTCTTTGGAGAGCCTCAGAACCTGACAGAGCGAGGGCCCAGTTGGGTCTAACTTTGAAGTCAGCCTTGCTTTGAAAATGGAAGATGTATGGAATAACTCAAAAAGTCCTTTTCAATCTAATTTTTCCTGTGATTTTATGAAATGAAAGCATAGGGCTCTCTGGAAAGAAAGTTTGTAGAATAGAATAAAAAGAAAAGTGCAAGGACTTCACAGAAAAAAAACATACTTTTGGTCAGTGCCAGGATCTATTATGCCAGACAAGACGAGGGGCATCCAGGTATGCATATCAAGAGGGGAGCAAAAAAGATTCCTAGAGGAAGTAGGAAATCAACAAGCCTATAAAGGGAATTTCCAAAAATATAAACAGTCAGATACAGGGGTCTGTTCCTCTCAGAAGGACCTCTCAGGTCTGAATTAGTAAAGAGTTTTTAATTATTTGTTTGGATGTTGTTTAAATTTACAGGTGACAACTTTGGAGGGCTGATTAGAATCAGGGGTTAACTCATAGAAAAATAAAACAAGAAATGTTCTTAAAAAGATGCATTTTAATGTAGAAATGTTAGTAGTGCCACACCTGGCAGGAATAATGCACCACACAAACATATGATAGCAAGTGACAAGCAGAAAATTATTTTTGAGGTGTTGCATGTCACAGACGTGACAAGCCTTTACATGAAAAGCAAACCCCATATCAGATGCAAACTTCACCAAGACCCCTTTTAGTAATATTTTCTATGATTATTCAAACTTCCCTGAATTTTGTCTGAAACATCTGGCTGGGTGGAAAATCTGTTAAAAGTTGTAACTTAGAAGAATATTACAAGTAGAGAAGTACATAGTATTAACTACTGTGTCTGTGCAAATGAAATGATGGAGAGGCACCTGAGATGACTGTGAATGCCAGACTAGGTAACAGTGAGAGATGATATCTGTATCTTATTAACAAATAAATGTCTCCCAAAGACATCAGCAGTTGTATAAAAAGAAGTTATGAGACACTGAAGTTTTCAAGGGTAACATTTAAAGAACCTGTGGTGCTGCCGGTGATTGGAGCCTGAGAATATGCTAAATACATGCATATACAACAATTAGACTATCAGAAATGCACAATAGAAGTTTTATCATCGAGGTAAGAGGCATAACAAAGTGATTCAAGATATATCCATGGGAAGCAGGCTCCAGGCTGCAGGGAGCAAGGTCCTACTGTGTGTTGTTTTGTTACCACTGCAACCGATTATTTTTATTTGCCACACTGCTCAAAGAAAACCTGAGTGGAAAAGAGAGGCTCTAATAACAGGTGCTGTGAAAGATAACAGCATAAGTGAGAGTTTCTGGCTGATGTAAGAGGCAGTTTCTGGAACGCTCAGTATCTGCAGCAGTGTGAAACACCAACCCTGGAGCAGCCAAGCATAGGTCAGGCCCTCTGGAGCTCAGGCAGTGGCCAACAAGGCAGACCCAAAGAGGAACGGCCAACAGCAGCAACCCACAGCATTCCTGCCCTGCACAGAACAGAGTTGAAACCAGCCAGAGGCAGGAGGAAAAGCAAAGACCACTTTTCTGCTAGATAAAACATGGCAGAGTTTATTTTAGCCTCTGCAGTGAGATGGAGCAGAAACAAAATGTACATTATGGGGAGCCTGTGCATTCCAGCAAATGCCGCAGCATTGCCGTGTCCTCCATCCCACCAGACAATCCTTTGGCACACAGCAGTTGTAACCAATGTGTTGCACATGAGCAGATCCTCTTCTCTGCAGGAATTATTTCTCTCTGCCCTCTTGGTGTGTTTGCCTGTCCTCAAGTAGCCCAGCTTTCCCCAGGATGGGAAATACACAGGAAAAATTACTTGAAATATCACTACTGGTAGGAAAACACCGCTGCTCTTGAAATGTTTTAATTAAGATGGTTAAACTGCGTAATTAAAACTATTTTAAAGGCCTATTCTCATTTCCATTATGGACTTTAGAGATCTTATGGCCTCAAAGAGTACAAAGGGGTCCAAAGGTCTCCATAATGTAAATAAGACTCAGTGAATTTATTTTCACTGGCATTATTTATAGGTAGTGAATAGTCAAAGCAATACAGAAAATCAAAGCTGTTAAAAGAAAAGGCTGGGCAATTGCTGAACCAGTGATTCAGAATTTGTTGCTCACCACCTCCATCTGCTGAAAGTTTCTGTCTGTACCAGCAGAAACGGATCATATCTTGTAAGTACCACTGCTCCTGGACTGAGAAAACAGCTCCAAATATATCAGTAGCAGTTTTAAAGAAAGGATTAGACAGTTGGTTTTGGTGGGCAAGCCTCTGGTTCCTTTTGCCAGCTCTGCTAGTCCCTTACTCTGCCACAGGAAAAGACAAAACCTTCTAAAACTGTACAGTCAGGAATGCTGGAACTTACCTCTCAATATCCAAACTCATCTGATTTTCAACAGGATTTGAGTCCTTGAAAATGAAACTAAGGCCTTATGGGGGAAAATTTGCTAGGATTCAGATGCTGAATAAAAATCACAATGAATAGAAAGATCAACATTTACACACACAAACCCCATTCTGTGCATGTGCTTCCAGATCAACCATTACCTGAACTCCACAAGAACAGACCAGTGTGGAAAGGAGCAGGAACAGAGGGACCATCTTTGTGTATTCCAAATTGAGAAAATTATCAAAATCATGCAGAATACTTTGAAGGGGTGGACATCAGCTGAGAAGTGATGAACAGAGTGTTTGCTACCCACTTACTTCCACAAAGACACAGAGTAGGTGTGAAGCATCCATGCTCCATCCCTGATGAACAAGACCAGGCATGCACAGTGAGGAGAAGCTGGGAAAGATGCTTTGCTCTGTGTGTTTGTTCCTTTTTCCACTCCCAAGACATATAATTGAAATGCACATTTCAGTAACTTAGCTGAAAACAGCACGTTCTGCAATTTCCACTGAGCAGGTCCCTATTGCTCAACTGCTGTTCCACAACCAAATGTCAGCAGAGCAGCTGAGCCACACACAGGCATGGGAGGGAAAGGGAGAGCTCAGGAGTCTGGGAAGAAAAGGGAAATGGCAGTGCTGATCAAGGAAAATAACAAAAAGCCCTTCTGTTTGGCTACTTGATGGCATATGGTACGTGGTTTGAGCTTCTTTTTGAATCCCTGTCAAGTAAATACCAAGCAGAACTGGAATATTACACACAATCATGTCCCAGTCCCAATCTTTTTTTCAGAATTGGTACTCCATTATGCTCCCACTTTAGGAGGAAATGAAACCTACAGTCCACTTTGCCTCAATATGTAAGGATAGGTTTATAATAACTCTGTGTCACCTTGGAAAATTAAAATAGTACCTCTTGTTCTGACTGTATATGAAAGTATAGCTAAAACAAATTTCATGGCACTGATTAAGTGCCGTGTTCACTAAACTTTCCAATCCCTTATATTATGGATCTTTCTATATTGGTGTTAGAGGAGGCTGCACGGTGAGTAAGAAAAATCAGATTTCAGGTGCTCACAAGCATGACAAATAGGCACTGAAGTGGCCTTGAGCACTGTGGTGTAGTAACAGAGAGGAAATTGAAGCATTCAATATTCTGAGGTGCCTAAGCCCTCTGCAGATGGCTCTTGGGTAGTTGTTGGTAATCTAGCAAAAAGAAATCATCTGGTTTTGTGAGGGCTTGTTGTTTGCTTTGCTTTGACACTGCCAAAATAAATAATTTTAATGCAGGCAGCATAATATGAGTAACAATGCTACACACACTAACTCGTACCTTAGGTGCTCTTCTCTAAATGAATCAATGCAAGATTTAGCAAATCCTTCATACAGTAACAAATCTCCAGTTCCAGGAGGCTACTGTACATTTCTGTGTTAATTAGGAGCTTTGTGGAATTTAATTCAAGGTTGCTGACAGAAAGGCTTGTGATGAGGAGTATTTTAAACCCATGACTGACAGTAACAGCAGTGCTGCAGTCTATTGCCTTAGTTGGACTATGTGTTCTGCCCATCTTCATACCCCACCATTTCATTAAATAAATTGATGTTTAATAACTCAAGAAAAAAACCCAACATTTCTGTATGTTAATCTTTGTATCATTCTGCACTTTATAATTGGATTTAATAATGAAAATGCACAAATTTAATTATATGCTTTTATTTTGGGGCCTCTTTCTATCTGGCAAGTAGACCTGTGGAAAGAGATGAATTCACAGTTGAATAGATGATCTGAAAATATTTATATATTATATAATCCATTTAGACATTCACTTTCAGTGAATGAAGATAATAGCAGGTATCTAATAATTAGGTGTCATTAGTACATGCACAAAGATACATTTTAGTCTGTTATACTGCACTGAAATAATCATGGTTTAATATTTTTAAATTAGGAGCTTCACTGTTTTAGATTTTCATATATATGGAGGTATTGCAATTCTGAAATAAATGTTACTATTAAAAAAGTCACAAAATAATAGAATAGTGATATTTCCTCTTTAAATTTTCAGGCATAACAATTGTGAGTCTTAGCAAAAAAATCTGATTTGTTAACACAAACCTCTCTGATCTTCCAACAAAAATAATTCTGTATCTCCACATAAAATTAACTCAGATTAGCGTGTAGGTTTAATCAAACATGTAGAACACAGACCAGAGCAACAAATTGGCTATTACTCAGTAATAGGCACAGGTGTGACCCTGCAAAGGTCAAGAGCCAGGCACTTTGTTCAAGTATGGAAAGTTAAAAATAGCCTGTGCAAGTGTAGTTTATATAAATTGGTGATGTACAGTAGCCTTTGAAGGCCAGTAAGAGTGAAAAAGTGTATTTAATTACCTAAAATTTAATTGACCTGTACAGGAGAAAAATATGAAATATGAACAATCCAGCAGCTTTATGAAAGAAATGAAGTGGTACTTTATAAGACCATTAGAATTCCTATTGATTTTGTGAATAATCGTGTCCTTGATTATTTTATCTCTCTTTCCACACATTCAGCCATCCCCTGCAAATGAAATTTAATTATTGTTTAGACAGAATCTGAACACATCCTCAAGCAAAATAGTACAACCAGCAATGGCACAACAATTTGACAGCTCCCTGCAGCAGTACACAGAACCCATCCAGAGCTGGATTGTGTCCCAGCATGCTGCAAAACTACTCTTTGCTGCCTCTCCTTGTGCTATCAGACAAAGCCGAGCCAGCCAAAGGATGAAATGGGGTAGCTGTAGGTGGCTGCCTCTCCTTGTGCTATCAGACAAAGCCGAGCCAGCCAAAGGAAATGGGGTAGCTGTAGGTGAAATTCCTGTTTCTCCCCCAAAGCCAGCACTCACATACACACAGTGCCTTAGGAGCAAGCCCAATTCCCTGCAGGTGGCCTCTCCTTCAGGAGCACAGAGGAAGGAGGGTCTGTGTCCCTCCTCAGAGGGAGAACTGAATTCACTGCCAGAAGGAAAGCAGCACGTGCAGGATCAGTGGTTTGGTAGCAACCAGGACACCCCAACATCACAGGGCTTGTGAAATGCAGGTCACAGCACTGAGCTGATGTTTCCAGACTGTCTGGAGACTCAGGCTGGTAGCACAGCACCAGTTATGTCAAGATTAGGTCCAAAGTGGGAAAATCCCACTTAATTTTGAGATGTCCTTCATGCCTCCTTTCAGAGGAAGAAGAGTTCTTTCAATGCATCAAACACTGTGCCCAGCCATGACATTTCTGTAAAGGTTGCAGGAGTACAAACAAGAGCTGGACTCAGCAGCTGCCTGTCATCTATGCCAGTTCTGGATGCCAGCATAGAAGACTGATTTTAAATTGCATGATGTGGTACATTTAAAATGTACATCAAAAACCTGCATTTATACAGGCTGGATTCATCCCTAATTTTATAAGTACATCGTGTCACATTTTCCAGGCAGCTTAACCTTTTGAAACTACTACCTATTAGTGGGCCAAAACCATCTTTTAGCTTTAGAAGGGGTTTAAATTCAAAATATACTTGGCACTTCTGTTTCAAGTAAAGATTAAAAGCTGGTAAAAAAGAGTCTCACACTGAGCTAAAACCCACCCCAGAATGGTGTTATAAATATGCAGAGGCTACAGGGAATAAAAACAAAAAAAGACCTTTCTTTCAGCAAAGAAATCTGCTTCCTTCTCAGGATCAAATATGATTCAAGAGAAAATGGTGAAAACTATAAAAAATTACACAGAATGAGAGTCTGGAGCAGAATATAGAAATATTCTCCAGTAATATGTAAGAGAACAAGGAAATAAGCATACATTTATAGTTCTAGATTGAGACACCCAAGTTAATCCCTGAATACTGACCAAGGTGACCATACTCAAGGTCTGAGTGAAGACATTGAACAGACACCCAAGTTAATCCCTGAATACTGACCAAGGTGACTCAAGGTCTGAGTGAAGACATTGAACTGCAGTGAGACTGAGGAATGGATACTGAACCCAAAGGGAAAGTAAAGCTTGATGTTCTCAATTTCAACATATCCAACGGTCACCATTAATAAAGTCTCATGGCGTGATTTCTCTAACAAACCTAATTCAGGCTTGAAAAGAGAAAATACACTGTGTGTGCTTTAAAAGGTTGAACTGAGTCATTGGGAACTACAAATTCATGAGTATGACCTCAGTAGTTTGAGAGTCTTTAGAACGCACCTTGAAAGGTTTGATTTAATGCATATATAATGCAGGTAAATGGATATAAACAGGATGGTCCTGTACAGTGACCAGAAGAGCTTTTACTTGTATATTTTTTCACAAGAGAAAATAGAAAGGGAAAAAAAAAAAGAAAGAAAAAGAAGAAAAAAGGAAACCAGAACAAGGCTCTAGCCATATTTGCAGGCAAATGAGCATATGCAAGTGGAAGCCTGAGCCCTGGTGTTTTCTGTAATATTCCATGTGCAGCTGTGAATGCTTGCACTAATGCCAGTTAATCTGCAGAGCTATGGGCTGAGGGAAGGCAGTGTTGGCCACAGCACTGGAGTCATCTACTACTCTTCAAACACTGAAACCCAATCCTTCACATCCTCCTGGGCTCCACCAGGAGGGAGCAGATGGAGCCTCGCTAAGCTGCTCATTCAAACACAAATGCATAATAAGGCAGTAAACATTAGGGGTTTGACACAATACCAAAGCAGAGGAACAGCAAGAGTTTTGCTAAAAGTGCTTCTCACTTAAACCTTTCTCTGATGCTTCCAGTAGAGTGAGAGTTCATGGCTTAAACCAGGACTAGCAGCATCTAGTTTACTCATCTGAGTAAACCTGAGGAACAGCAAGAGTTTTGCTAAAAGTGCTTCTCACTTAAACCCTTCTCTGATGCTTCCAGTAGAGTGAGATTTCATGGCTTAAACCAGGACTAGCAGCATACAATTAAATCTGAGTAAACCGTGTTTATATTAAAAAACAATTAAAACTAAAGACCCTTTGCAATGCCAGTGCAGTCTGATTCTGCTTTTATGTGATGCACCAATTTCAAGCAACTCCGCAATTTTTTGTTTGCGTCCTTGCAATTAAAGCTCATCCCTGACATCTGCACTAAGAGGATGCCTTTCAGCTTGCTTTTGGTTTGGTTTTTTTGGGGTTTTTTTTGAAAGGTCTGACATACTCATCTGAGTAAACCTTGTTTATATTAAAAAACAATTAAAACTAAAGAAAAGGCCCTTTGCAATGCCACTGCAGTCTGGCTCTGCTTTTATGTGATGCACCAATTTCAAGCAACTCCGCAATTTTTTGTTTGCGTCCTTGCAATTAAGGCTCATCCCTGACATCCACACCAAGAGGATGCCTTTCAGCTTGCTCTTGGTTTGGTTTTTTTTTTTTGAAAAGTCTGACCACCAATTTCAAGCAACTCCGCAATTTTTTGTTTGCGTCCTTGCAATTAAAGCTCATCCCTGACATCTGCACTAAGAGGATGCCTTTCAGCTTGCTTGAGGTTTGGTTTTTTTGGGGTTTTTTTTGAAAGGTCTGACAATTTTCTCCTTCTTTCCTGCTCCAGATGAAATATGGATTTTTTTTCTCTTTCTAACAGTCAAAGTTTAGAGAACAAATAAAATGAGGATGAAAAGTTCTTCTTGCTCAGCTTTTTAATTTAAAGGTTTTTCTACTTTAATTTTCTTTCTTTCTTCTCTTGTAAATTCATTGAAATATTAGGGTCAGTAGTAAATGTGCTATTCAAGTATCTCTTTTTCCTGAAACCATGGCAGAAACCATCCATCCCTTTAGGATAAACAAGCTGAAAGAAGACTTTCTGTTGTTCTCTTTCCCATGACTGAAGTGAAATTGCTTGCTCACTGGATATAACTTCATTTTTAAGAAGTTTTCTTAATAAATGCAAAGTAGGATTCAGATTACACAGAAAGATAGAGTGGACAGAAAAGGATAAGGGATCTACAAGAAGAATAAACCCAAAAAGAGTTTTCTCCTACTTTCTGGATATCTTATTCTAATTCTGACATCCTTCCTCCTCACAAAGCAATTCTGACTGCAAACCTTTCCAAACCATCTCTTTCGAGTTGAGGAACATTTTCACACCATTTTGTGATGTGATACATTCCAGCCACTCACATGTGGCCTTACTGTTTTGTCAGGATGCATTCCTGCCTCATTTTACTGCACCTTGAGGATAATATTTGCTGCAATACTGTGGGGCAAAGAAGAGAATGTGAAGCAAAGTCTTGATTCTGAATTCCCTGACCAATCTTGTCATTCAAATAGAAATAAAGAGTATGGAATAAATCCAAAGAGGAGAAGGAGAACAGAGTTTTCTGTGCTTATTCAAAGGATAATGATGTCCTAGGGGAGACAATAAAAGAAAATGCAATTGTATGAAGGACACCTCCAGTACATCTAGTAAACCTTGTAGGAAAGCATAACAACAAAATCAATAATAAAAAACTATTTGTGAGGATGCTAAATAAAGCAAGCTAGGAACAAGACCTTTGAAATGCATATATTGTAAACTGAGTTCTAATACTTCAAAATAATTATTCTCAATCCAGGTTCAGATTCAATAAGAATATTTATCCAGTGCTTTCCTCTTCTTTTGTGCAACCTGACTTCCTATAAATGATCAGGGAAAGAGGAACACAGCAAAGCTCTTCAGCACAGTGCACACCAGGTACTGTTCTGCTCAAAACAATGCCTGCATTTGCCCAAAAGTTGTGTGAGTGTTTAAGGAAGATCTTCCATGTGCTGGTTTGTTCTGCATGGATGGTTACTCCTGTAAAACCTTGTTAATTTTTATGCAAGAAGAACAGCAAAATGAAAGTGCAGAATACGAGTCTCATGCTGCACTGTTTCTAAATATATGACTTCCTATAAATGATCAGGGAAAGAGGAACACAGCAAAGCTCTTCAGCACAGTGCACACCAGGTACTGTTCTGCTCAAAACAATGCCTGCATTTGCCCAAAAGTTGTGTGAGTGTTTAAGGAAGATCTTCCATGTGCTGGTTTGTTCTGCATGGATGGTCACTCCTGTAAAACCTTGTTAATTTTTATACAAGAACAGCAAAATGAAAATGCAGAATACGAGTCTCATGCTGCACTATTTCTAAATATCCTGGCTACACAAAGTCCAGCAGCATCCCAAATCCAACCTTTTGTCGCAGGTATAACAGTGTATTTTATATATTCTCCTCATTTTAAAGAGGTAATCATATTTTCATCTGATTGTAACAATTAGCTCTTTGTTCTGAAAGTAAGAACAATGAAAATAGTCTAAATAGAATTTGGAAAGAGGGGGATAAAGTCACTGAGTGAACTGGATTAATGCTTGACAGAATGGCAAGAAGGAAACTACAGGTTTGCTGTAAAATATATGTATTAAAAAGAAAAAACACCAACAAAGCAACCAGAATACACACATACTTCTAACCCAATACTTCAGCACATAAAACAACTTATATTCATTAATGATCACAATACACCTCTCTCAGTTTTAAGAGACAAGTTCCTAAATACTTATGCAGTGCTTTGAACTCTCAAAGTCTTTTAATTGAAGGAGACCTGCACACTTCAGCAGTACTTAAATGTCTTCAGGTAATCCAAAATTCATCTGAAAGTTCAAAGAGATTCATTTATAGAGTATTGGCATTTCAAGTGACCAACTCTTAACCTGTCAAATGATATATCTTAAAATCCACAGCAAAAATCTCTTTTTAGAACTTTGGTCTGCTCATGCATTGCAGTTTATCAATAGCAGTAAAGCTTGGCAAACACAGAGGCTGTGGCTGAAGTTCATGTCAATATAGCACAAGGTCCAGGAAAGACTTGCTGTCTCACTAAAAGCTTTTCTAAAGATTTAACTAGAAAAATGCTAATGCTATTGTAAGATTTCTCTGCACTGCACCCACATTCACCCTGCAAGAGCTTCCCGCACATGGTCACAGATATTAAACATAAATGTAAGTAATGAATATAAAACAAAAAGTCCTTTTGCACTACTACAATGAGCAGAGCATTTACACTTCAGGAACTGCTGAATGATAACAATCATAACTCTGAAATTATTTACTGCAAAATTTGGGCCACTAAAATAACTCTAGATATGCAATTCTCAAGTACAGGAAAAGTTCAAGGAGAAAAACCCTTAGTGCTTATTCTTGCATCATATGTTATAAATTAAAAATTAGCTGTATCCAAGTCTTAGAACATTTAATAATTACATTTCCATCTTCTATTTTTCCCTTGAGGTGTGCTTCATTACACAGGTGCACAACTGAGTAGGGATGCTCTGACTGACCTCTCCATTCTCTTAAAAGTCCAAGATGAATTCCCACTTACTATAAATGATCAAAGTTTTATGGACTAATGACAGTTTAAAATACTTTTTTCCCCCACTTTTACTGCAGTCCTGTCATTAAGACTAACAATCTAAAGTAGCTAAGAGAATGAGTAAGCAAGATGATTTACACAGATGATAGTGCAATGGTAAGAAGTGGGGAAAGTTCCTCTCTGATTTTTTTTGTAGCTGACGCATTAAAAAGATTTACACCAAGGTCTTTAAGTGAAAAGAGAGCATTGCCAAAGAGGTCTGGCAAGCTCTTCTATCAATAAAATACTCTGCCCCATAAATTTAACCAAACTCTCAGCTTAAAACCTGATTAGCACTACAAAGAACTTGCCTTGTTACCAGAGAAGCCCACAAGCCCAGTATCCACAGGGTCTGATAAAAAACAGACAAGAGAGCAACACTTCTACAAAATTTTCACCACCACGGCATCTTTCATAACTTTTATTTTCCCAAGATGCCACATACAAAAGCTGAGGAAATATTTAGCATGAGAAAGCACAGGCTCTAATACAGAACAAAGTCATATTGAAATGACCTAGGGCTGGGCATGGCAGTACAAATGTGTAAGTTTCTGTACCTGGCTGATCTGTACCTTTAGAGTAGGACTTACAAGAATCATGGCATAGGGTTCAACTTCTTTCACAATGTTCTTCAGTAAGAGGTCAATTTAGAACAAGCTTGTATCTTTTTCATAATCCAACTCCTACTATTTTTGTTCATCAGAAACAGCCTGAATCAGATCTGAGTTTAGGTGTAGGGCAGGTTCAGATCAAGGCTTAATTTTATGACTGTACCAGTACATGCATTTGACATTTGAAAGCAGCAGTATTTGATATAATTCACAACAAAATTTCATGACAAAATTTCAAGACAAAATCACAGAAAGAAAACATGAGGCTTGCTGTTCCTCCGTATAACAGAACATTATTTGTTTGGTGCTAAAAATGGGTTTAAGGTTGTAAGCCATGACTGTTTTGACAGTCCTTGCTTCCAGATCAGCTGTTCCTGGCATTTCCATCAACTATCAACTTGGATTGCAGCCCATCCAGATCTAGAAAACAGGTGCCATCCAGTTTTGGACTTCACCCAAAAAGAGTAGGGAAGATACTCATATGTCCTCACCCTCACCCTGAAAGTCTGAATAAAATTATAAACTTTATATAGGGAACTCCAACTGTTGGATCCTAGCAGGAAGAAAAGCAAGAGGCCAAAGGAGTGGAAAAGCAAAAGGGTCTTTTTATATCACAGAAGTGCAGGCATCTTTGCTGAGGTTGTCCTCATGCAGACATCTCTGAGCCAAATTCTTTAACCCCCAAACAGATACAAACAAATACATAGAAATCCACTCAGATGGAAGCAAGGTTTGCCTTCTGACCAGTCCCATGTCCTGTGCAATTCTACTCTGCAACTGAATCAGGACACAGCCTTGGATAACTGGTCTATCACAGTAGTGCTGAGTTTCTATGGGAAAGTTTGATAAGCAGATGGATATAATTCAGGAATTGTTGTGCTCCTTCAGCCAAACAAGGGTGGAAGAGAAAGCCACCAAAAAGGGAGGAACCTTCCACAACCAACACCTTTCCCAGCTCACTGCTGTGATTTGGCAGTCTACAGGCAGCCAGAAGTGTCAGGAATTTAAACAATTCTGGTTACACAAAGGTTACAAACCTTGCTGGCAGCATTTACAAGCACAGAAAGAGGCAGATCCCATTCCTCTTGTTGTTCAGCCTTTCCTCAACCAAACTTTGAACATTTGCAGGTCCAATTTCCAATTCTCCAGATTTCACCCAGGTCTCAGACTACATACTGGGCACTATCAACACCCAGTTGTAAAGTAGTGTCACAAAATCCAGGCATTAGCATGGTAAAATAACACCAAAAAATTAATAGGGAGCCAAGATGCATCAAAGGAAGGTCAGCCTACAAGCCTTATTCCTAATCTTTAATCTGTATCAAAGAATTTTCTCCTCTCTCCAACTGCAGATACTATCTGTAGCTGTCTAAAATACAGTTAGTATTTGTAATGGTATTCTGATTGAGATAAGGAAAAAAAACACTGAAGGTTACTCATGAAAGTGTTTTCCAGGGTTCCTCATTGGTCAGAATTATAAATTTTAGCAAATAAATTCACTGTTTCAAATTATAGGAGAATCTGTGCCAGCATTGCATGTATTCATTCAAAAACATACATTCACGTGTGCATGGGAAGTTCCAAAAAAATGGCATGTCCTAAACAAGAAACAGAACAGAATGTGACCTTCATGGCAACAAATATTCAAGTGAACACAGAGATTTTAAGCTGTTTTAGGAAAATGTTTGTTTCACATTTACCAATTTGGAGAGGGATTCCTCTTCTGCAAATGCAACTGCATCAGCTCTCCAGTGGCAGATGGCAGGAGTGATATAAACAGGATGATTTTACTTTCTGGTCAACATGCACTTGTCAGGATTTTTTTATAGGTTCCTTTTTCATTGAAATGTATTTTTTCATTCACATACAAAATATTTAGGAAAAAATAGCAGGAAACTCTCATAGAAGCACAGCATCTTCCCTCCCACTGCCTGCCTTAGCATCTTGTACAGCAGCCTGGGAAACCAAAACAGGTCATGCACTGAAAACCAGTTTTCAGAACAATTCATTAAAGGCACTGAAGAGTGCTTGTTGCTTTCATGTTCTCCCCAGATGATGTGTTGACTGCATATCACAGATGCAAGCCCTCATTCCTTGCAGACCTGCTCCCAAGAGAGAGTTAAAAGTGGGAAAACACATTATTCATCCAAGTATGAGAAGTTAAAAACGTTCAGAGTGGATTACAAATGTAATTTTTCCCACTGAATCTTTTCCACACTAAGTCCTGTTGGCTGCACACATTCTCACAACTGTCCCCTTTGCACAATTGTAGAACTATCTCAATCTCAAGTATCTCCCTTTAGGGAAATGCAGAATATTTCTCTTGTTTTCAGTGCGTTGGAAAAAACATGAAATTTATTCATAAAGAATTTATTTCTTCTCACCCATATTTTTATTCTCACATGAACTACAACTTTTACATCCTGCATATATAGGAGTTGTGCAGAATTGTGATTTATAGCACTTGTTTCCCCCACTTTCATTGCAGTTTTATTTTACTCCAAACAATTTTTTGTTTTGTTTTGTTCCACTTTGTATTTTAGTTACTGGGTTTTCTCCTGCAGTGTATGAATTCAAGGAAGTTATGGAGTTCTGACACTATTTGTTGCAGAGGCCTGTTGTCAGTAGATGGCAGCATGTGGCTGCTTAGCACACAGACTGCCAAAATTCCTACATGAGAAACAAACTCCCAGGCAGAAACAGCTGGCTCTTTGTAAACCCCTATTCCTACATATCTTTCCCAGCAAAACACTGCAGTCATGTCTCTTACAAAATCCTTCAGGGCCTGAGTCAAACTGTAAAGCTTTCTCTGATTCTGGGTTTGGTGTTTGGTTGAGATTTTTTTTCCTCAAACCAAAGTCCAGCAGAAATTAAAAGATTTCTGTAAAGCAGAGATAATCTAGACAACTTTGTAAACCCCTATTCCTACATATCTTTCCCAGAAAAACACTGCAGTCGTGTCTCTTATAAAATCCTTCAGGGTCTGAGTCAAATTGCAAAGCTTTCTCTGATTCTGGGTTTGGTGCTTGGTTGAGATTTTTTTTTCCTCAAACGAAAGTCCAGCAGAAATTAAAGGACTTCTGTAAAGCAGAGATAATCTAGATAGAGTCTCTTGGTACAGATACTCAGAAAGGTTTGCAAAGGTTTGGAATTCCAGCCCTGTATCTGAAGTTCAAGGCATCAGTTCTAGCAACAAAACCAGTTCTTGTGTCCCTGCCTCTTCACAGTTCTTGACTACACAGGGTACTTTCCTGCTATCAAGCAATACACACACATATATAATATTTTCTCTCTTTCCTACCTGTATAAAATGATGCAGCAGTGTATCCAGGAGTATACACCTAACAAAATTTAATACAATGAATTCCAAAATTTCACTTCTCTCTCAACAGGTTTTCATATGATAATTTAAATGGAAACAATTCCCAAGTAAGTATCATGTACATATTTCATTCATTCCAAATTCCTAATTCTTTTTGTTCCCAAAACCAAAATGGGCTTGAGAAAATGTACACTGCTATTTGCACTTGGAATCTAGTTTGCTTCTCCAAGTAAGTTATTATATTAAATGCTGTGGGCAACATAAAAAAGTGTATTTCTGTACACAAGGTTTATTTCAATTTACCTGATGTGGTTCTTTCAGGTTTGCAGGTTTAGGGTGTATTTATAACAGAGTTTTCACAGTGGATAGAAAGCTCCTCTGTCCTACCTTTTGCTTTCTGACAATATAGAAGCTTAACAGTGTACTTTTCTGAAATTTTTATAAAAATGCTAAGAGTCAACAAACAGTTCATGAATCTCCTGTGTCGTGCTGGTTCTACAACCAGAACTACTTGGTCATTTCAAAATAAATGCTAAAGAAACAAGAACTTATTTTACGTTGCTGGTGTGTTTTTCTTACCTGGCATGATTTCATTAGCCTTATTCTGTCCCTCAGAAACAGCTAAAATTGCACTTTTTCCTCATTGCAAGCAGGAGCTGCTTCAGCACTGTGGGGAAAGAAAACCCTATTGTCAAACAACATAGTGCTTTTAAATTACAACATATCACACAATTGATCTTAATAAAACAAGGCCTCAGAAGGGCTCACAGATGTTTTTAAAGACGTGTTTTGAGCCTGTGAGGGTAGTGGCCATGGCTCCCACGCCAGAGGCAGGATACTGGAGGGCACAGCACTGATGGAAGCACTGCCTGTGAATCCTGTGCTCCTGGGGAGGCTCATGTGCTTGAGCCACAGGCTCCTTCAAGCCCCTGAGGTCTGGGAGAGATCAGGGCCTCTCCCCACCCAGTCCTGCTGCCCCAGGACTCCCAGGGTCTGTCAAGAGGAGCATGTGCTCCCCCAAGCTTCCCCTGACAGCTCCTCAGGTTATTTAATCTCCAAAAGTCCGTCTGTCAAGGAACAGAAGTTGAAACCAGCTGCTCATCCATGAGAGCATCACTTTGTATTAGGCAATTATTGACACAGATGATCTAAAAAAATCCAAATTTCAATATGTCTTTGAAATTTGGCGTGCTTTGAGTTGCAACAGATGAACTGCAAAGGCTGCAAAAATCCTTTGTATTGCTAAGCAGTATTAATGGAGTAAAATGATGCTGGGATTTAAATATCCCAGGGTAATGACAATTAAAATGGCATCAATTATAGCAAAGAATGACAGTAAAAGTCTGCATCAACCTAAATCTGTAAATAGAGGGAAACACAGGACATTTTCCACTTCTTCAGGTTCTAATGCTGCTGCATTATATCCTACCTGCAACTATTGCTTGGCAGTTTCTGAGCACACCTTATAGGCTACATGGTAACTGACAATACAATTATTTATGTCTTTGATAATTTTCCCATCCTCTGATTTCTTTTTTATGACCTCTTTTTCCTTATTACTTTACCATTAATCTCTATTTCCTCCCTGACTTCTCTCTCCAGGTGTTTTCTCCTGTATTTCTTCAGATCTTAATAAATTTGATGTATAACACTGGGGAGAGGGAAGGATCTTCCCTGAAGCAGCATTTAACAAAGATAAGGTTAAAAGAGGGGCAACAGGATCTAATGTCATTATATATTTAAATAGTGCTAATAGTGCATGAGCAGGCATGCCAGAATTCACCAGCTGTCCCCAAAGGTACAAGCCAGCTTTCTGCCTCCTCACATCATAGCCCAGTTTAACCTCTGCTGGAACATATCTCAGCACAAATAGATTGCAAAACCTTCTTCCCTACAACCAGTCTAATTTATCTGCCTTCAGAAATGTTCAAAGTTTTTCTGTAGTATTAGAAATTCAAAGATTACACTCAAAGGTAAGGAAAATTAACACAGCAGAAGTTTAATAGTAGAGTTAAAGCAGAGTGGATGAAGTAGCATAACAGAAGTTTCTTCACAGGTATCTATATTTATATGGAAGATATATGTGTATATTTGTATATATAATCTAAATATTATATATATAGATATATATACACATATATCTATATAATAAAAATTATATAGAAATAATATTTTCTGTATGGACAAATTATGATACCATCAAAATAAGCAGAATTTGGCATAAATTTGAATGGGAATTTATGCATGGGAAAGAGTCCTGGACACAGAAACATGCAAGAAATTGAGGCACAATTTAGCAGAGGCAATAATATAATTGTGCTGTGTCCAGCTAAAAGAACAGCCATTGAGTTGCAGGTAATGATAGCTGATCTAGACATTTTCAAATGTTTAGGCTAATTGGCACCTAAATGCAGCTAGAAAATGACAGATCAAACTTTATAAGGAGTCATATTCTCACTCTCTGACCTCACTACTAAGAAGCAAATATAGGACCTACAAATGAGAATTAATTTCTACAGAAGTGTGTGAGTAGGAAGAATATATTTAATTTTGGCACTGTTCATATGGATGTGCAACTTCTAGTGTTTGCAATCAGCTTTTTCAGGCTACAACATGTAACACTTTTCTTGATTGAGCCTGTGTCTGGAAAGGATTTAGTCCTGTCTTGGATACCCTTCTGGGACAAAATGCTCTCTGGCAGCCTGCTGTGCCTGTATCTCCCAGTTTTCAGACCTTCAGCAAAAAAAAGATTGTTATCAAAAAAAAATTCACTTAAATTCTAAATTCAGACAAGCTGGTGTTTAGTTAGGGCTTTTTCCATCCACGACAAATTATATGACTGCTGACTTATAAGCATCCTTTAGCTCCAGAGCCCTTATAATTTGTTTAGGTTAATAACATATATGGTATATCACACCTTCAGTGAGCTTCCATAGTCGTGCCAGATGCCATCAGTGGAACATTTTGGCAATGAAGTTCCTTCAGTTCAGCAACCCAAACACAGTAGTGGGTGCTGCCTGATGAAGTCTCTGTTACAGAAACAGAAACCTCAGGCAAGATTTGGCTTTGGAAAATTGTTGGAAACCCGGTTTGTGTGGCAGTGCTGGAGGTGGAAATGCACTTTACACTCCATACACTCTATAGCCAACACTATCACAGCTAGAAGGTTAAAGCTGCTCCACATCAAGAACAAAATACTTCACTCTTCTGTTTAAGCCCTCATAATTTTACTGTTAAAAAAATGTCTCAGGTTTCACCCAGTCTTTCGTAGTGCATTTTCTGACATTGATTGCATTGGGCAGCCCTCGTCCTTATGCAGGTTACTGTACTTACAAAACTATTTCATTTAACTGTTTATAAAACAACTTCTCAGTAACTGTTTATAAAACAACTTCTCAGTTCTTACACTGCCAGAAAAGTTTCAATTATAGCATCTTGTCCCTCTTGTACTTTCCCTGCATTCACCAGTGCTTTGGAAATGAAGCCACGTCTCAAAAATCAGGCCTGGATTACAAAGAGGTAGTGCAGCTGCAGAAGCCAGCAGTGCTGCACTGGGCTTCAAAAGCACCAAAGATTATTTTTAATAACCTGGCCTCATCTTGAAGGAGAAGTAGGAATTAAAAAGGAGAAAAAAAGATGAGGCATGAGATAATCGGCTTAGATAAAGCAAAGGCATGATTTGATCAGTGTGCTCTGCAGTCAAATTATTGGGTACATAACACTCACACCCTGGGTCACTTTAGGCAGCTTCTAACAGGCACAAAGAGATTCAGGAAGCAGAGGACACACCATGTAAAAGTACAAACCAGTTCATTACTGTCCAATACACAAAAACAACTGCTAGGAGTAATGAGCTACCCATCCAACCCTTGAGAAGTACACTGCTCCAGAGATGAGTCCAGATGACTGCTCCAAACAACATTTGCCAGCCGGGAGGATCATGTGAGGAGGCTTTTCTCTATTTGTCCTTGGGACAGGTTGAACCTTGATGCTGCAAAGCTGCCATCTTAGCTCTTATTTTCTTCTTAGAACTGTGTATTTTTCCACGTTTTTTTTTCCTTTTGAATCCTTGAGCTGCCAATTATGCCCTTCTCACCAACCTTATCTCTGCAGTTTCACCTTGTTTCTTTGCACAGCTCTATTCTGTGTAGGCTTTTCCAGCTCTTGCCATCAGGTTAGCAGGTTTCTCAGAAGTCTGAGCTGGGGTTGCACAAACATTGCTGGATCCTGGATCACAGACAACTGAACCACTGGGAGCAGGTTACAGGGACAACAGGCTACTCTGGAAAACTATTGACATTCTCTTAGGAAGAGCCATTGCTTTCATTGTCGGATCACGTTGCTGCGAGGAAGCAGAGAGCAGCAACACACACTTCATAAAATAAAAGAACCTCTTTGCATCTCATTCAACTCTGACACAGCAGTGAGAGCAGCAGAGGATTCACACAAAAGCAGACAGAAGTACATAACAGACCTCTTCATTTGCACTAAGAAGTTAAGCAACAAAAAGCCTACTTAGGCCTGCAGATGGTTCAGTGCCTATAATGCTTGGCTTGGGTTTTAATGCAGAAATATCAAAAGCTGTTAGTGGCAATGCTGAATGACCTCCTGCCTACAGTCAGTGATTTGCTTTTAATACTGAACACGATCTGCAGAGTGACTGATCATATTTTGAGTCTCATTAGGCAGTCACAAATGGAAGGGAAGAGGCACTAGCTAACTCTCTCTGCCCTGATGAGCAATAGCAGGATACAGCACTGCCAGCCCTCACAGATAAGAACCTGCACACTCTGGGGATGCAGCAGCAAGAAAAGTTTGGTGTGTGCAAACAGCCTAGGCAACATGTGCCAAATGTGACACTGCAGGAAAAGCACAGGAAATAAAAAGTCATCATGGATGTAACAACCTCATCTGTGGCACTCCGGATCTCTTGTGAGATGAAGAAATTTCCATATCCTAGCAGGCAATCACATCTAACTGCATGACCCCACTGCTTTGTTCAGTTGAACAGCTAAATAACTGTTTTCCATCTTTTCTCAGATGGAAAGCTCTTAATATGTCACAATATTCCAATACTGTAAATGTAAGTCAACTTATAAAAAGTATGTTATCCAAACTATTCTTGTTGACCCCTGAAAAGAAATCCATAAATGTCTGGACATCGGGTCAGACAAAGAGAGCAGACATAAGTCTCCTCACTATAACTATTTTTTCTCTTTTTCATGTCCCAGCACCCATCCACTCCATATAGTAAGGGTTGTCTTGCAAAATTTATTCTGTTAAGCACTTGTATCGATTGATTTTATCCTGAATATTGGTTGTCATAGAAAATTAACCATGGTAAGTTTCTAGAAAACTGTTACAAATGCTGTCAGCTTGTGGAAATTGCAATTACTAAACAAGGATCCCTGGTAACTTCAAAGCTTTTGGACATAACTTTGAAGTCTGTGTATGTCAGATTTCACCTGCCTATATTTATGTCCACTATTGCCCTGAAATGACTGCAGCATCAGTACTGATGAGAAAGAAGAGTATAAACTCCCTGTTTATACCAACGGGTTTGATGCCTGTAATGAATTTTGAACAAAACTATTGGAAATTTCTACTTGCTACACTTAAATATTTTCAATCTGGCTAAAATGTGCCTTATATGATGTGAGAATAAGGAGGGAATTACGTGATGGCACAAAATACCAATCTTTTATAAATTACTTAATCCCACAAATCTTGTTTTCCTTAATTCATTACTTTATTGACAACATTGGCTGGCTGAAAAGTCACAGCCTCCACTAATCTTCTGATTAAAGTTGCGTGCCTCCACTAATCTTCAGATTAAAGAAGTCTGTTAAGGTTTTAATTTTGGGAACACTTCTGAAGAATGTCTTTTGATTTAAGAAACCTAACTTTTCTCATCCACCTAGATATTTTCTTGTCTTCCCTCCTGATTCTACTCTCAAAAGAAAAGAAAAATTGATCTGTCAAATCTTTCTTTCTATAACTCTGAAACTTTTAAAATTGGCAGAGGCTTTCATGGGTCTTTTCAACTTAGTTTTACAACCATAAAAAATTGACAGATCTCTGCAAGAAAAATGAGAGCATGATAGATTTGTCAAAGACTCAGCGGATAAAAATGAATGCAACAAGACATATATATGCCTCTTTCTGCTGTAAGTGAAAGGAAAGCTCTCCAGTCAGCAGCAGGAACACTCTGTTCCACATCCCCCAGTCACACCAAGCTTACAGCTTTGTCTCCCCGTGAGCAGAGGGGGGATGTCTCCTGTTCAGTCCAGCAGCTCCAGGCCTGGTGATATTGGTGATACCCCAAGGTGCAATTTTGGACTCCTGTACTCTCAAGACCAACCTAGGCAGATTTCTGCCACCCTTTCCAGAACTGAGGCAAGTTGTTCTGTTCCAGTTCTCTCAAAGGTTATGTAACTTTCCCTGGTGTATTATAATTTTCATACAGGTATCTATGCCCTGAGCTGGATGGTGAAGTCTGAGGTCAACACAACACAAACTGGTGTGACCTGATACAGAAATTCAATAGGTCCCTCAAAAATAAATGCTGATCTCCTTAGATAACCCAGCTGGTCTCACTGCACCATTTTTAGGCATCTTGCCCTGACTGAGATGGGTTTCAGAGCAAAAGGCAAAGCTAAGCAGCATTGACTGGAATACATGGCAAACTTAATTGCTAACTCATGCCCCTGTCCTGAGTTTCTGGTCAAATAAAAAAACAATATAATTCCTCCAAGCCAGGCTTCTTCAAACCCACATTTATTATTTTATTTCAAGCACCTGGTCTCCAGAGATTGCAGACTTTTTAAAAAAATATCCCAGCAAATGAAAACCAAAAAAAACAACATAAACTCCCCTGTTTCAGGGAAGTCTCCTGAGGCCCTCTGATTTATTCCAATGCTGAACAAACAGAGCACCTTTGCAGCAGCTTTGCCAGTTCTCCAAAACAATCGTGCCAGAAACTAAAGCTTGCCTTTCTCACACTCCATCCTTAGAGGGAAGCTGTTTCTCCAGAGGGTCAAAGCACTGCTTCCAAGTTCCTCAGTGGTTCTGGTCTGGATTCTAAAGAAAAAGAGGCACATGTTGGTTTCCCCATTACTGAACAAACCTTCCAAAGGTAATTCCCTCCTCCCCTCAACAGCTCTGACCCCACCTAGGTCACAACTGAAAGGGAAGGTGGAAGGAATTGTGCTTACTCTCCACCTCAGCCTCCTGGTGACAAGATTACAGGCAGCATCAGGGAAACCCAAATTCCTTCAAAGTGGCCTGCCATGAGGAAAGCTCAAAAAATTCCCTGTTTCTCTGGGATACAAAAACATCTTGTGAATAATTGCTTTGGCTTTGTGGAAGATGATAAGGAAAATCAAGAATTCGTGTCAATTTTCAAAAGCAACCAATTATGTATTTAACCTAAGAGCTCGTGCATTTTGCATTTGTCAACCTGCTCTAATTGTTCTGATAACAGAAGGCACGTTCTGGATGGTTTATGAACAATTTTATCTCTCAAGGCACCAAAGGCCACTGGGACATGTGCTGTGCTCTAGCCTGGGTAGATTTAGAATAATAAAAAAAGAGTAACACAATCTGACATCTGCTGATAAACAATGTGAAAAGAGAAGCAGAGCACAACGTCTCCATCAGTGATTCAAGTCATTTTTGTTGGAAATTATGTAAATAAAGACATGCTTATTTTGGCCAATTTGGCCAGAAAAATAGTGGGTTTAAAAACCACAAGGAGCCTCTTTAAGGCATAATGTGATACATTATTCTCTATCTCTGACAAAGTTCACTTGGGCCTGTTATCATCCCTTTAAGCCATTTATACCCCTACCTTGCTGAAACTCTATTAAAAATATTATATTGGAGTTGTCTTTTAGAAATAGCCAGAGTTCACCTTGACATTAGTAAGTGTACATGTTTTATACAGATATTTCCTTATCACTCCTTGTATGAAAGGTGACAGTAAAAAAATGCATATTTTATATAAAGATTATGACTTTAAAATGTAATAATATGAAAGGGAAGTGGATTTGGAAGCATCTGCTGAACATTATTTTTTTCAGTGCTAAATGAATGCAACAGCAAATTTAATTTCTCAAGTCACATACAAAATTTTAGTACAGCTCTGGGACTTTCTTTCCCATATTATAAAGTAGGAATCTTTTTAATAGAATTACACAGCAAATATTTTTGTCATAATGCAGATTTGCATCTTTTTTCTGTTGGGTTAAATACAAAGCAAATGGTACATGTTTATCGTTTATATATATTCTATAGGAAAGGAAATAGTTAAAAATTAGATTCTCAAAAAAACTCTGATAACAAAAACAAAAGTTAAAACTAAAGCAATTTTAGAACTTAGAACCTTAGAGATAAATTAAACAGGGTAGCCACAGCATAAATGAATCTCACATGAGGCTTCATTATAAATGAGAAAATGTTCCTTTGCAAGAAATTAACCGATTAAATAATGTATCAATTTCTGATGAGCAAAACATATTAAAAATTTTGAAGGTAGGGAAAAACCCCCAAGGGTGTTAATGCAGTCACTCTGACCTCAAATGCTGTGATTGCTTTCTTTGAATATTTAGTTCTGCAATAACTCTTACTACTATGACTTTTAAAAACAATTTTATTTAATAGCTCTCTTTATCGAGTTACAGACAACCCATTTTCCTTGCAAGCAGATTTTCATCATTGCTTCTTCTCATTAATGTACCTTCCAAAATTTTTCCCATTTGCCTGTTTTGACATTTCTAAAGTAGTTTAAAAACTCTGGAAGTTTAACTTGGCTTCTTAATGTCTCAGTCCCAACTGTGTTGGGACTATCTAGATAAAATAGCTTAGCATTTAAAGATAAGCACAGAGCACTAAAATAAGGCTAAATATTGATAATCAAAGTTAATGGATTTATTAGAGGTCAGAATGTGTAATAAACTGAGAGTCATAAAAGATCACATGAAAAAGTAGCCAGGATCTTCAGCCTCCCTCAAAAGTACATGGAAAGGCAAAAACCCAAGTCATTCTCTCTTTGGAAGGAAATCAATCTCCCTCAAATTAATCTCCTACTTTAGCTTTCAATGTGACTGATTAGCCTGAATCTTAGGGCAAATATTGCTAATCAAAGGGCAGGAAAAACTGTTTGCAACACCCTGGGTAAACCGGAATTCCAAAGGCTGATGTGCTCAGACAAGCAGAGATGTGGAAGTGGACAGTTCTCACTCCTGAATCTGAAATAACCAACGTGGGAAACTGCAAGTCAGAGAGAGGAGATCAGTAATGAAGCTGTGAAATTAGGAATGGTATAAATGTGGAACAGCAAATGCAAATCGAATTCCTAAGAATATGAAGAGAAACACAGTATCAGCAAATATGAGTTTTGGAAATATGCAAAGCTGTTGAAAGCAACCTGAAGGAGTAGAAAAAAGGCTTGGAAATGCAGAGAAATGGAATATGGGATAAATGCATCTGGGTTTGGTTTGAAGGGTTTTGGTTTTTTTTCAGAAAGGTAGATTATTCTAGGATGACAAATATTTCATTTCCTGCCTTTGATTAGGTTACTAATTTTATAGACAAAAGAAATAGAGTCATTTATCAGCACTTCAACCAAAATATGATTGGATGTCATGGAGGGAAACAAATAGGCTGGAGAGGATAATTGGGAAAAAGTTGTGAAGAGGGTAAGGTATGGTTTAACAGACTGTGTTCAAGGTCTGGGAGGAAATAACTAATAGGGTTCTTCAGAGATTGATCTTTAGCACCACTGGTATTCAATAAATTAATTAGCTAGTCAATAAATTAATTAGCAATTCCAGCCAGGCAGGCATTGCTATTGAAATATGCTGCTCACACAGAAGCAGCAGGCACTCAGTAGTGTGAAGGATCTGGGTAACACATTGGAACAACTGGGACAATCCAGAGAAAATATAATGGGGATGCATTCTAGACAAGGAAAATACTGTCACATGGTGCATCAAAGATTCTCTTTTCAACAGAGATAAATTAGGCATTAATGATGTTCCACAAGACTCCAGCATCTAAATTCGAATGCTCACCTCCAAAGAAAAAAAAAATTTATTCCAATGGGAACAGATAAAATAAAAGCTTTACTAGACTAATACAGGAAATGGAGTGCTATTGCCTGTAAGAGACTGCCTGGCTCACATGATTAATAAAATTTGTAAGGGAATCTGTACCTTTTAAATTTTTGGGGCTGCACATTATAATTAGGAAGAAGAGCTCATTAACATAAAGCAGTTGACTGTAAAAGGATCAGCTATCAGATACAGTAAATTTGAAAATTAGAGGTTAGGAAGAGGTTTTCAAATGCCAGAGGTGTGAATTTTTGGAGCATGAAACTCCCCTACTCCTAACTAGCTATTTTAAAGGAAGAACTTGAAGAGTTTCCAAAAACCCCACACTTCACTATCTGCAGTTAAGGGAGGTGGATGGCACAGGCAGCTCTTTCCAGTCCACTGTTCCCAGGAGCTGGAAACAGAGTGAGGAGTCTCAGGACTAAGAGAAGTAAAAGTTACATCAATGCTTTAAATTAACTCAGAGGAATGAGATTTGAGACTTGAATTGAGGCTGAAAACGGATGGGTTTGATGATAACTACAGGCATCAAACTTGTTTGTGTGGACAAATTACTTGATAAAGGAATAAAAGTTACTACTGGCTTTGTGCACAAGCATTAGAGATCGTGTGTTAATCAGGTATTTTTCACTGTCTTGTAGCAGCCAAGTGGTTTAACAGGACCCTGATCTTTTAGTTTATTTTTTCCACAGCTGGCTCATCAATCCATTTCTAGAGAGGTTTAGATTAGGATTACTTCCTGCAGTATACAACCATTATTTCCTGAGATAAACCAACTAGCAGTTATTGTGCCTTAAAATTAGACCAGAAAATTTGCCCATCCCCATTTAAATGAGGTTTAAAGATCATGCTAACACAGCAAAGCAAGGAAATGCAAAGCACAGGCCTTCCATTCTCTTCTTAGCCAGCACTACTGTGACTTTTCTGGCAAATAATGCAAATAACAATAATACTTAGCACTTACTGTGCATGATGCTTCTCATCTTCAAAGTGCTTTACAATTATTTACTGCTACTTAAAATGGAAAAAAAGTATGATTTCAGGCTGGCTTCTGGTAGCTTGTGTGACAAAGTTAATGTCATCTGAATCAACTCTGTTTGTATTTAATAGGATAAAACTGCAGTACTTCAGTTCCAACGCTATTGTTCCATTAAAAGCCAATTACAGAAATTCAGCTTTCCCTCAGCGCAGATTTTAAAAAAAAATCTTTAAATCTCTGTGCTTTATAGAACACAGATTTTTTTTAATGTATTTTTTAAATACGGACGAGATCTATCTAAATATTTGATCCGAATTCAGCCTTTCCAACTCTGAATTTAGGAGCCTTTAAAGCGGCAGAGGGCGCCCGAGCTGTGTCCATTCGCCGCAGGGCCCCGCGGTTGAGCGCAAAAAACGCAATTTCGGCACGGCAGAAAGCACCATTTCTCAGCGTTAAAGCAGTGTTTGACTGCTTTCCATCCACGCAACTTTTCGGATATAAATTCTAATGCGGGTAAATCCTGGCGTATTTTATTCTGATCGTTCTGTAACGTCGGGGCAATCCCAAGCATAAGCGCAGGCTGGGCGGAGAAAGGATCAAAGGCATCCCCGAGGTGAAGGTTGATGTAAAGCTCAAAGTGACCCAGCAGTGAGCTCTGGCAGTCCAGAAATTGTCCTGGGCTGTCTCAAAAGCAGCGTGGGCAGCAGGTGGAGCGAGGGGTTCCTCCCCTTCTGCCCTGGTGACACCTCACCTGCAGCACCACATCAGCTCTGTGGCCCCGAGGTACAGAGGACATGGAGCTGTAAGTCCAGAGAAGGTCACAAAGATGCTCTGAGGACTGGAGCAGCTCTGCTCTGCTGGAGCCAGGCTGGACAGGAGAAGGGAAGGCACCTGGAGCCAGGCTGGGAGAGCTGAGGGTGTGTGGAGAGGAGAAGAGAAGGCACTGGGAGCCCCTCAGAGTCCTTTCCAGAGCCTAAAGGGGCTCCAGGAGAGCTGGAGAGGGACTTCAGACAAGGGATGGAGGGACAGGACAAGGGGGAATAGATTCAAACTGACAGAGAGCAGAGTTAAGAGTAGAGATTGGGAAGAAACTCTTCCCTGTGAGGGTGGAGAGGCCCTGGCACAGAGAAGCTGTGGCTGCCCCATCCCTGGAAGTGCCCAAGGCCAGGTTGGATGGAGCTTGGAGCAACCTGGATTAGTAGGAAGTGTCCCTGCCCAAGGCAGGGGGTGGAACAAGATGAACTTTAAGGTCTCTTCCAACACAAATAATTCTGAGAGTCTACAATTCTATGAAAAAAAACTCTTGAACTTTTTCCACAAAGAGTAACTCTATTAAATTCATTATAATACATTGACTCAGTGACCATCACTATTTCAAATGAACTCATTTAAAGGGGTTCCCTTAATAAGACGATTCTGTTGCTATAGATAAAGCATTTTGTCTAAACACAAATGAGTGATTGTGACTTATGGCACATGGTACCTTTTACAAATCACCTTGCCGCCAGCTAGGAAGGGAACCAGTGAGATGTAACCAAACAACCACAATCACTACATGGTAAAATCATGGCTGCTCTCAAGTGCCACAAGAGGGATTGCAAAGCTGTTTCCACTGACAAGGATTTTAGCAGTTGAACATACAAGGGTAGTCAAAATGTAACCTGAATATAGACTTAGTAAGAAGATGAGGCTGAGAATTAAGAGGAAATTAATCTACAAACGGCAGGCAGGGTTTGGAAACTGAAACCACCACTTGCACTTCACTTCAGCCCAGTGGCAGAGAGCTCACATATCACATCATGGAACACAGGCAAACACAGGCACTGCCAGGCACACGCAGGTGTACCTGCAGTGGTGGCACTGCTTCAGCCCAGGCTGTGTGTGTGTGGTTCGTGTGCCAAACCTGGCTGGGGTCACACAAAACTTTATTTCCCCTTTTGAGGTCGCCATCTTACACAATTGTCACAAAAACAGAGGGGCAACTGTTTCAGCCTGCTCATGGCTATCTCAACAATGGATCTGGTGAGAATTCACTAAATTAGGTTATTAAATGGATCTGACCCCAGTGACTTATTTGGAGATGGGTCCTGCAGTCCTCGGGGCTCCCTGCAGGCTCGGACACCATCACCCAGACCCTGCGGCCCTGCACAGGGAGCCCACCTGAACATCACCCTGTGCCCGAAGAGTGCGCACCGGCCCCAGGTGACAGGTGTGCGGTGTCCCCGGGACAGGCCCAGTGTCCCCGGGACAGGTTCAGCGTCCCCAGGACAGGTTCAGCATCCCCAGGACGCTCTGAGTGTCCCCGGGCCGTCCCACCGTGCCTGCTCACAGCCGCGAAGCACAACCGCGTCGGGTTTCCCCACAAGCACCGTGGCTGCCCGGGCAGATCCCCCCAAAGGAGGGAGCTGTGACAGGAGTGCCCTATAAAGCCGGGACCAGGGGACAGCCGTCGAGTCCGTTCACCTGTCTCCGCTTCCCCACGGCGGCGGGGCCGGGCAGCCCGGGGCGGCTCCCGGAGGCGCACCCAGGCTCGGCAGGGCGGCCGCGGGCGGAGGAGGGGCCGCCGCCTCTTTAAACTTGCCGTGAGGGCCGGGCCGCCCCGCCCGGGGCAGCGGGGTCCGCTCAGCGCCCCTCCCGCCCGCCTCAGCCCGCCTCCCGCCCGCCATGGCCGCCCGCGGAGCCGAGCGGCGCCGAGCCGAGCGCCGCGGCAGTGCCGGGGTCTGGCCGCTGCCTGGCAGCGCCCCGTGAGCGGGGACAGCGGGCGGCGTGTCCCTGCGCTCGGTCCTGCCCCCCGTCCTCCTCCCGGAGCGGCGATGAGCGAGACCCGCGCCGGGGGAGTCGCCGCCTAGACCGGCAGCCAGGATGGTGCCCCTGCAGCCCCTGCCCCTCGTCGTGGTCCAGGGCGTCCTCCAGCTCGTAAGTCTCCATCCCCGCGGCACCCGGACTCCCACGGGGGGCTCGGCGGACACCGGTGCCTTCCTCCGGGGAGCGCGGCGGGCGCGGTCTCCTCTGGAGCCCGCTTCCCTTAACCTGCATCCCGCAGCCCCTAACATATTCTCAGTTTTCTTTTTATTTTTCCATCTTTTTTTAATTTATTTTTAAAATTAATTATTATTCTTATTTTATTTTAATTAAGCGGGTTTGCTGCTGTTCGCCCCGTTTGGGAATGCGGGACGCTCCGTGCCCGAGCCCAGCGCGGCGCCGGGATGCGCCGGGAGCCGCCGCGGAGCTGGAGAGCACCGCGGGCAGGGGTGGGAGGGATGGAGTGTTTGTGTGTGCCGAGCATCCCCGGGGCTGCCCGCTCCCGGAAAGTTTTCTGCTGGCCTCAAGCGCCTTTTTTTTTTCGCGTGCAAGACATAGCCGGGCGTGCAGGCAGAGTCGCCTGCGCTGGGCAAGCTCCCCCGTTAGTTTCGGCTTGCTGCAGGTGCTCCCTTAATTTTTCTCAGAAGATGTGGGGCACGCCGGTGTTATGGTGAATATTCCTCTGCGTGCGGTGGGGGAATGCGGGGACTGACGTGGCGGCGAGGTGAGATGCAGATGCGGAGTTCGGAGCTCTGAAGGGAGGGAGGGAGGCGAGCGAGGAGCTCCGCTTCTCCCAGCCCGCCCAGCCCTCGGTCGTGGGGCGCTGGTGGCGCGGAGCAAATGGACTGATGCTCGTGTTCGTGAGGCGGTCATAAAGAGGAAAAAAACGTGTTTGCGGAAGAGTTTGGTCATCTTCACTTTTATTTCGAAAATATTTTAACTGCGCTTGCTGTTTTGGAGGGAGTTTTGGTGTTACTCTACTTGCGCCTCCCTTCCCCGGCTGCCTTGGACGCGAAAGTTTGTCACGAAGTAGTCAATAGTGAGTGTGTAATAAACCTTGAAGGGATTAAACACCCTCCTTAAGAGCTGGAGTCTAGTGTTACAGTGTGAGGTGATTGATTAGTTTTTGAGGAAGCTTATGTCAAATTCTAATCCGGTTTTGGATTGTGCTTGTCGTGTAATGTTTTTTGCTCCAGCACTTTATCATAGCAATGAAGTAGCGAGCTGCAGCCCTGCGATAAGGCGCACATTTCTTTCACACTCCCATCCTTTTGGACAATAAAAGGCTGTTTACATTCTTCACATTCTTGCAGCCCAGTTTCCAACTAAACGACGCGCAGGGGTGAGAGATGGGAAAGGAGAGCAGCAAATGGATTACAAAGTTGCTGAGCAGAGGGGAACTAAATAAAAACTCCTTCCTCACACCTACAACCTCTCTCACTCGCACCATCCTCTTTTCTTCCTATTTTTTTTAAGAACTACCAAAGGGATCAATTGAAACTTGTTCCATCAGGGATGGGGTTTGTTGTGCAGTGTTTTATAGGTGATGTTGGGAAGTTGTTTGCTGTGAGTGTGCAAGTGAAGGCTGCCTGAATGAAGCAAAGTTGCTGCCTTGGGTCAAACAAAAATCATAAATAGCCACTGCAGGTTCTCAGGTGGACGTGGCACTCAGCTCACTCAGGAGGATTCATTTTTTCTGCATTCTTTAGATGCAAACCAGCAAGGTTTTGGAGCCAATTAGTTTTATACCTTATATAAGTTAGTTTAAATAATAAGGTAAAGAAAATGAGAATGTGTGAGATTTTTGAGGATTTTAGGTGTACCTTTTAAGGCTAACCTACTACTAAAAAGTTGTGTAAATGCATTTTTTGGCATGCTCTTACCAGAACATCTGTTGAGTTACAGCTTATTATACATTAAGAAATATTTTGTGTTGGTGGTAATGCATTGAATGCAAGTCTGTGCTATTCTTTGTTCTCTGGCCAGAATTTGGAGGGACTGGTGGCTTCCTGGGATCTGATTAGCAGGTTTAGAAGGGAGGCATTGTTATTACTGATTCTTGATGTTCTCTTTCTTTTTTTAACCAAAAATCAGTGTGGATAATATGAGCATTGCAGTAAAGGCTCAGCATTTCAGCCAAGAAAAAAAAAAATCCTGGGTTTCAGTGATGCAATACAGCAGCATTTTAGTAAGCCAGAAATGCTCTACCATCAAACCCTTCCTGCTGGGGCAGTCTTAATTTTTTATAAAATCAGAGGTGTTAGAATGGGAAATACTTTGGCACTGCCTTTCAGTGAAGGGAGAAGTTCTTTTTATTTTAATAGACTGAACTTCAAATGCTGTCTTTCCTTTCAGATATCAAAGTGTGCTGTCTACTTACCTACTTGTTAAAGATGCATAAATTAGGATGAAATCCATGTGAAACTTCACAAATCTGGGGAGATTATGGCAGAGTGTGTCACTGAATTTCTGAAAGCAGTGTTAGGTGATTCTTTGTGTGCTGTATCCAACGTTGCTCAGTCAGAAGTTCATATTTTATACTTTTAAGACAGCATAGATACATTTTTGTAGCATGTTTCTAGATTATTATTTTGATTAATAGATGGAGTAGCAGTATGCATGCAGCAATTGCACATATAAATTTCCTAAAATATTTTGCATATTTGGATATATTAAGCAGTAAGGAAGGCTGCTGTTGAGTCAGGTTAAGGTGCTCATTTGCTCCTGTATAAACACATTAATTTTTAAAGCCAGGTTTACCTTCTGTTGACAATATGGAGCAAAACAACAATTTGCAATGCACAGTCAGTGCATGTCTGGGCTGTTATTGATAAGAAGATGAAAAATTGCTCTGTTGTGTTATCATTAATAGGTGCTCTTGCTTTACTATTAATTTTCAGTAAGCTTTTCCAATTGTCACATAATTGCTGAATGCCCTGTTAGTTATCTCTTTGGAAGTAATGGAGTTCTACATGTTGAGAATTAAAGTGTATGAAGCATTAGGATAATGCAGTTTATAGAACTCCTGCTAGGGTTTTGTTAAGTCAGCTTTAAATACCTCTAAGGAGGGGGGGCTTCTTCTACTACCCTGCAAATATGAGTTGTCATTTTAAAGAATTCTTGTTGGAACAAAAAAAAGCTGGCACTATCCCTTTGTCTAGGCAAGGTGTAGTTTCAGACACACAGTCCCAGGCAGGACCTGTGATTCTGGGGCTAACGAGGCACTGTAACTGTTGGTTTATTCTTGCATCTCTGTGGTCTGAAATTGAGAACAGCTCACAGCAGCATTTTCCCGTGCTTATAGTCAAAGTTGCTTCAGTATTCTATCAATAAACTCTCTTCTAACATTAGCATTGGGCAGAGTTGTTACTGCATTAGAAATCTAGGAATCAATCATTTCACAAACCCGTAAAAAGCAGTTGATTTTTTTCCCCCAACATTGTTTGTATAGATGAGAAATAATTAGGAATGAAAAAAGACAAAGTTTGGTAATTTAATTTTTTTCTCCACCAAGTTTAGCAGTATAGCATTTGATATGAGTGAAATTCAATGGCAGATTGTTTGTCTTGGAATTTCAAAGGCTGAAAATAGCTATAACCAAAGCAGGTTTTGACAATGAAACAAAAATTTTACAGAGGTTTTTTTCTTTTTTTTAGCAGAATTTAAGGTTCTTAGCAACTTGAGCTGAAAGAATATTTGCTCTAGCACAAGATACTGCTTCATAAGAAGAAATATATTAAAAGCTGAGCTAAAGCTGCCTTTCCATTTAAAATATGCATATCCTGTGAGGTGTAGAAACACAGAGATGTGTTCCTTCTGGCTACTTTAATTTTGTCTCCATAGCCTTGCAAATGTGGTCCAGGTAGCGTGCCCTTGCAGTGAGAATCAAAAGTAGGCACCATGAAAGACTCTCAGCACCATTTCAGAAAGGTAAATGCTTCCCTCTGGTCATCTGGAAGTGCACAGATGAAATTCCATCCCCCCTTAATTTCAGGGAGAACTTTGTCATAAAATGTATTGGACCCAACCTTTCATTTGGCTTCCTTTGGTAATTTTTTTTATGCTGTAGGCATTATAAGTCTTGTGTAATAATGTAATGTAGGTAACTCAAGAATTGCAGGTAATTTGGAGCTGGAGACAGATCAACAAACGCTGGTTTCAGCAGATTGAGAATTTATTACCCTGAATAAGGAGTTGTGTCTTAAGGTGGATGGGGCCAGGTTTAGTTTGCATAGGAGGTTCACAGCTCAACCTGTCCTTACATCACATCTTTTGTCCTAGTTCCATGAAACTGATTCCACGATCCTTTTCACTTTATTTGTAGGTTGGCTGGGGCACAGAAAGATTACAGATCCTGTTTAAAATCTGTACAGCAAGACTTCTTTGACTGATGTCCAGTAGGCCACAAGATACCCCAGGCTTCCCCAGGCAAAATCCATGTCTCAAACTTTCCATCTGCAACACGCAAGGAATTTTTCTGCCATTGTAAAGCACTTGGAGAGATGTCAGGGCTGTGCTGTAAGTGTAACAGACAGGGAAGTGAAATGGAAAGATTGGTGAAGCCCCAGTGCTAAAATAGGATCCTCTCATCCCACCTTTCTGGTTTTCCTCCTGAGAGAAGGGAACTCAGGAAAGGGATTGAAAGCAGAAACCACTCACTGACCTGGACATTAAGAGCATCAGAGAGATGCAACTCTGCCCTAGGTACCCCAAATTCCTCCTGTACTGTTGAAAATTTTACCCTTAACCAACACTTAACAAATAAAACTGTACAAGGAGAAGTAAAGCTGCTTGGGAAATTGGCAGTGAGGTGCCAGCAAGTTGCTTGTGGTCCGTGGGCGAGGTGTTGACCTTTATTTGGTGCAGGTGTTGAGTAACATGTGGTAATTCTTGAGCACTTCTGGTAAAGAGCTGCAGTGAGCAAAGGTCAGAGCTGCTCTGCGCTGAAAGGTTTAAAGACAAAAGCTGTGATTCCAGAGGTGGGGATTGCCTCTTGCTCACAAACAGAGTGAGCTGTACCGGTGTTAGGGAAGCCTGTAGCTCTGGATCTTTCACACCTACTTGTCAATGTATCGAAGCCAGAGACAGCGATGAAAAAAGGAACCGGTTTTTTTGGGTTTTTTTTTCGGGTTTGTGCTACGTGCTTCCTTAGCACGACAGTCCATTTTCTCTGCTAATCTGTTTTCGTGTCCTGGTTTTTGCCCACTTTAACACACTGCTTCACTATACCCATTGCAAAGCACAAACACCAGCTGTAAAATCTTTGCTAGATCACATCTAGCAGAATTGGAAAACAGGGAGGTGGAAGTTCCCATTCACGTGGCTGTTATAAATTCGTCCTGAACCTGACTTCCCAACACACCCTATTCTGAAGCAGCTTTGGCCTTTCACTTTGAATCTTAAATATGTTTGTGTTTATTTCCCTAACCCCATTTGTCCTTCCCATTAGGTTTCCATTCCCTCCATTTCCCACTGGGTTTGTAGCTGTAGTTCGTGTAGGGTGTTTAGGTACTTAATCAGAGTGAAAATAAGGGGTGACCTGCTGGCAGTTTTTGCTTCCAGCAGAGCATCACTACTGTGAAGTAAGTCCAGCCTGCAGGTCAGGACTTGGAAAACATTGCTAATTCCTTTCCTGGGGAGAATCTCCTTGTGGGCTGGGGTTCTGTGTGGGCTCTAAGCTCAGTTCACTTAACAAAGAAATTTAGGAAGCAAATTAGGAGTTGGGAGGAAATGAAGGGCTGTGAAGTTGGGGTCAGCAGTTAAGACTGAGTAGTTTCGTCTTTGCAGCAGGGATTTCAGTGCTGGTGTGATGCTCTGCTCTCCCTGGAATGGCAGTGCTTACTGTAAATATAGAATTGGAACGATTGACTATAATTTAATGTAGATTTAAAGAGCTGTAAGAGCTGTAGTTCTTGAGACAGGTTTTCTCTTTGTTCCAAATGACTGGTAGTAATAGAAGCTATTATTAGCTGGGAAGTGAAAATGAAAGAATAGGGAGAAATAAAAAAATAAAGTGAAGAATCTAATGTCTCTAAAATCAGGCTTTATGTGCATTGGGGCCAATTATGGTTATTGTATCATTGCAGTACAGATTTGAGGCTACTCCAAAAGCTCTTTCTGCTTCTCCAGATCCAGCATGTTTGGTTTATGTTTGTGATCAGTTGTGAATTTCTTGACATCATAGTACTTGTTTTAGGGTATGACCAGGTATTTCTAATATCATCAATCAACAGTATAAACACTACCTTAATTTTGTCTTACTTTATCCATTATGTAGGAAAATAAAACACTGTGCATAGAAGTGCTCCTATATTTGCTCTGCTATTAAGTAGATTTAAGGAGTTTTAATGGAGAAGGAGCTGGCTGTGCTTGAGGCTGACCTGGAGGAAAAAAAACCCTGGGACATTGCTGAGGGAATAAGAGCTGAATATGAGAGAGAGAAAGATATGGATGTAAAACAGCCCTGTGGGCAAGTGGAGTGAGCCTGAGCAGGTACTGCAGGCAGAGAAGGACAGACAGACTGACAGGAACTGGAATATTCCCACAGTAACAGAGTTCTACTTGTGCATCAAACCCAGGTGGGTGAAATATCAGACCTTGAAGTTTCTTGTCCTTTAATGCTGCCTGTCTCTCTTTCCCTTGCAAGCTCCTGCTCGTTGATTCTGTTGCTACTAACATGTTTGGAAAGTTGGAATTCCTGTTCACAGTCGGAATTTAAGCATCTCACTGGCAGTGGTTTGTTCTCAGTCCTTTGGCTGTAGCTGTTACTAGTGAGTGTGTTTCTTTGCCATTGGGAGCCTAAACCCAGGGAAGGTGTTCCCAAGTTGAATTTTCTCCTTACTCCAGGCAGTTGAGTGGTTGCTAGAAGAAAACTTCTGAAATTGTATGCACATAACAGTAATTTTATAGTGCACTGTAACTGGAGTTCATGGCACTTTATAGTCAAGGTGTGTTACGTATGTGTCATCATTATTTTGAGAAATAAAAGAAATAAAACAGAGCCTAGAGACAAATTTCTTCTCTTCACCCCAGTAGACTAGAATATTTTGCATAACTGACTCTGTCCTTCCCTGTCCCATTTCCATACAAAGGCCAAGAGCTGCGGAATCTGATCTTAACCGGCTGACAGCAAGGGCATTTTTGGAGTGATGTAATTTGGATCAAGGCAGGAGTGAAGCCCAGTCCTTCAGTTTCTCAAGCAAACGGAGTGCCAGAGAGAGGGCTAAAGCCTGTGTTGTTTTCCACTCATTAAACTAACAAAATGCTAATCAGCTTTGTGGAAAGATTCGCAGTAGATAATGTTACTGTGGCACCGCTGTCTTATCTGATGTGTGAGCCTGGGCCCCTTTAAATGAGGTGATTGAAACACCTCAGTGTTTTTTGAAACCGATTCAGTTTTGCCCATTGGCTCCTTTCAGTTCTGTCACCATTCGAGGCAAAGAAAACACCGATGCTGAACTCCTTGTGGGGCTGGGACAAATCCTGTGCTACAGCTGCTGTTGTGTGCCAGCCTCTGCTGCCACCCGCTGCTGAGCCGCTGTGTCGATTTCCAGGCATTGAATTAATCTTCCAGTGCTGGAAACATCCATTTTTGAGTTAGTTCTGAGTCAAGCTGCACTGTCTTCTATTGCTGGATGACAAATCCATCAGTCTTCTTCGCCTTCCCCTGGCTTGGGTCTGCTCACTGCTGTGAAGAAGTTTCTGGCCCTCCAGGGAGCTTTTCTAAGCTGCATTCTGCTGGGAGCTGCCTGCTTGCTCCCTCTGTTTCTCTCTCCCTCAGTGCTCCATCTTCCTGAAGTTTTTTTCCAGGCAGAGGATGCTCAGTTCCTCTGGGAGAACCAGCAGCTTTCTTGCTTTTCTCTTCCTCCTGGAGATGCCCCTCCATCCAAAGTACGGCAGCCCAAGAGCAGGTAGAAAGCCTGCCTTCCTTTCTACTACTCAGCTTCAACATTTTTTATTTTAATAATTTAAAAATATTTTTTAGAAACATTTTATTTTATTATTTTTGAAGGAAACAAATTGTTAGAGCTACCTTTCCAGAATCTATTAGTGGTCATCTGTTCACCCCTCACTGATGGCTTCTGTCCAAGCTGTCTGGTAGCAAATCAATCCAAAGGTATATCAGCTTTGAGTACTAGATTGTATAATGTATTTCTAGAGCGTTTCCATTTCAAATTGTCCATTTTTTAATTCATTTGTCATGATTCCAAGTCTGAGTGGATATCCACTTTTAAAGCACATGATTGGAAATATGATGTGAGGATTGGTTTTTAAGGAGCAAGTTTTATAGAACTTTAGATGTTGTAGATTCTGCCCTAAAAAACATCTGTTTCTAAAAAGCATATTTTTCCTCTCTGTGTAGGGAGACCCTCTGCCTGTCAGGATCTTACTGTGGCAGTGAACTGTGTTGTGTAAAACTTAGATCCAGACCAAGAGATGCAACAAACTGCATTTCTATCACATTACTGTACTGGGGAACAGAAGGTTTTTAGTTTCTCTGTGCTTTCTCTCCTTCTCCGTAGAACCCATAATCCCAGATTTGTAATTTTTTTTTTTTTTACATCAGTTTTGGTGAAATCACAGTTAATGTCTTTTCTTAAAGTTCTTAAAAGGTGGGAAAGCCATTCTCATCCATCTCACTCTTCAAATCTTGTCTTATTTTTCTTCTGACCGGAATTCACTATCCAGTTTCTGGCACCAAGTTAAGGTAGCTTAAAATAGTACCAATGTGTTGGGTGTCTGACAGGGGAATAAATGCACTGTTGAGTTAGGACCTATTTGATTTAAATTAAATAAAATGCCTCTAAATGTAAGGATGAAGAAACGTGACATAACTCATACTCAGATCCATTTTATGGTGTTCACCCTATAATCCTTTTATTCAGATACATGTGACCTATATGTTATCAGCAATGGGCAGCCCAATGCTGCAGTAACCAGGGAATTTAAACTCCATATTTTATTCAACAAAACCTTTTTGTGGGTATTGGATGGGATCTCTTACTCTGCTCGCTTAGACTGAGGGTTCAGTGTTGCTGTTTTTAATACTTGATGTTGAACAATGGAGGAAAGAATGAATTTAAAATAGCAAAATTTGTATTTATACTGGCTAAGGACACTATTCTGCAGAAATTTGCCTTCTGGTGAGTTTGCAATATTCTTTCAATGAACAGCACAGTTATATTTTGGTGAAATAATAAGATTAATATGGGGACAAATAAATATAATGGCTATTGTATCTCTCTTGTGTTTTTATGGATTGGATTGTCTTGTCCCTCCAGAGTAACTACTATTTTTAATTTTTTCAATAACACTGGTAACTGTGAGGGAGATGGAGCTTTGTTCTGTTGAGATGTTGAAACTGTACTCCTGAAAATACAACTCAGTAGTCATTGACTGACTTGCCCTACACCAGTGAAATTCTTCTGTGCTTTCAGGGAGTATTGACATAAACTCAGTCTGTGATCAGTTATTAATAAAGCCTGCTGAACATGTGCCCTGTGTCCCATTCCTGTCTCATCCACTACAATTATCTAACAGAAATTTAATTATCCTTGAGATCATCAGCTCTGATCCAACTGAAGTGCACAGAATGATTGAACAGTTCTTTCAGTGGTGGGCAGCAGCATCACAGGAAGCTTGGTTTTCTTAGGAAATGGGCTAAGATAGTATTTGAAACAGAAACAAGTCTGAAAGCCAAAACACACCTGCATCACAATCAGAAATTCACCAGGATTTCCTGGATAGCCACATTTTGGTGTTTTGGACAGGTATGTTGAGGCTGCAAAAGAGCTTTTCATCTTGCCTTTAATGGAAACACCTGCTGTTGTATAATTTGTTTGGTTCTGACTCCTCCTCAAAATACTCACCTGGAAAAGAACTAGTGATTCATTTTAGTGGGGCAAGAAAACCTACATAAATTCAGTTGGTTTGTTTGGGACATTTTCCTTGTTTCTTCAATTTGAAAATAACATCTTGACTAAATGTGGTCAGGAGTTTTCTACACACACTTCTGGAAAATACAGTCATTAAAAGATAATGCAGAGGTTATAGATATCATGACTTTGAATTAAACACCTGCAGATTGTGTATGGTACCTGAGAATGAGATTCAGCCAGAAGGAAAGGTCCAGAACAGGGATTGCAGGGTTGCCTGCTTGCATTTGCACTAGCAGACTTTTTAAAGGTAGCTGGCTGGCTTAAGGTGGAACAGCTTTTAATGACTGATGAACAAACAGGTGGTATCTCCATTCTCTCTGTACAGATAAGTCAGTGCTTTTCCCCTGGTTAGGATGGCAGAAGGGAAAATGAGCTTCCATCTGTCAAGACATTATCAAATTTATCAGGGGAGACAGTGTTCTACAGCAGAGTGCTCAGTCCCTGCCCTCAACAGGACTGAAACCTGCTTGGATCTACCTTGAAGAGACACAATAGGCACAAATGTGTTCATTTCTTTTGGTGGGAGTTGGAATATGTACAAATTCAGTGAGAGCAGGAAAGTAACTTTTCCTGCACCTACCTGAGGATGCTCTGCTTCTGCAAAGAGATGCTAGAAAATAAAGCGTGGTAGGAGCATCACTGCAAGCATTTTTTTTTCCTGTTTTTGCAACTTAAGTCAAAAGTGTGTTAAAACCACATCCTGGATTGGATCCTTCAACAGAAATCAAGGAAGGAATGCCTGGATTGTATCCTGGGAGAGCCCATCCAGGGATCAGCAGCTTGGGTGCTTGGTGAGGTGTGCCCTTAAAGAAACTAAGGGGAATTTGCAGCCTTAAAATGTAAGGACCACTTGGGTCATGTGTCTTACTGTGTGATTTTAGAGATTATAGATTTAGGCACCAGTTATGAAACTGGGGAGGAACTGCATTTGCTGTCTGTCAAACTCTCCCTGCTTTGTTGTTCTCCTTATCAGATGGATACCTGGAAAACTACCCAAAACCTTCCTGTGATGTAGGATTGCTGATGCTAAACGCTTCCTAGTGTTCTTCCTTAGTGGTTTTTTAAAAGGTCCCATGATAATTCCTAGGAAATATTACAGCTGATGGTATCATATATTGTTTAGTTTTTCCTAATACAATGCACAAAGTTTTCTTAATTCTTCCCTTTATGCTTAGCTATCTTCTTTTCTATCACTCTTGAGACACTTTGTTCAGACTGCATTATTTGCCTGTTCCTGGGCACCTTTTCCTCAAAGATCTGCAACATTAGCACTCTGAGTCACAGCAAGTTTTACCTCTTTATTGATCTTCTGATTCTGGGTGTTTGGAGTAATTTACTTTTTTTTTTTTCCTTGCCTCTTTCCTGTTGCTTTTCACTGAACATCTAACTGGAAAGATATGTGCTGACCCAATTTGCTTAGACAGTATCTTTTAACCCTAGCACAGAGGAGTCTTGGAGAATATGGCAATTTCTCAGATTTAGAAAATGGGCTAGATTCAGGGGGAAGACATTATATTCTGAATAATTCTTTTCAAATATTTTTTTTACTTCAAATTGTGATGCTTTCACTGCTTTTTTTTTTCTTTTCTTTTTTTAATGGGCATGTGATGTAGACAGGTTGGGTTTTTCCTGGACATCTGCAACCAGCCCATGAGGATGGGACACTGTGTGCTCTGTGGATATTCTGCAGATGTGACTGTGTTAGCACCATGCAGGAGCTCACAGGCACAGCCACAAAAAGGAGGATGAATACAGCTGGGAGGGTTTGGTCAGCTCAGAGCTCAGGGAGAACATTCTTGTAGCTACCAGAAACATTACCAGTATCTACAAAGAAGTTTTTCCATTGCAAGCTCTTCAGGGATGTCAGTGCTCTGGGTAAAATTGATAGTGTCTGAAAAGAAAAATACCAGCAGGAAATACAGATAAACAGATTGTACACCTAAGTGTTTTTCTCAGTCCTTAATTTCCTATTAAAGAAATATCCCATGCATTCCCAAGGGACACATTTCTTTGCAAGCAGTGACAACCCTTGTAGCTGGCAGTGTGTAAGAAAAGCCTCTGTTGAAAGATGCTGTTAAAGAATCACATGTTCTGTTGATAGCAACCTGATATTGCTTCAAATTTCCTATTACTGAAAGAAATACATTTAGAGTAGTCTGTAAAATAGTCCTTTTGCCTGGAACCACCACCTTTTCTCATACAAGTCATCATCTTTAATAGATAAGCTTTCCATTAAGAGCTAGAGAAGGTGCTAGTTTTTCTTTCAGCAGTTAGAAATAAGAGCAATGCGGGAGAAATGCATCAATTTGGTTAGGAACATCAAAGTGTGTTCCTATCTGAAATATAGACAAATCAGTTCAGAGAAAGCTCCAAGTGTAGAATTATTGACCCTGGAGGATAAGATACAGAATAACCTTCCTAGGCTGTACTTTGTCAATTTTAAGTAGTGTTTGCAAGGTGAACAGTTTAACAGTCTTATCCCCCCTCAGCAAAATATTAATAGTAGATTGCATCACAGCTTTTCCTAAAAGTTTTTTTCTCTTTATAAATTACACTGCTGTAAAAGTATATTAGTGTTCTATATATCTATTAATCTTCTGTAAGATAAAATGAAGTGATTGTTGTAACTCATAAAAGTTACATGTCCAAGTTACAATCCAAGTGATTGATGTAACTCATAAAAGCCCATAATTGTCTCTTTCTTTCTGCTCTGGTTGCTAATTTCATGATGTGGTCTCAATTCTGGGGCCAAGTGGTTGAGCCCTCTCTGTGGTGTGTCGGAATCCTGAAAGCAGTGGGGTCTGCAGGTGCTACATCCAAGTGAAGGGTGAAAGATTAAACCAGGAGATCACAGGGTTAAAATCACTTTTTTAATCTCCTTAAATATAAATACAAATCTCATAAATTAACATTTGAGATTAAATTCTTCTTTCACATGGTGCTAAGTGTAAGTCTGCTCTGTGATACTTTGAAACCCACCAGGCAAAAAAGAAATTGTTTTATTCAAAATGCTTTTGAGCCGTCTATTTAAGAAATGCACTGTCTTCCTGACAACTCAAATAGGAAACAGTCCTGACCATATTGCCAAGCAAGGAAGAGCAGCTCATCCTGTGACATACTCTGTATGTATATGTAAGACAACATCCTGGGAAGTTAGCAGGTGAATTCTGTCCTTCAAGGTTTACAACACAAATATGACTTGTTTCAAGAAATGTATACATCAGAAACAAGGGGGGAAAAATTGCTGAATTCAGTTAAATGTTGCCAATCAAAGCCTAGCACTTATATAATCACCTTTGGTCCATCAACAACTGTCAACAGTATATTTTGAAAATAACTTTTTAATGAAATCTGAAGCAAACAAGATTGTTTAAATCATCTTTGGGAAGATTAGTTTCCAGGGGGAGTTATTCTGTTATACTGTGATTTCCAGTAACTACGTCAAATCTCTTCAGCAGTGATAGTGATTATGGACAGAGTGATTCCAAGTCCATCTGTGAATTCAGGCTGCAGTCTTACAGGAGAACAAGACCCCCCTTGCTCCTGATGTCTGCTCAGAGTGTGCCTCATTAACCACTGCCTTCTGAGCCTCACTCCAGCTGCTTTTCCCTCAGCTGTCCCCTCATCAAGGCAGCAACATCCCAGCTCGGAGGCAGAAGTGCTTGGGAGGCTGTGTCAAAAACCTGGACAAAGTAGGTGGCATTCCTCTGCTCTCTCCTCATCCACAGATCTGGGGGCTTTTTTTGATAAATATTTGGCGACCAGTTTAGTCAATCATGGTAAATTTAGTAAATCCATGGTAAATCTACTCTGCCTACTCCCAGCCATCATCTTGCCCTTCCTTAGCACGTCAGACTTTAGAAAGGATGTGCTCCATGATTTCCCAGGGGATGAAGTGAGTCTGAGCAGCTGGTCATCTCCCAGACTGTTTTTAGCCTTTTTGAAAACAGTTGCTGGATTTGGGGTCTTTCCTGTTTTTCAGGACCCTCTCACAATCTTCAAAACCTTTCAAACCTGTTAGTGAGAGGCCTCACAATAACATCAGCTGGCTCTTTCAACACACTTGAATGACACCCACCCTCTAGGCCATGTTTGGGTTCGGATTGCTCAGGGCACCCCAATTCCCTGCTCTCTCTGACTGGTAGTAGGCATTGTGTAGGGAATAGAATAAAACTTCAGAGGACTTGAACTAGTTGTGAAAGAGCCAAATGGATTCCTTGGAGTTCAATATGATGTCACTGAGACAGGCACCGTTGGTTTTGTCTACTGATGGATGCTAAATTATCATCAAGCCAAAATTTAAATAATCAACTGCAAAGAAATAGTTTTCATTCACAATTGTGTCTCTAATTTAGCTAGAAGGACATGGATGGTTCACTTCAGGTCTCTTCAGGAGATCTAAGCTTTACTTAGGGAGAAGGTCTTGAGTTTGGTCTTCCAATATCAACAAATTGCCCCACAAAGGCAGAAGGAAGTGTTCCTTGTGGACAAGGATGCCAGGGTGGGGCAGAAATAGGCACCTGCTTGGTGACTCTGGAGCAGTCCTGTAAGAGCTGCTGCATTCCCCACCTTTCTCTACAGCTTGAATGTGGGATACTCTTCTACGCTAGCATTGTGTGAGATTCAACAAATATTTGGAGAACAGCATTACTGTGGGTTAGCCCCATTTTTTTCTTCTGATTGAAAACTCAATAATGGTTTTCTTAAAATGCTGATTATTAAATTCCTTGCTGTGTTTGGCAATGCCTACAGATAGAGAAATAATACATGCTTAAGGCATGGGAAGAAGATGTGTAGTTCTTTGTAAGTCTCATCCTTCTGAATTCAGTCAGAGTTTTATGGAGTGCAATCACAGAGGTAAAACTCCAGCCTGGTCTTTGACTCAGACTAACAACTTTTTCTCCTGCAAAAATGATTCACATTTTTAATGTTAGTTTGGGTCCTACACATTGAGGGCTTGTAGAAAAATAATTGAGAAATTCTAGATAGGAAAATTAACCTCAAAGCAGTAATAACACCTGAAAAATTTATCAAATTGATATTTTTCAGCTATGGAAAGAAATTATCATTAACCACAGTTGAGCACTTGCAGTTTTCTGCCATACAGGAACTTCATTCTCCCCTCAGTCTGTGAGCTGATGTAGTGACAAGCAGCAGAGAGATGACAGATTTCGCTAAGGATTTGGAGTCTGAACACCTGTGCAGTGTCATGCATTTAAAAATAGAATGTGACAGCAAAACACATCAACCTTCTAATGTCCAAATGGAAACCACGGGGTTTTTTTCCTCAGCTTTTATCCAGAGAAATCACTTTCAATCATCACTGGCCAAGTGAAAATGCAAAGCAAGGCTGTTTAGTTGTGCTCCAGAATAAACAAGAACAAGTCAGAATGGTAAGCACAGGTGCACAAAAAATGTTCAGTAATGCCCATTTCTTTCTCCTCAGTGCTGTTTTGCATCTCTGAGGGTGCAAGTTATTAAAGGTCCAGAGTGATTTCTTCAGGAAACCCTGGGAGGTGGGTTAGGAGAGAGCTGCCAACCAAAGCTGCTCTGCATACCTTGGCTGCTGCGAGAGTCACTCAACCCTCCAATGAATGCATCAGAAAATACAACCAACACAGGTTTTTTTGTTTCCAATAATCTTCTCTCTGGGAGAAAAAGAAGCAATGCATCAGAAAATACAACCAACACAGGTTTTTTTTGTTTCCAATAATCTTCTCTCTGAGAGAAAAAGAAAGGTTAACCAAGGGCAAAAAGATAAAAAGAGGCTTGCTTGATTGCAGGGTTAGATGTGTGCGTTCTGCTCCCCTCTGGAGGGGCGTGCGTCACTGGCAGTGTTGGAAGGGAACATCTCTGCTGCCCATCTCCCTTAATAGTATCCTTGAAACGTTAATCAAATTGAAAGCACATAATCTTTTCTCTTTTTTTTACAGAGGGAAAGAAGTTTCCCAGTCTTCCAGAGCCTCTGAGCCCTCTGCCAGGCTGCTCTGCTCTGCTATAAGGTTGAATGTAATTACTGGACAGCGCCATGGGCTGCCCAGGAACCCAGTCTATCCCATTTTTCCATTACATGATGCTAACCTTTATTAGTGCTCTTTCTTCAGCAAAACCTTTGTTTTCAGAAATCAGATGGTTTTTCTTCATATTGAGTACAATAATTTTGAGAAGTGGTTTTGGCCTCTTTTCTATTGCAATCCTATTAGCTGTGTTTAGGACATTTATTCAGTGTTTCAGGACAAGATTTTTATGTGACTGTATGACAGGGAATTAAAGAGGGTCCATATTTAGCTCTTCTGTGCTCTCATTTATGGATGAGAAAGACAGAAACCTACTTTAAACTCAGACAAGAATTAGCATTTTGGATGACAAAAGCTATCACACATGAATGGGTTGCTTCTTAAAATCAACAAAATAAATTAGACTCCCTGTTTAGGAGCATCTGGCACCCTTAGAACCTAGTTCATATAATGATGTCTCTGTTTGTTAAAAAGAATTATGTAACAATGTGGTTGATTTATTTCAAGATGATTGGCTTAGCAACTTAATTGGCTATGCAGTATAGCAGAGCACATAAAAAAATAATTTAATTAGCTCATTTGTTTGTGGATGACTGCAAGCACTGCGCATCAGGCTCAGCTCCTTTAGAGGTGAGCAGCCGTTTGATCCTGTGAGGAGCCAGCCCTTGTCAGCTTCCACGGAAACCGTGCTCACAGCCAGGGAGCAACAGCACCACGCTGGTGTTCAGGTGTTGTGACAACCCACAGAAACCTTCTTTGGAACCCAAGGAGTGCTCCGTGACTGCTGGCAGGCTCAGGAACCTTCCTGGGGAAACAGCAAGGCAAAAATGTGCCTTGAAGAATAGAACTCATTTTCTCCCTCTGTGGCCTCTCTTTTCTCTTGAGCTGATATTCCACCTTCCAGCTCCCAAATAGTATTAGCATCCCAGAGAATTAGCATGCTGGATCCAGGTTTTAGATTTATCCTGGTGCAAAGTTTTATGTCCTCTGTTTCCAGGATGGCTACTCATACATGAACACCAGGCATTTGCAACACCATTTGACTCCTTCATGAGGTCACCACCTCCCACCTGAGACAGAAAAGTACCATTATTATTATCATCATTATCATTATGATTATTTTTGTTATAAGAATAAAAATAAACCTCCTAGTAACATAAGAGTAACATTTATTGTAATGTGTTCAAATTACTTAATATCCAAGTAGTATTTTCAGAATAGCACTTGACAGTGGTTCAAATAACTTTCAAGATCTCTCCATTTTATTTCAGTACCAGATGCAGCCAAGAGATTGCTGACTTGTGGGAAAATTCCAGTTAAGTGTTTATTAAGTTGTTTCTGTACTCTAATTTTACACCAATGTAAATAAAATTAGAGGTGTGGATGTTGATTTCTCTGGTGTTGTTAAGTTAAAATACTCTGTGTCCCACATGATTTCCTTTTTCCATTTCTATAATTGAACAGCAAACTCCCTACTTCTTACACACCCCACAAAGCACACAAAAAACAAGGAAAAAACCTAAATTAAAATCAGAATAAGGATTTGACTTAAAACATAAAAGAATAGGGCTGAAATTCCTTACTTATTGCACCCTGTAGTTCCTAGATACAGCTGCACATCTGGTGTGTGAGATAATGCGCTGTTTAGAGACCATGGTAGAACACAGAAAATTGGAAATGAGTTTCAAGTCTTAGCACTACATTTCTTCACTACTGGGAGCAAGTAAGGCCCTTCTTTTCACTCTTTTTGTAGGTTGTGTGATTTGATTCCCTCTGTTTTTTTGCTCTGTAAATAATATATGCATGAAGGAAATCAAGAAAGGAATCATTCTGTAAGAAGTATTTTGTGCAGAACAGCTGAGGAGATTTTTTTGTCAATTCTCAGACTATATACCAAAGTTTAGTTGAGATATTAGCCACAGGATAAAAAAAAATAAGAAATGGCTAGTTGAGGACATGGGTGGAGCGATAAAAGCAGCATGTATCTTGTTCATTCACTTACCACATAAAATAAATCATCAAAGGCAAAGGGGCTTTGCCACTCTCTGCAGCAGAGGATATTCTCTCAGGACTGGCTGGTGCTACAATTACTTTTGCCACAATCACACCTCTCTGTTATTTGCGTGTTCCTAGCCTGTAGCTATCAGCCAGAAGTTAAACCTGCAGCCAATGTGCTTCCCTGTCACCTCCTACTGAAACTCGTGGCTGTCTGCACGGGTCTGACTTCTGGTAAGGAATATTTTCCTTGCACAGTCATGCAAAATGCAAGACTAGTTTACAGAAATATGATCCAGGTGTAGTGCATTAACTTTGGAATTACTGTACAGGAAATCAAGTGCGTCCCTAAATGTAGAACATCAGGCCTGATCTGACCTTTTAGTTCCACACACTGGTGGGAGCATCACAGCCTGGCTGCGAGGCAGGGAAGCAGCATCCCAAACCAGAGAGAGGAGCAAACGGGACATTGTGACCCTTCCTCTCCCTCCAGCCTGTTTGTCCCATGTAGTGGCCGTGGAGATGGAGAATAGCAGCCAAGTGAATGAAGCATGCTGTTGGCCCTCCAGAGAAGACATCTCCTCCCAAGCATTGAGCAGCAGTGACCTGCACATCAGAAGTGTTTAGACGTTTTGTTCCATATTCAGCTGTCAGGATTTTTGTAGAATTTTGAGCAAAGTTGAACTAGAGCTTATTTTATAAGGCATGAAACTAATCTGCACTAATGAGATGTTGCACTTTGCTGGCTGGACAGAGATCTACTGAGATCCTTCTTTTCTGGAGCATGATATGGAAATACTGACTCTGTTCAGTGAAGGAACACAATCAAGCTCCTTGTTCCCTGAAGGTGGTTAACAGGAAACAAGGATAACAGTCCTTGTTTCTCACTGAGTGCAGCCATCCTGCTCTCCTCCATGCATGGCTTGTGGACAGGAGAAGCTGCTGTGCCTCAAACAGGAGCTGGAAGATTCCCAGCCTCAAACCCAGCTAAGAAGAATGGGGAAACCAGATTTATTTACCAGTTTCTGAGCCAAAATTTGTAGCAGACTACCTTGCATATACTCTGGTGAATTTGATGGTGGTGACTGGTCCGGATTAGGTTTGTACCAGTGGGTGATCCAGGCACACAGGGCTGTGCTCCATTTATCCTTATCCCTGCAGCACCACAGGCAGGTAGGACAGGCAGACAAGCCCTTCCTGCAATGGTTCACCACAAGAACTGGCACTCCTGTAGGTATCAGAAGCTGCAATGTAATTTGATGTAACAAGTTTATTGGCCTGATCATGGAGACTCAGAGACTTATAAAATCACATTTTTATTACTGATTCAGTCACGCACATACATATTTATAGCTTTGTAATTGATCACATAGGGCAACACATTAAATTTTAATACAGGGAATTACTTCCTGTCCCTGTAGAACCACCTTTTGTATCCACAGGAGACAGTTTAAAACATTTACAGCGGAGCTGCTTTTATGTCTGTCATACACTTATTACCAGCTTTGGTCTAGGCAGTTACATTTAGATTTGTTTCCTTCTTTGATCTCCACAATCTGTGGGAAAACACACATTAGGAACAAGAAGGACTGCGTGACTTTTGAAGCCTGGCATCACTTACCCATCACCAGTTCTCGTAGCTTCTCTTTATCAGCTCACATCTCACATCTCTTGTTCTAAAAACCTGCTTTTCCTAATCCCTGAATGTTTGGGATTTGAAATTACTCAGGGCTCTTGTTAACACTCATCCCCAAACCTATTCATGACCAGTGCTTAGGTTTCTTATACAGACTCAGAATTTGACAGTTTAATGAAAAACACATCACTTTGTCCTGTTCGGTCAGTGTGTGAATTAAGCGGTAACTATAAGTCTTATTAGCAATTTGGGTGCTTCTGAACTGGTTTATTCAACTTCTTAAATAGTAGTGGGAACTGACTACTGCAAATTGGTAATTTTCAGAGTAAGTCTTAAATTAGCAAAGTCTATTTTGGAAGCAGATTCATTATTTGCCAGGGAGATCAAGACTGTGGTCAGCTGAAAAAAAGAATAACCCCCAAAGAAATCTGAAAACTGAGGTGTTTAAGGAACACTTTGGTTTTGTTACCCTGCATGGTCAAGTTCTGGAGCAGGGAAAAGTCAAAGGGGTTGTTAGGGGAATGGGGATATGAGTATCCATGGAACCTTCCTGGCTGAAGGTGTCCCTGCCCACAGCTGGGGGTTGGGACAAGATGTTTTTAAGATCCCTTCCAATCCAAACCGTTCTGTGATTCTATGATTATCTGAGCTTTGAGGAGGGGAAAAAGTCTGCTATAAGTGAAGACAGACAAGCCAACAGAGCTGAGATTTCTCACTGAGGGCTTATCTAAACTGACCTCAGGTTCAGGCCTTTGGGGGTTTTGCACATTTGGGGTCCAGCTGGCTGGATCCACTAATCCACTGATATTTGCATTCCAGTTTGCATTATTTGTGCTGACATAGGAAAGATTTTTTTCATGTTATGCTTTATACAGCCTTTCCTGTAAAACACCACTAGTGCACCTCTGAAGAGAACACTTCCCCCTGCCCTGTTGCTAGGGTTGTGCATTTTCTGGTATATGTGTTTCAGACATGTGTGCCTTAAAAGCCACATGCTAGAGCACCATTCTCCTCACCCCCAGCTCCCCTGGATGATTTATCTGCTGTCAGGGCTTGTTTCACCAACTGCAAGCACCCTGCTAGTACAGTTCTTTTACACAACCTGGAAATGTTATTCTTTATATGCCAGTTGGAATACATCAAATGCATAGTGAAATGAGACCAAATTAACACTTGGGGTTATGTGCACTGTAATTCACAGTAAAAGAAAGATTGGAAGATGTAAAGATGTGTTGAATGTGCTCCCTTCTTGTTTGATACAGATGTGGAGCAAATAGGTTTGAAATTATATTTCTGCATGCAAATGACAGCAATTTGTATTAACTCCTATTGTGCTAGAATGTAACATTTTCATCTGATCTAAGCCTTTCTGTCTTCAGATCCTCTTTCTGTTCTTACAGTGCATTTACAACGATCTTAGATATTAATTATCTTGATAACTTCCTGCGAGGGAACAAACCAGGCACATGTTGTGACATTCTTCCAGGCAATCTAGGTGTCAAACTCATCTCCCTTTGTTAAACACAAGTCATGGATTTATTATATCAGGGCAGATGACTGACCAACTTCTAATTAAGCCCTGTTAAAACTTACATGGTGACTGGATTTCAAATTTGAACCATGTCATTTTCAAAGCATCCTAAACTTGTCATTTTGTTTTTTTTCCGAAAAGGAATTCTGATTTTCCTGTTCTTGGGGACATAAAAAATGCCTGAATAAATTAAAAGAGATTAAAATTGGGTTTCAATAGGACCTCACAGTATGAAGCCACTGTTAGTACACCATTATGAAGAACACAATGACTGCAGGCGTGGCTAGCTCATGCCAGGCAAAAGCTAATATTGTTTCACCTTAAAAGTTAATAATCAGGCAGCCTCAGTCAATGATTTTCTCTTCTTTAAGAGAGTAATTCATTTAGGAAAGCAGCATGCATGCGTGTGTGTAGGCAGCAATGAAATACCTCCAAGTGCCCCAGTGTGCTACCTCAAGCTAAGTGCTTTGAAAAGGGAAAAGAATTTTAATTTAATTTAGAAAACTTCTGTGGCCTTCCATGCATTGAGCAGGGAGGACACAAGCTGTGAGCAGGCATGAGGACAGGCAGTTCCAGCACAGTCCAGGTTGCACACTGGCTGCATGGTGGGGAGGAGGACAAGCCTCAGCCTGGCCTTCATCCCAAACCCGTGCTGTCGTCTGGAGCACGTGGGGAAAGGCAGTGACAAGGGCTTGCCCAGCCAGGGACAGCTTTTGGTGCAGTTCTGGGGTGGTGCTCACGGCCAGGCTTTTCCTGGGCCTCCACTTACTGAAAGGATGTCAGTGGAGGAGCTTCTCCCCAGTGTGTGACCCTGTCATCCCTGGGCTGCATTTCCAAAGCAGCCTCTGCCCTTGGTTTGCCCTGCTGCGCTCCCTGAGCAGCAGTGGGTGCCCCTGTGCCTCTGTGCCAGTGCCAATCCAGCCTGCTCCTGCACTTCCCACGTGCTTCTGTCACAAAGCTTTGAAGCAGAAATATTTTTCTTAGGGAGATGCCACAAATGCACTGAGCAGCTCCCAGAGCTTGGTCTGCCTGTGCTGCTCAGGGTGCATTAGTGACAGCACACGTGGGCAGCAGGGTTTCCAGGAAGAATCATCATCTCTGAAGAAAACAACAAAAGTGTTCTCTGGAAGAGAGCTTTTAACCTGACAGTATTATTAGTCAATCTCCCCTGTCCCTGCCCAGCAGATGGACTCTTGGATACATCCACACACTTCCTTCAAACAGCAGGAGGATTCAGGAGGAATTCAAGAGCCACTGGATAACCCCACTTGACTGGTTCTGTAGTAGGAGCCTGCCAGGAACTTGGGGTGACCACAGCTTTCCTGAGGTGTCAGTGCTGAAAGCACTTGGGGCAGCTCTTTTCCACTGGGAGCTCTGTGGTGACCCTGCCTGAGCCAAGAGTGGTGCCAGAAAAACACCTTTTAATGCTTTCAACAGAGCACTTCCTTCCTAACCCAGCTGAGGGTTAGGAAGGAAGTGCACGCTCTGACAAGAGGCACTAAACTGTGAAAGCTGGGGCAAAGTCCGGAAACTTGGGATTTGTTTCTGCTCACTCTCCCCTGGCTACAGTTGTCTCCACTAAAGGCAGTGGAGTTTGGAAGCACACACACTGTTTTCCAGGAACGGGATCTTTATCTCCATCACATCACCGGCAGGTTGTTGGAAAATGCAGCCTGCAGTGAAGCAACACAAAAATCTTATGCTTGATTTAAATAATGGTGTTCATTGCCTATTAAAATGTAACTTCTTGCTTTAAAAAAAGATTAATTAAAATGTACAAGAATGCAATTCAGTTACATTTAATGCTTCAACCCAGTGCTCACTTTCATCGCTCATTCCCAGAAGTAGTATTCAGGGAAGTACGGCATTCTCAGTTCTGCCATTAAAAGCACAAATGACTATCAAACCTGTTCTTTTCAAAAGCCTGGCTCAAGTATCACTATTGTTAGATTTTTCATAACATATTACTTTGGTCATTACTGTTTTGCAAGATAATTGTATCAGTGATCTAACTTTTGACAGGATCCAAAGTGGCTGAAAATAGTTCACTGCAGCACCTTTGTCTTTTAAAGGCCATTTGGGGCTTGTTATTTTAATCCTTGTGCAGCCTGATTTATCACTTCAAACATCTGTCAGCTGTGCTTTGTCTTGAAATTGATAGTGATAGTGTTACTGATTTTTCAAGAGCAGCTGGTAGAGGTTCATTAGTTAAGCTCTCAAAGGGAGTAGATAACTGTAATATTTTTCTTTGTTAATCATCTCTTACGCGTTGTAATAATACAGAGCTTGAAATCTGCTAGAAATGCACAGCTTCTCTTTGTTTCTAACTCGTCAGAAGCATCCTTTCATTCTTTTAATCTGGTTCGATTATTAAAACCTCTCCTCTTCATAATGCAGTAAAAAATTGAATAATTGCACATGAGTGGGAAGAGAGAGAAACCAGCCTTTGCTGTGTCGCGTTTCGCACTGAGAGAGGTCATCGGGGTCTCAGAGTTAACATCCAAACCCAAAACAACTCCGGAGAGGAGATTAAGGGCTCTTCCATAATTGATTTTTAATTTAAACTTTACAAGGCATAAAAAACCCTCATGACAACTTCAGTGAAGTCAGGTTCATTTCCAACAGCTACAGCAGTTTTCCGTCCCTGCCCACAGAACAGCCTTCATGCTGAACTACGGCTCTTGAAGCGTTTCCCCCCAGAAATCTTTGCCAGCCAGGCTCCAGCTGAGCACCACGGTGGCTCCAGCCCAGAGATTCCAGGCACTGGAGCATCTGGGAAGTCTCCTGCAGCTGAGGGCGTATCAGCGCTAGCGCCGCTTCCACGGGCAGCGCTCACACACAGATAATTACCGCTGGAAATTAGTATTTTAATGAACTGATCCCAGCAAACGTGCAGCGAAATCTCCCAGGCATTAAGGAAATAAGCGGGAGGGGAAATTATTAACTGTGAAGTTCAGCAGAGGGCTGGTTAGCAGGTGCTGGCTGGGCAGAGGGGCTGAGTGTCCCTGCTTCCCTTTGCTGGGATGGGCTCTGGTCCTGCAGGCTGCCCTGGGTTTTAGGGACAGGGTTTAGTGGGACTTGGCAGTGCCGGATCAGTGGTTGGACTCGATGTTTTTTACAGTCCTTTCCAACCTCAATGACTCCATGAGCTGCACCTGCAAGCAGCAAAACTTCAGTGTAGATTGAAAACACCTGGCATCTCACAGGATTTCCAGGTGGATGGGATTGTCTTATAAATGGCCCTAAAAATAACTAAATGTCAGATCTCCACCGTAAAAGCACATCTCAGTCTCATAAGACAGTACATGTGTCCATAGTAGCAGTGAAGCTCAGTGCAAAATGCATTGTGAGAATTCAGCCTGAATATCATGAAAATGCATAGAGTGACTGAAAAAGCCACTTGAGAATCAGTGGGGATTATTTGGTGCTAATGTAATAATAATCTAAGTTTTCTGTATCTACTGTATCTCAGTTTGATATTTTTATACAAGGCTTTTTCAGACCCTTCACAGAAAGGTTTACATTTGTTTTATTTCTCTGCCCTTCCAGAATACCTCATATATAGTGAAGAACTAAAACTACTTAGTGATATCTAAGAAAAAAATTTAAAAGTTTTCCCCCAACACATATACAAATAAGACCTAATTTTAATCTCAAAGATCTCTAATTTAGATTTAAGATGGGGGGAGGGGAGCCTAAAGAGTCGGTCTTCAAGAAGAATTGGTGCACATTTTTGGCAAGAAACATTTCTCAGAACAAATTTTCTGTTCTCTCAGCAAAAAGGTAGATCAATCCAATGCATGGATATAATTTAAAAGCAATCTATGCTCTAAGCAATTTATCCAATTGCGGCTGGAGGGAACACTTCAGATAACCTAAAACTACTTGTCAGGGTTGTGAGAAAGGCACATTTTTGAAATAGGAAATCTTTGCAGGCTTTATTTTTAATTTTCACTCTTTTCTTCTGCTACTGCTTCTTCCTCCCAGTTTTGTTTCTTTACTGAAGTGCTGTTTTAGTAAAATAGTATTTTGCTTGCTTGCACAAATGAGAGAATTTTAAAGTGGGTTGTTTTTTTCCCCCTGTAAAATATGATAAGAGTTTGAAGTGTCAATTTTGTTTAAAAATGTGCAATGAAATTGCATCTGGGATTGGAAATTTCTCTCAACATACCCCTTTTGTCTGTGGGTTATTGGGATGTTATCATCTCATGTTCTCATTAAACTAAAGATATCTACCTGTACCTTTGCTGGCCTTTAGGTGGCTGCACGTGCAGACAGAGATCTACATCTACAGCAGAGATCTAGATCTTTCTCCCTCACGTGGTTTGAGGAGGAATGGCAAAGTCCCTTTCAGTGGTCCTGGCTGGCTGAAGGTGAGCCCAGGCGTGGCCAAGAGGGCCAGAGGCACCTGGGCTGTGTCAGGACCCAGGACTGGGCACTGGCGAGGCCACACCTCGAGTGCTGTGTCCAGTTGTGGCCCCTCAGTTCAGGAAGGACAGTGAGGGGCTGAAGCCTGCCCAGAGAAAGATCTGGAGCACCAGGAGTGGCTGAGGGAGCTCAGGGGGCTCAGCCTGGAGAAAAGGAGGCTCTGGGGGTCAGGCTCTGCTCCCAGGGAACCAGCAACAGGATGAGAGGTCGTGGTCTTAGCTGTGCCAGGGGGGTTTAGGTTGGACATTAAGAGGGATTTCTTCACAGAAATGGTGATTGGACACTGGAGTGGGCTGCCCAGGGAGGTGGTGGAGTTACCATCCTTGGAAGTGTTTAAGGAAACCTGGATGTGGCAGCAGTGCCATGGTCTGATTGAAATGGTGCTGTTTGGTCACAGGTTGTCCTCTGTGATCTCAAAGGGCTTTTCCAGCCTCAGTGATTCAATGATTCTGTTTACAAGCAGAAAATCCAATGGGCTGCAAGGTTCAATCGTGAAGGCTTTCTTTCCTGCTGAAGCATCTTCCCATTGTATTTTTAACTAAAATTGTTAAAATAATCCAATTCTGTTAGTTATTGAACCGAGGATTTCTGGCTACCTTCCCTGAGTGAAAGAAAGTTGCAGCAGCATTTAAAGATTTCTAAATTGTAACCTCCCTAATTTGTCTGGGGGATTTTGAGAAGTCTGAGTGCTCTGCCACTGTGCAGCTGGAGATCAGCCCCCTGACTCCCAGCTCTGCACTTTCCCCCCAGAATGGATATCTTTGCTAGATTTGGCACGTTGAACCCCACAGTCCCTCTGTATCATCGGGTTCAAAATGAAACAGAAATCAAGTAAACTCTGAATTTGTGACTTAATTTCATCTTTGCACCAGAGTGAAGAGCCAATCATTGCCCCAGAAGAGAGAAAACCAGGCACAAGAACCTGCTAGGGTTTATTTACTTACACTTTAGCAAGGACAAGGCTTTAGAACCTAGAAAGGGATTTTGAGTGCCTGAGGGTGAGGGCACCCTCAGCTACAAGGTTCAGTCTCTCTTCTGGATATTCACACCCCACCACCAGCTCAGTGCTTGGTGGATTATAGAATCACAGAAGGGTTTGGGGTGGAAGAGATCTTAAAGCTCATCTCAGAGCAAGCCATGCCATGGTGGGCAGGGACCCCTTCCACCAGACCAGACTGCTCCAAGCCACATCCAGCTGGGCCCTTTTGCTTCATTGCAGAGCAGCTCCACTGCATCCTGAAAAATAAGGCTGTGGCTGGATGCAACAAGCATGGCACTCTCACACAGTCCTGCTGAAAGATGTTGCTTGGCTCCCAAATTCCTCACAGCATTCCTGACAGCAATCACATCTGCAGCCATAAAACCCTCCACAGCCTCTGTCTTTGAAAAAAAAAAAATTAATAACCAGTAAAGTTCAAGCTCAGCTTGTTGTGATGAATTATTGGAGCCCGTCATCATTTTCTTGGGGGGAAAAAAAGACTAAAAGACTATAATGGAACACAATTTTATGGTTTTTTCCATTTAATTGATGATGGGCTGAGTTTTTATTAATATTTCTGGGCTCCAGTGTAAGATGCTGAAAAAGCTAATATGAGATCATTGTATCTGGTTAATGTGTGTGCTTTGCAAAATTGATAAGCCCTGTCAAGACATAAATTATTTAAAATTTGATAAATGTGTTGAAATCACTGAATTTTCAAACCGATAAAGCAGAGTTATTTCTCTTCCCCGCCACACACCCCCCTTCAAACTGGGGCTTTTGTGCAGCCACTCAATGGGGCCACGTTATCTCATGGCCTGTGAGGATCCAAAATCAGCACAGGGAACCCAGAGAGGTGTCCTGTGCTGCTGCAGAGGGGACACAAGTGCAAACCCATGGGACACTTGGGCATGGAAGCAGCAGAGAGGGAGGATTCCGCTGGAATCCTCCCCCAGTAAGAGTTTTTCACTGGTGAAACTGGGGGCTAGAGGAGGCGGTACCCCTCCCCTCCAGCAGTGGGATAAAAAGCTCCCAGTGAGCAGCAGAATGGTGCTTCAGAGCTGTTTATTCCAACAGACCAATTCATTCCAGCTAATTGCTGAGAGTTTTTAAATGATTCCTGGCAGGGGTGAAGCTAAAGGAATGATTGCTGGTGATTGATGAATAACCTGGATAAAATTCCCAAAGCACCAGAACTCTTAACTCTTGCATGGGGACACCTGCTTTTATTTAGTGCCTTGCCCACAGAGAAAGGCACTGGAGTGAGTTCCAAATGAACCCAAATTTGGGCAAATGGAGAAAATAGAGCATTTACTGATACCAGTGTTTCATCAGTGTCAGCTCATTTCTCAAAAATAGCTCACAGGGAATGTTATTTAACCCTGTGCTGCTCTGATCAGGATCACGCATGGAAGGGGGAGAGTTTGAAGAGCAGTCACCATCTTTTAGAGGAGGGCACAGGAAGAACCAAAGGTTTGAAGTTTGAAACTCCATAAATATGAACCACACTGCACTGATTTGAGCTGCTCTCACCATTTACGCAGCAAAAGAAAACAGTGAGACATCTGTGGATGGGGCCAATGTTGTGTTTCTTACTGGAAAATATCTACAGGCAAATGGAAATTTTAGGGTAACTAGATGCCATTTTACAGCCTCTGTAATTGGGAAAACGATTAGGTGATTTCTGGGTAGAAATTGATGGTTTGGAGGGAATGGGAAAACACTGGTGCAGCAGAGGAGAACTGTGGCAATAGCCATCTGTTTAAATGGATACACTACCTTCCCTAAGCTGGTATTTTTCAAATACCCTACCAGCAATATTTTTCACTATAGTGATGCATTATAGTGAAATGGAAAGATGCTGAGGAAGTAGTTTTTTTCCAGCATGTGCTGCATTCTTTTAATACAGATTTTTTTATTGCCCGGAAATTGCTAAGCAATGTGAATAAACAGCTGAACAAAGCCATCGGCCCTTCCTCACTAACAGCAGAATGCAGCCAGTGAGGGAAGGGCCTTGGGAAAAACTGAGTGTTAGAGTTGGGTTCTCTTGTACTGCAGAAAGCTTTATTCAAAACAGGAAAAAAATCTGCACACCACAAAGGTTTTACATTACAAAAGCACAAACCTTATTCACATCTCTGAGCAGTGTCCCCTCGTTCCTGCTGCTGAGGCAGGCACCGAGCAGAACCAGGCGGTTCTTTGTTAAGTGCCTTTTTTACTGAATATTTGCAAAACACAACCAATTTACCCCCCCTAGCCACGAGGTCCCTTCCTGCAGCCCCCTGAGCTGACAGCTCTGTCAGCTCCTGAATCTCACCTCTGTAATGAAATTGGAGAAACAAGACAGCACTAGGATGGAGCAGAGTCAAGAATTAAGGCTGTGCAAGACTGGAGAATCCCACAACCTCACAAAATACTTCAAAAAAGAGAAGGAAAAAAATACTCAAGCAAAGTGTAAGGTACAGCTTTCTGCAGTGCCTAGGGATTGTTGTCTGGGCCTTAAACAGGAGTATTGCATCCTTATAATTCAATTTATCAATGATTTCACGTTCCTGTGTTATGAAAGCTGTTCTGTTGCCACATGAAATAGCCCAGGTCACTGTAGCTTCAGGGGTGTGTTTCATTACCCCATGAATAAACCTCATTTGGTGTCACAATTACATAAATAAAAGTAGCAGTAGTCTAGCAAGGTGCAATTCTGTGATTTCTCCATCATGGCCTTGAAATACTTGTGCCCTGGTAGGTTATTGATGTGGCAAACCCGCCTGGCTTTAGAATGTGCTAATGTTTCCCACTCTTCAGCTGTCCCCAGCCCTACACCCACATATTTCTTCTTTTCCTATCAGAGCCTTCAGCAAGGCACCCCTGGGAAAGCAGCTCTGCCATCTCATCTGGTGTGAGAGCCCCCAGAAGAGGCATACACTGAGCACATGGCTCAGCGTCCTCTGCATCTCCTCGTAAAGGGCGAGGGGAGAAAAGCCAAAGAGCCATTGCAGCATTCCAGTAAGCATTGCAGAAGACAAGTAGCCCAGAAGGATATTTGAGGGTGTTCCTGTGCCCTTGCCAGAGGACAGTCAGAGCTGGGTGGGGTCACCAGCAAAGCCAGATTCCCCTGTGAACTAAACAGCTTCCTTTCCATGTATTTCACCTCAAAATATCCAACCACTTTTCCCTCTGACTCAGTTGCTAACAGCAATTCCAGCTGTAGGTGCCCATGGTTTGAGTGGTCATTAGCATTTTAAATAGCATTTCATTTAGCCATGCAAATGAGGAAAGTTTCTGGTATTCCAGCACTGCCAGGCCCCTGGGCCCAGCTGTAATCCAGAAATGCAGCAGAAAAGCCTCTTTTTTGTGCTTCTCAAGGCCTCAGGTCAGGCTGGGGATGGGTGAACATGTGCAGCACTTCTTGCTTCATGTGAGCAGAGTCACTTCTCTGCAGCAGGGGAGTGATTTCCCGGGCAGTGGGGATGGCCAGCTGATCCTGGGCTGGGACAGGCTTAGGAGTGACTGGAGAACCACACATAAACATGACAGAGCTTCACCAGGAACTTTCCATCACAGCAGAAGTGATGTTTCCCCCAGCATCATTATGACAGCGCTATTTGGGCTGGTACAGATCATCATCTGTCACTGTTTCCATTAGAATCTCCTATTTCCCCGGGTTCCCAGCTCAGCCATAAAAAATATATAAGATAGAAGCAGAAAGTTGACATACAAGGTCTCGGGCTGAGAGTGATCACTGTTGTCTTTTCTTCCCCCGCTTTTAATCTGAAGAAGGAAATAAGGTATTTTTGCAGAGACACACCTGGCCCACTGCATTTCCACCCAGCCGTGGATTTATTTCTAGTAAAAAATAAGTGATAGGACAAGTGGAATGGCCTTAAGCTGAAGGAGGGCAGGTTTAGATTAGTTATTAGGAAGAAATTCTTTACTGTGAGGGCAATGAGGCACTGGAACAGGTTCCTGAAATTGTTCAAGGCCAGGCTGGAAGGTGTTCCTGCCCATGGCAGGGGGTTTGGAACTGAATGATCTTTAAGATCCCTTCCAGCCCAGACCATTCTGTGATTTTATGATTTAGCAATAGTGATGGTCACCTTTCAACACAAGCTGTGAATGTTGCTGCTGTTCCACATTTCATCTTAATCACTGCATTAGGGGTGATCAGGAAGGACACGTGGTAGTGGGTTTGGGCTCTGGTTTGGAGCTATTGCTGCAGAACAGGCACAAGTGAAGATTAAGGGCTTTGGAGTTTCTAATCTTTGCCAGATGATGAAATGAAAAATTGTGATTTATAGAAATAACAGCTGGATATCGTAAAAACAGAGCCCTGTGAGGAACCAGAGGTGTAGGAGACCCTTTGGGATCAGGAGCAGAGGGAAAAGCAAGCCCAGCACTGAGGTTTCCCCCATGAGACACAAAGCAGAAAATTCCATCCCACACGTTCCATGTCTGTGCTCCGTGTTTTGGCTGCTTTAGGCAAACTTCCACCCTGTAATGTTGCTGCTGCAGAGTGAAAACCCCATCCCTGCATTAGTTACACTGGGATCCACCACCTGGACCCTGGCACTGGGGGATCAGTGATGCAGCAAGAGCAGCATTTTGCCAGGAGGAAGGGCCAGCAGCAGTTTGTCACTGGGGACACGGGCAGGACAACAGTGTCCTTTCTTCTTCCAATTTTAAACATCTCTTTGTTCTATTCACACATTTTGTAGAAAGAGATGCAGCTGAAAAAGTTTTTCTTTTGTACATTAGGACCACTGTGTAAGGCAGTTCTAAACAGAACAGACCCTAAAAATGCCTTCTCCACAGCTTCTACTCAAGATTTAAAGTACCTAAAAAGTCAGATGATCATTTCTATCCTGTTGAAACCCAGATCTTGCTTCTGACCTCTGGATCATACACTCAAGTTCTGCATTTCTGACAGGACTTCTCTGCCAGAGAGAGCAGCAAGAACACACCTGGGAAATGTGTGTCTGCACTGAGTTGGAAACTTTACTGAGAGCTGTTTGTTTCACTCTGAAATCCTAAGGCCATTCTGTCACTACCAGAAGGAAGTTTTGCTTTCTGATTGCAGACTCAGCTCGGTCTTGTCACGGATCTTAAAACTGAGCTGAGCTGTGTGGCTGGGAGTGCTCAGCACTTCTGGAAGGCCGGGCCTTGCTAAGCACAGGCAGCTGTGCAGCTGAAGCCAGCACACCAAAACAGGGCCATCTTCACTGTGTCAAACTAAGGGCACAAAACGTGCAAACTAGGTTTGGATCAAATGGAAAAAGCAACACCAGAAAAGACAAATGTACAATGAATGGTTTAGGAGACAATTACACCAACAGAACAGGATTTTAAGCCTAAACCAGCTGGAAGGTTGTGGAGAGAAAAAGGAAGGGACTGGAAAGTCGTGCTGTTCTCTTTCACTCTGTCTTTTAGCAGAGGGGCCACTTTGGTCTGCAGGGTTTCCACTTTCCCCAGTCAGGTATTCACCTAACAAATCTGTGAGCATGGGGCACCTGCCTGCTCTTGCACATCCCAGCCATCAGCCTGTCCAGAGGTTTATCCATTTGTCCCCATGGATGGCTCCTATTGACATTTTTGCATCTTCCATAAGCTATTTTGAGTAAAATCCTTGAGCTTTCATAGGGCAGTAGAAATTACTCCTTACAGTGGCCCAGGTGACTGATTCAGACCCTGTGGGTATAAAAAATAAATATCCATGGCTCCTTCTGTGTCTTGGCTGTTTTATTCCCCCCCTTGACACTGCTCTCCCTTTCTGTTCTGGAGCAGGTGTTCTGTGACGCCAGCCGGGTCGTACAAGCCGCGGACGTGCTGGACTGGGAAGACAAGGATGCTGCAGAGACACTGGTTGACAACGTGGTCCATTCCAGGATCATCAACCCCCTACGCCTCTTTGTCAAACCATCTCCAGTGCTGAAACACGGCCAGGTGTCCTACTCGGACAGCATAGAAAACTTTTGGGATTGGTTGTCCAACATCACGGAGGTTCAGGAATCTCTGGCACGAACTAAACGCAGACCTATAGTAAAAACTGGGAAATTCAAGAAAATGTTTGGGTGGGGTGACTTCCACTCCAACATCAAAACTGTAAAGCTGAACCTCCTGATCACGGGGAAAATCGTCGATCACGGCAACGGAACCTTCAGCGTTTACTTCCGGCACAACTCCACGGGTCTGGGGAATGTTTCTGTCAGCCTGGTGCCACCTTCCAAAGTGGTGGAGTTTGAACCATCCCCACAGTCCACGCTGGAGACCAAGGAGTCCAAGTCCTTCAACTGCCGCATCGAGTACGAGAAAACAGACCGCGCTAAAAAAACTGCCTTGTGCAACTTTGACCCTTCCAAGATCTGCTACCAAGAGCAGACCCAAAGCCATGTCTCCTGGTTGTGCTCCAAACCCTTCAAAGTCATCTGCATTTACATCGCTTTCTACAGCGTAGATTACAAACTGGTGCAGAAGGTCTGTCCCGACTACAACTACCACAGCGAGACGCCGTACCTGTCCTCCGGCTGACCCGGCCTGGGGCTGCAAAATCACACGAAAACGAGCATTCCCATTAACCTTTTGGAGAAGAATATGTTTTCCTATCAGGTTCAAAAGTCTCTAAAAACCGTAGCTGTGTTCGTGCTGTATCGTAACTAATCCAGCTGTTTATGTAACAATAATTTTCGTTTGAGGCCGTTGAATTTTAGCTCTCTCATCGTTCGTAAGGGAACCGCCAGGCAGGCACGTGACAAGAATCAAACAAAATTATGTCTGTAACGAACACTGATCTTAAAAATCGCTTTTTTGAACAACTCCATGGCAGAGAGGTTGTCTTTTACTTGAATTGGACAGCACTTAGCAGGTCCTGTTTCTCATTGGGAACTTTAGGTGACAATAGAAAGAACAAATGATGAAGCAGCCTCAAAGCTGCTCATACTCAAACTTCAAATAAACAGCTCTCCCACTGATTTCATAAAGAATTTTACACAGAGGGCTCAAGTAGTCAAGTCCAAATACAAAGAGGAAGTGCTAATTCTTTGATAAAAAGAAAGAAATCTGAATTTTTATGAGTTGTAGTAACTGTAGGTGTTCATTGAAGAGCGAGTAGTTCTTCCTTCAGACTTCCTACCATGGATGTGCAATGATGTAATTAGACCTCAATGAGCTTTGGTTTATTACACCCCACAGGTGTGCACGTGTGGTATACATTCCTTCCTCCCGTGCCCACCACTGGGTTAGATTCCTCTCACACATTCACACAAGCACACACAACCCAGGATTAGTTTTTTAGCAACAGAGAATCTATAAATACCTGGGGAAAAGATAATCTCTGTTTAAGTCAACCTGGTCTAGTGGAAGGTGCCCCTGCCCATGGCAGGGGGTGGAACTGGATGATCTTTAAGATTTGTTCCAACCCAAATCATTCTGTGATTCTCTGAAGTGTAGCAGGGGCTGGCTTCCAGGAAAAGGAAGCAATTATTTTGCAATGCAGCCCCTGAGCATTAAAGTGCAGCAAGGAAAACCCATCACAGCACAAGGATGATACCTGAACAAGCAGCTTTCTCCCTCTTGGCCCCAGTTGTTCCCTTAGCACTGCACTGCACACCTTAAGTCAAAGTATCAGCCATGACAAAGAGAGAGAACAACAAGCTTTCTCCCTCTTGGCCCCAGTTGTTCCCTTAGCACTGCACTGCACACCTTAAGTCAAGTCAAAGTATCAGCCATGACGAAGAGAGAACAACAAAAATCTATGCACCTTCACCTCATAAAGCAGGTTTGGAACTGTTAATATAACTACTCAGCCAGGCTTTCCCCTGGTGCAGAACCAGCTCCCTGCAGCTGTAGCAAGGGAGGGTCCAGCTGTGGTCCCACCGCAGTCAGGAGTGGTTGGCTCTGGCCATGCAGGTTCCAGCATCTCCCCCTGTGCTTTCTCTGGGTATTGATCTGCTGCTGCTGCTGCTGCCAATTTGCTCTCCTGCCCCTTGGTGACAGCTCGATGTCACCTGTGGAAGGAGCTGGCTGAGGAAGTGCTGATTGCCTCCAGTCAGACTCGCACACGGGGTTCAAGAAGTTACACACAGCTTAAATAAAGCACTATTGAAATACTGTTTGGTGATGTGCACACAGGCAAGTGACTGTGGCAGCTCAGAAGGACTCACTCATGAGATTAATTCTGATTTCCTTGGTAAAGACTCACAAAAAATTACTCTGTTAAAAATATACGAGTAACTGGGTGATTTGTTTTTCTCTTTAGGTGACAAATTTAAATGTGTGGTTTAGTTTGATCAATAATCTAAATGTTTTCCTTCATCTTATTTCATACAGAGTCTCTCCTGGTCTATAATGATGTTTTTTAGTTTGCCTATTCCTGTCAATTCCTACAAGTTGGTCTACTTTGTGTTCTGTATAGCGTGTCCTGGCCCCAGCTGTACATGAGCTTGGATTTATTGCTACGAGTTCAGTGGTTGGTGCTTTTGTAACTTAGCTGTAAGCCATGATTTTATTGCCATGTATTTTTACTCAGCACTGTAGGCAATTAAAAGAAAACCCTACATGCTATTTATTGTAGAGTATGTGGAAACCATGTATGTATATACACTTAAATATGTGTACATATACAGAACATATGTGTACATGTATTTGTATGTAAATAAAGAGAGTTTATTAAATCTGGCACTTGCTTGCAGCCCATCTGATGTTTGGTTTTAAATGTTGCATGTATGAAGACACAAAGGAAAACTAGGGCACAGCAACAACTCACTGCACATTTTTGCCCAGCTGGAATTTGTTTTTCTAGGAGATATTTAAATGTGTGCTGTAGTGAACAATGTACAAGCCTAGGCAGAGTAGGTTCAGCAGCATTCCATGAGATTTGAGAAATGAAGCACATGTTTTGACAAAGACAATCCTGAACTGTTTAATAACTGCACCAGGTACATGAAAAGTGAAGAGGAAAGTTTAAATTGGACAACATTCCCCAGCAGGAACGTGCTGGGAGAGAGGGCAGCTCGCTGCTGATTCAGCCCTTGCTCAGTCCCTCATCAAAAGGGGAGCTGGATTCTCCTCCCACTTCCCAGGCTGAGGTTTCCAGGCCTGAGGAAGACAAAGCATGGGAGAACTCACCCCAGTGTCCTCCCATGCAGCCCTGGCACAGGGAAGCAGCCTGGCAGCGGGAGGGAGCTGTGGTACCAGACTCCATCACACCCAACAAGTCCTCACCACTTTTCTTCCAGCCACAATACTTTATGAATCAGCTTAAAAGCAGGTGGTTGCAGTTTTTCTTCCAGATTAATTTTGAAAACACAAAAATTTTTTTTTAAAAACAAACAGTTACATTCTTACTGCAGTCAAAATCTGCTTCAGAAGAAATTATTTACAGCCAGCAGGGTAAGCAAAATACAATGCAGTGATGACAGGCTTGATTAGGTCAGATGTCATGCTGCCCATGTAAACAAAACTAAATGTGATTTCATTTCACACAGAACAGGCCGTGCATTTTCCTGTGTAGCAGGTGACTGTTTCAGACAAGTTTCAAATTGTTGCTACTATAGCTCTTATTCAAAGGATTTTGAAACAAAAACTTGAATTATTAAATATAATTTAAAAAAGAGTCTTGAGTGGGCAATCACAATTTATGGTTGCAGCAACTTAATCCAGAAGTTTTTTTTATACAGCCTTTATTTAATCCAAAACTCCACAGGACAGTTTTGTACACATTTATATCAGTAAAATATCAGAGAATCATGGAATATCCTGAGGTGGAAGGGTCCCACAGGGATCATTGAGTCCAGCTCCTGGCCCTGCACAGGACACCCCAAAAATCCCACCTTGTGCCCAAAGCACTTCCTGAACTGTGGAAGGTTTGGGGCTGTGACCACTTTCCTGGGGATTTAATATTAAAAATGTAAACTTATTGCTAAATACCTTTCCTATTGTTCTCTCCACCCAATGGGGAGAACATTAAAAATTTCCAATAAAAAGCAGCTTCATGACAAACATATAAAGCCTCAGCTTTTTTCTTTAGCCAGCACTCTGTGCAGAGCTGCAGGAACGCACATCCATGCTTTTTTAATCATTCCAACCTAAAGAAGGAAGTAACAGCTTGGAGTTTTTCTTGCGTTCCCACTGAAGAATTTTGTCCTCTGGACCTCCAGATTTCTGATTTCCCTGCAGCCCTCACCAGTGGCCACATCCTGCTGGGAGTTCTTCAGGCTCCCCAACTCCTTGTGGGGACCACGAGGCAGTGCCAGGCCCTCACAAGGAGCCAGCAGGGCAGAGAGCTGAGCACTGTGTGCCATGGCCTGCCTGGGGTTGCACATTTGCTTTTTAGAGGGAATTTGCAAATGAGCAAACCCCTGGATGATCCTGATGCAACTGGAAAAACTCTCACAGCAACCAAGCGAGGGTGTTCCGTGCAGATCAGCATCCTGTGCTGCTTTTCTTTCTAAATTGTAATTCAAGGACATTAGAATTTGCTATTTGTTTTATGCTCTGTTGACCAGCATAATCTGGATAATGTTTTATTTATAGTATAATAATGATTCGTCATTAGCACCGTCTCTATTCAAATTTGCACAGTTGAAAAGACAATAACAAGCTGCTGTACACTAAGTAGCTCAATGAAACACACATCAGTCAAGTAGATTTTTAGCTGTAGGGTGTCTAGTTTGAAAAACCAGACTTTGCCATTCCCACCTCTCCCTCGTGAGCACCTCCTGCACGTGTCCATCAGGAGCAGCATCCTTTGTTTTGGAGCTAACAAATCAAGTGGGTTTACAGAAGAGGAGCTGAATTATCATGAAATATTCTACTTGGTGTCAAACAACACATCCCCTGAGGGTTGTTGAGCTTGGGGCTGCAAAACCTGTTCAGATCTGCAGCCAGGAGTGATGGGAACTGAACAGAGTCCACAGGACACGGCCAAGGCTGCTGCCACCAGCTCCATGGCACAGCTCTGCAGCCCCAAACACTGGGGGCTGTCAGCCAGAAGCAAGGCCAGAGCTGTTGGTACCCTCAAGCAAGAACCCCAGCCATCCTGACTGAATTTTGAAAGGAAAAAAAAAAATCACAAAAAAATGCTATTTCCAAAGATGTAATTCAGTCTCCAACTCAGCACAAATCCAGCACCAGCTGCAGCCCAATTAAAAAGCAATCGCAGTCATGGGAAAACAGTTTAGTGGAGAAGAAAAAATCCTACCTGCATAAACAGCGGTGAGACTCTAAAATAGACTCCAAAAGAAATATCAGCACCTTCCTATTCAACAGGAACTGAACAGCCAACCAGGTCAGTCTCTTGCACTGCTCTCTGCTTTTGTCCTCAAGCCAGAACAGAGGGGGAAAAAACTCCACTGCTTCAGGGACTTGTTAATGTATTCTCTTCATTTTATGGAAAATGCACTGAGATCAGCTCGGCTGGCCAGAGCAGGTGCTGATCACACCCAGGCCATGGGCTGGACACCCCCATGGGCCGTGCACTCAGGAGCTGCACCCAGAGATCCTCCTGGCTCACTTCCCACTCGGAATGTGCTGTGGCTCCTCACCCAGACACGGGGAGCTGAGCCGCACTGAGGGCCCAGAGGTGATGGGCATTCCCCTGTACAAGTCAAAAGCTCAACTGCCTTTCCCAGCTAGCAGCAAAGGAGCGATGTGGGAAGCTCAGAGCTGGTACATGGGGACACCAGGGTCTCTTCTGGCTTGTCCCGAGGCCAGTACCTCCACCCAGAGCTGGGCCATGGGAGCAGGGCAGGGGCACCACAGGACGTGGCCTGATGGCACTGATGCCTCAGGCTTTATTAGCATTTGTAGTTTTCAGATTCTGTGCTGCTTTAGTGTCTGGGTCTGAGCTTCATATTAGGGGATGGTGAGCTCTCTTCACAGAGTAGGGAGACAAAGCAATTCCTTCTCCAGGTGGGGACCAAGGACAAACGATCCAAATCTCAGGCCCAAAAGCACAAACAACGTGGACTGAAGAGAGAAAAACAAGAAGGATGGGACTGCATAACCTAAAGCTATAATTGCACAAATAACTCCAATATGCAAATGGAGCAGAACTGATAAAAGTGAGAGACTTTATAAAAGTGATCATCCATTTTGGGACCGTTTTGGTTCATCTTGGGTGCAGCCCTGGCTGGGCTCTTGTGCTGCCCAAGGTGGATCCATTGAGGCCTCCTAATAAATCCCTACTTTAGCTCTGCCTAGTCTCTGTTCTAGGGCAGCCTTCACAAGGCATCAGCAGGAGCTGAGCACAGCCATGGCAGGAACCCCTGTGCAAAAGCAGCCCCTGGAACACCTTCCCAGACAGCCCAGTGTTCCCCTTGCCTCTCGTGTAACCATCCTTGGAAAACAAGGCAGCTTTTTTGGCAGCCTGATCCCCAGCCAGCATTCAGTCCTCACCCTGCTCACTTGCCCTTGGCAGCCCTACATTTCAGCCCCCTCGGATGCAAATCCCATTTCCTTGTTCTCTTCCTCATTCCCAGACAGTGTGTGGCTCTTTCATCATTACAAGCCAATTAAGCCTCGGCTACCTTATCTTAACAGCTCCAAATAAGCTGGTGATCTTCCTGAAAGGTGATACATTATAATTGGTTCCAAATTGGCAGGAAAGAGAATAGTGAAACATGAGACTTGGAGGTTATTTGAATTAGCCCTGAAGTTAAAAATGGCCAAAAAATCCATCCCCACCTAAAGCTATCAAGGTGTTTGCTTTGAACTTCTAGTCACTGTTGCTTCCCAGAAAACAAGACTTGGCATCTTTTGTGCTGGAGATCCTGCCTGGAGCAACCTGGTCTAAGGAAGGCATCCCTACCCATGGCAGGGGTGGAAGAGGGTCTTGAAGGTTCCTTCCAACCTAAAGCATTCCATGACTGAACTGATAAACACCTAAACAGCCACGACAGAAACATCCCAGTTATGAGGTTTTAGATGGATGGAAAGCACTTACACCCCTGCCCACATCTCAAAAGCTCCTGATGAAATGGAACTCACACCAAGCTGTTCTAGAGAATGACCAAAAAAAACCCAAAAAAACCCCTCAGTTCAGGTTTTCAAAACACATCAAGTTCATTTAACTTGGACAGGAGAACACGTTCTGGCTTAGCAGGAAACTGCTCTGAGAGGAGCTGTCAGTCCCTTCTCAGCCAGCAGTACTCCTTAAAAGAGGAGGTGGTGGAAGAGTGTCTGAAGCAGGTGATGCTGAGCGCTGCTAACCTGGGAGCACAGAACATTTAACACAGATTTCTGAGCAGGTAAACTGAAGGATTAAAAACTATTTCAAGTTGCCACATTGAAGATGATAAGCAAGCCTATTTATTAAATAGTACTTAGAGCTACTTAATTCCAATCCACTTCTCATGTCAGATATATTTAACTGAGGCATTTCTGACTTCAATCGGGGAAGATTTGGATTAGCCAAAGCACCCGGGGAAAACAACACAAGCCTGCTCACCCAGCTGCTTGAAGGCAATGCCACACAGAAAGATTGATCTGCCCCGAGGAATAACCTCTCTCTTCCACTTCCAGCACTTGGTTTTAAAGTAAAAACACTACAAATGCCAGACCTACAGTCTTTTGTCACAGCCGAGCACAAGCCGAGTGCTCCAAGCAAAAACAGCAGCACAGATGAATGGTGTGCAAGGCCCCCACATCCTCCAGGTCAGCCAGGCTCAGCAGTGCCCAGACATTAGGAGATACTTCTGTCTGGCAGAAAGAGGGGAGAGAGAAATCTATTTTGATTCACCACCCCAGTTATCTTTAAAACAAGCACAGCCCCTTATTTAAAATATGAGTATTGAATTGTGTTGCCAGAAGCAGATTAATTGCAGCTTCCAGGAAAAAACTCTGAGCTTATTTCACACTGACTTTATTCCCTCTTGAATTAAGTTCCTTATGCTACACCAACTCATTTGAATTTTTTGAATTGGTTTTGCATAGTATCATTTACTGATGTACTATCTTTAATTACATAACACACATACACTCTCCAACTGCATTATTAATGAAAGTGTTTTTAATTAAATGGCTCTCAGCATAATATTCAGTCATTAATTTCACATGCTCAGGATGTGGAGAGATTCTGTTCTGATGGTCTGGGGAAGCTCTGTGCTTCAGATGAGGGATACTTGCAAAGTGATAGTTTTTGAGAGAAGTTGGAATCATTATGAGCACAGAATTACCTCCTCAGCAGCTGCTGCTGCAGTTCTGCTCTGCTGGGCATTAGCTGTTCTTCAGCTCAAGTGCTCCTTTTGCTCTGCCACACTTCACCACTGGTAATTTGAAAATGCCTCTCCCTGGACTCAGGGAGACTCAGGGGTGAATAATCTCAGGGTTATCTTTTAGGAACAATTTACACTTAGACAATGGCACTAAGGCTGCACCCACTGCAATAAAATCTTCACACCCTCCTCCCTAATTATGGGCACCCACCTGTCTCCACTCTGAACCTTCCAGTGCTCTCAGAAGTGACAAAGAACATTCACACTCCTGGGACAGGAATTTTTTTTGCCCATGGAGACACAGACACACTGGCTCATCATGCAGTCACTCCTTCACACTCACCTGCTGCAAAAGTCCCCAATTATGGCCAAGTGGCACAAGAGCAGCATTTTAACTTATTTTTTTCTGCAAACTAGCACAGATTTACCTTTTCTTCACACAGAGGTGGCAGGAGGATCTCTTTTCCAGTCCAGCTTGGAAAAGAAGGCCCACCAAGGCAGTCCTGTACAACTTTTCCCTTCCTCAAAGTCTGCAGAAAGGATTATTTTTCACCTCAGTTTGTGCCTTCTATTGATTGACAAAAAATAAATTCCATTTAAAATAAAAAGAATTCCTAGGACAGCATTTTCCAGGAAGACTTTGGAAGTCTTGGAATTAATTTTTTTTCCTTTTTCTAGAAGAGCTCAAAGGGACGTGAGAGCAACAAGACTGCACACTATAGTTAGTACCTGATTAATCTGTGAATTACGTGGTAAATTCTGTCCATCCTCCACAAAGGCAACTGCATATAAAACTGGTTTTGGATAGGACTCTTCCTGGGACTCACCATTTAATTAACCTCTAGTCTAGATAACCCTGGACTTTTGGTTTTGACTAATAAAGTCCTTCTCTTTAAAAAATCCTCTAATTTCTTACATTTTCCCCCAGTGCTAATGCACACGGGGAGGGGAGTGGCTCTTGCCCATCCCATTGTCCCAGAGCAGAACACCCTGGGTCACATTCCACTCACCATTCCCATCTCCCGGCTCTTCCAGCCCTGCTCCTTCAAAAGCAAAATGAGTAAAAAGCCCACAAAAAACTTTACTCGATGAAAAAGCTACTAAACATGGACCTCCAGCACATTTACAGTGGATTTTTGAGAAATTACTAATATTTTTGTATGACAAGATTAATGATAATGTATGCCCACATTCCCAGCACTTCATGTCTACATAAAACATTGTGCCATAATGAAGATAATTGAAAGCATGACTTCCATCAATATTTAATTAGCATTTGGTGCTAACTCATTATTTCGGTGCAATTAATTTGACGTCTTGCTGCATGGCCTGCACAGCTTTCCTCCTAGAGGGTTGTTTTATTGGTGGGGCATAAGTAACATAAGACACGTGCACCTTCCCCAGGGATCCAAGGGGACTGTGAAATAAGGAGAATATGACTGACATTTTAATCTACTGCAGGATGCAAAAGCACATTAAAGATCACAATGTACACGTGCATTTGGCTCAGGTATTTCTGCAGTTAAGGGCAATATTCTGCTAAACCAACATTTTCAGAAAACAAGCTGTGCCATCATCACACCAGGCTCTTCCACGTGTCTTTGGTGAAATCCCTTTTCCAGGCTGCAGAAGGACACACGTGATGTCAGCACACAGCTCTGGGAGCAAGGACCAAAGAAAGATTCTCTTCTCTTCCAAATTATTTCCGCAGTTCTTCCCAAGAGCAGTGAGAGGAGCCCTGCACACCCACCCAGGAACAGGTCCCTGAGCCCAGCACTCCCAGCAGCTGACAGCCAGGAGAGGGAGACTAAATTAATTAATTAATTAAGGTGCAAATGGGAAAGAACACTTGGCCTACCATGTGAAAGGGACACCAAGTCATCCCAGCCCAAATCCACTGGAAATAAAAGCACTCTGCTCATCCATTATTTGGTGCATCTTCTGTTGATGATGCAAAAGAAAACAATCACAGCATAAGCAAGCTGCAAGTGTTGCTCTGGCTGCTCAACTGCTCCCACTGCCCCGGGGAGGGCACTGATCCTTCATTCACCCCCAGCTTCAATGTCTAAGCCAACCTTGCTGAATAAAGAGCTTTTAACAACCCCACACAAGGATGGCTGTGGGCAGGTGAGCAGTGGCCAGCCTTTGCCTCCCTCCAGGGCAGCATTTCCCTGCCAGCTGTTTAACCCCTGGCCAGCTGCAGGAATAGAAGCCAATTCTCACCAAGTTTAGCCCTACAAGAAGCAGGTAAAGATTACAGAACTATGACAGCACTGTTGATGGTTCTGTGGTGAGAATCTCTACATACAGCTAAATAAAGCTGATGTTTATTCCTGATGCTGTCCCAGTGGCATTGAACATTGCTGAGGTTCCATTCTTGCTTCTAAAGAATGAAGAAAAATACTCACACTAGGAAAAACTTCTTTCCATCTTTGTAATTGATGCAAAAACACAAACCAGGTTTATTGCTAAAAGCAATCTCAGTGCGACAGCACCTTCCCCTACATATTTTTATCCAGGGGAATCAGGAACAAATGTTTAGTTTGCTCTCTGCAAACAAGCAACAAGATTATGGATTCTTTTGACAGCACTGACAAAGCAAATACAAAAACTGTTCATAGTATGACTGACCAAGAGTGTAACTTTGAGTATTTATTACATAAAATTGGCCCAACTTCAAAATCATTAGTTTCATACCACATGGAGCACCCTCAACAGCTGATTATTTTTAAAAAACCCCAAACCTGGCCCTTTAAATCTTTCTCATATAAAGTGTTAAAATACCTGCACTTTTTACCTCTGCTTCTTATTCTAACTGCCCAGAATATTCCAATAGCTTATTGAAAAACTGCAGCCTCCTGCTGCATGTGTACCTTGGTTACCAAATCAACACATTCTGAACACCCACACTATTTTTTTCAGGATAATTCTTCCATAAAGCCATTTTTTATACTCTGCTTAAGTCCTTCAATAATGATTTGTACAGAATATTCAGAGGTGAATCTAACTGGGGCACTCTGCCCCAGTAAACACCACATATTTAACTGGGTGGCAAAACAACTAGAATGAAGTATTTATTGATTTAAAAAGTAGCTGAAACTGCCAACACTCCGTTTCTTTGATGAAGTGTATCTAAAGAAAAAGGACTTCTAGAGCTACCCAAAGAGATGCTGATTTCAGACATACAGGCCCTGCCACTCTTGCAGGCTCCCAGAGCTGGGGCAGGTTTGGGGTTTGTTTTAATGAGTCAAGTGTTGGATACCTGCAGAGCAGCATGGAAAGCCAGAGCTCTTGTGCAGACAAAAAAACAGCGACTTTCAAAACTCACTGATTTGAAACACGAAATGCACATGATTATTTATTTGGATAAATCCCTCCATGTGTGCATGTCAAGGGTAAAACAAAATTAATGACAATATAAAGGAGGCATATAGAGACTCTAAAAAGAAAATAAAATAAACCAAAACCAATCTCTGAAGAGGAGATGCCCTCCAGGATTTACCCATTTTGCCAAATTGCAGCTGTAAATGTTTCCCAAAGCTGATGCAGGATGAGCTGAGCTCCTGACAATAGCTTTGTACCCCTACATTCCCCACCTATCCACTAAAGAGAAATCATCCTTTACAGGAAAGATTGAAGCCTTGGGTTATGTCCAAATTATTTATTTGAGAGACCATATTAAACTCCCTAATCCATCCATCTTATTCTCCATGTTCAACTGGAAATACAAAGCTGAAAATCTGAAAAACCCCAGCACCCCAAAGAAATAACAGACAAACCAGCCTCACTCACATACACAAATCTGTGGTTTTTTTAGAAACACTGGAGATAGAATATGGAAATTATAAGGATGTATTAATTATCATTAATCATTCCTTCACAAAGACTAGAACTAATTGGAGAAATAATTTGAGAAAATTGAAGTACATGACAGAAAGCATTAAGATTCATTAAGTTTCAATTCTCTGGTCTGTCAGCTTGTCAGAACTAGATGCCTGCTATGCCAGCACTACTGGTAAAATACTGAGTATTTTCCTAATCTAGTACACAATTTAACCCCTTTTATAGTTTGTTCAGAGATTAACCACATCTGACATTTTCTGCTAGAAGGCACTTTCACAAGGAAATTTGCATCTCCATTTCTTTAAATCAGCAAAATTGAACTTGCCCAAATTTCACTATAAAGCATTTGCAGGTTCACTAGGTATTCTGTATTTATTTCCATTATTTAAGAGGTGCCAGTGCACATTCAAAAAACCCACAAGAGATGAACAGCACGGCATTTGAAGAAAAAGCTGCGTTCAAAAATATCCACCCTGCCCCATACCCACAGCTCAAATTCATCTTGACCAGAACAGCCAATAAATATGCAAATATTTGATGTCCCTCTATTTGTGGTCTGCAGTAATTTGAGTTGAGTTGGTACAAACCCTTGATCCAGCACAATAACCCCCAGTCCTGCTGTGAGGGAGGAATGAGGGCTTGGTGGTGCAAGAACTCCCTCATGTGTGTGTCTGACAAGGGCAGCCCATCTGCAAGAGGTGACAGTGACAAGATGCACCATTTAATTGACATTTTCATTCTCCATTTTAAAACATATGGTGTGGGCTTTACAAAGACCACCACAGCTCTTAATCTGGGCATGGCGCAAGTACCAGAAGCAAGATTAAGTCTTTGCTGGAGGCAAACATTTTGGTTGTACACTTCAGTAGCAAGTAGGTGGGTTTTTTTTTTAAAGTTTCAAGACTCAATAAACACAGCTGGGTTAGCAAATTGTGCATGTAATACATAAAATTAATTTCAAAGCTTACCGAAAAGTTGCCAACTTAAAAATGAAAAATATAAATAGTTTATGTGGCAATTAAGGTTAAAAGAGGTCAGACTGGAGCTACAGCTTCTGTGCTTTAAGATTTCATCCTATTAAAATCTTTTTTGCATACACTTCAAAATTTACCTTCTTTAACTGAAATGGCTCAGTCAACTGTGCAGGGGGAAACGTGGGAAGTCAAAAACTGTGACTGCTTAAAATGCAGCACCAGTTGTCTCCATTCTGATCAGCAGCACCGAGTCTGACATGGTGTAATTTATTTTCTGCATGACTATCACTGCCAACGCATGAAACATGCATAAGTTGGGCAAAGCAGAGATTTCCACTCATTATACACCTAGCCTTGATTGAAACACAGTACCTGCACAAAAATATTGTCATGCTCCCAACTCTGCTGAGAACGCAAGACAAAAATGTTGGTGTCAGGAAACATTTTCAAAGAAAGCCCTGCTCCCTGCCTGACAGGATGATGATCACCAGGTATTGCTCCTTCAGAACGCTTGAACCACGAGCTCAAAACTCTCCTGGTACTTTCTCTATAAGCCAAGGCCAGGCAAACTCTGCAAAGTTGTTTTTTCTTCCCGAGTCTCAAAAATCACAAGCTTGTTTCTATTCTTTATACTTGACTCATAAGAAGCCAAATTTTACACTTAGAACACCAACTTCACATGCTGTTAAAATATAACTTATTGACACCCCCTGGAATGCCATTCCAAAGCACTGAAGAATTCTCTCAGCTGAGCCTGGGATGTTGTTTTTTTTTTCCCTTGGTGCAGTGCCTATAATGGAGAAAGCAAATCCTTTGCATCTCACATCTGAAATGCTTCACTCAACTCCTTGTATTTTTTCCAACTTTCTCTGAGAGTACAAAGAAGGAATCTTCAAAACTGACAAGAAGAAACAAGTTTTTCTAGTGGAAAATTGCCGAAGACATTTGCAGAAAAATAAACTGTTCAAGACTAATTTTGAGTGGCAATTAATAGCATTTCCTCTGTTAGCACACTATCACCACGTAAAATGCAAAGTTATTTGTGTGTAATGGAAGCAGCTGCATCTTTAATCTAATTTACTTAATAAACGTGGCAAATAAAAGTTGTAGTGGAATGGGTAATATTCCACCTTGAATAGTAATTGTAACTGAAGCAACCTAAAACATAGAAAACCATTAATACCATGAAGTTTGGAGTAGTGTCACAAAGAATCACTTTAATCAACTTCAATTTCTCACCTGACTGCTCAGGCTGCACTCAAATACTTCAACATCAAACCATCCCTTCAGCACAGGGCAGGCCAGGCAATTCTGTGCAGCAAGAGATGGTTTTTACTCTATCACCACTTGAGAATCAATATTTGAGCTTCCCCCTTTTAAAGAAAGAGGACATACACAGGACTGGAAAAACACTGTAAAATACCTTCCACAATATTCAACTTAAAGGAGAAAAAGTTTTCTTCATGTGCTCAGTTTCCACACAAAAACCTGTAATTTGCTATAGAAAAAAAAAAACAACAGGTGGTTTTTAAAATCAATGCTCATTGAATCAATTTTGCTGAATAACAAAATTTTTTATGATGACAAGATTAACAGCAGGGAGGAAAACCATCTTCAGAAAGGATAAAAATATTGCCTTCCAAATAAAGAAATAATGAAGTTTAATATTCTTTGTTTATCTGGAACTTGAAGCTGAGGTCAGACATTTGGATTGCATAAATAATTCTGATGCCACTCAGAGGAACCAGTCCTGTTCCCCTCAGAGATTATTGAACTCTCTGTGGGGATGTGAATTATGCCATTATTGATACAAACCCCACAAGGAACATTAGACTGGATCACTGTGGAGTCAGTTAAGGGATCTATGTTTTAAGCACACCTGGAGAATTTTGCATGTATCTACTCAGACACACACATTTTATAAAATGACTTACCTTGACTTCATCATTTTCAGGAGTTCAGCATGTCCAAAGCCACGTATCACTGCAAATATTTATATGAATATGAAACCCCTTACATAGCACTCCTCCTCTTACACACTTCTCCTGTAACAAATGCCAACAGCATTCCTGCTGGATGGGCTCATCAGCAGCCTGCTCTTTGGCAGGACAAAGGACGATGGTTTTTGATGGTGGGTGGAAGACAAAAGCAGATTTCAAACCCACCAATCCCATCTTCACAGCATCAACCCTTCTTCCCACCAGTCCTGGCAGAGTCTGTGCTAAGGGAGGCACTTCTCAGGTGGGCAAGTTAAGCTCTCCAGAGCTTTAAAGTGTCAAAACCAAAACATAACCAAGTTACTGGAGATCAGAGCAAGGCTGCAAGATGATCCTCCCCAAAAGAGGCTTCCTAAAGAACAGCAGCATATTTGACACTAGACTGGTCAAATATCTTCCTCAAAGCAAGGGCAGCCATTGGGAACAAATGCAGGTACAGACAACAAATAAAGACAGACACACTCTGTATAAGTAACAACTTTATTGTAACTTGATGTGCTGAAACGCAAAAATATTTTCAGCAACAAGGTACAAAAAGTATTTCACCATTAACATCAGCTGATAAAAAAAGGCTGGATGGTTTGATACGACTGTTTACATATCTGAATTCTCTTTATCATTTCCACCCCAAAACAGGTCCAAGTCATTTCACTGGTTTAACTTCTAAAATAGGACTCATTGATCTTAAGCCTTCAAAAACCAGGTTACAAATACAGTGAAGTTCCTTGCAAAACACTTGAAATAGTGAATTCCCTTTACAAACATAGTCCATTTACTGTAAGCAGAAGCCAAGATATGAGACCAAGTGTCTTGGCTAGCTAAGCAGCTAAGCTCTGCACTAATACACTACTGACAACAGACAGAGGACAGGTAACATTCTATTTGTCAATTACAAAGAAAAAAAAAAGCAATTAAGCTTAGGAATTTTAATCAGCTGTAAAATTCAACAAAGTTTGACATTTCAGGTAGCAGTACCTCACGTTTGCAATTCACTGCCTTCTGTGAAACGCAGTCTCAAATACTGCACATGGTTTTTATTCTCCCAAAGGAGAAGTCTTGCCGTGAGGATTTCAAAGCAACACAATCTTCATGTAGGTCCTCTACTGATCTCCTGTGCAAAGGTGAATTTTATACTAAATACTCAATATGTGGAAAAACATCAGAACTAGAGTAACCTTGTGTCCATGATTATCACATTTTGACATACACTTATCTTGTAACAGCAAATATTATCACAATTTCACAAAAATATACCATTACTCAACTTGTATCTGTAATACTTATTCCACTTGTTTGTGTAGTTTGTACCTTGGTGAAATTGAATTTAGGAAGCAAGAATCAACATGCAACAGAGGTCAAATGTAACTTGAACTTTTCCATTTCAATTGTGTACAAATGAGTATTCTTCTTCACCTTTAAAAATACATTTTACAAAGACCTTGCACCCTGTTAAATCATCCCTTCATTGCAACAGTTTCCTATAAAGGCACAATGTGTTCATACTTCTGCATGCAGTAAATGGACTAGGAAATAAGGATTATTTATCGAAGCAACTTCCACCCAAAGCATCTCCTTAGGAGAGGTCTGAATGGAGAAAAAAAAAAATATATATATAATACATAGTAGCATTTTAACAGCAAATTGAGTCCTTATTTTTAGAAAGTCACCCTTGACAAAAAACACCACACAGTCACACACACACACACGCACACACACACAGGACACATGCAGGGCTCTCCCCAGAAAAGCACAGAAGTGGTGGTTCACATCTATGAGAGAGTAGTGTTGGCAAGCCAAAACATGGCACCTTCATACGGCATATTCCTGACCTGGAGGGAAAACCAGGGAAAACCCCCAGGATGCCAGCCTGGAAAAACCTGACCGATCATTATTCCTGATCTGCTGCACTTCCAACTGAGGCTTTAAGGGCAAGTTCTTGAGATGTGGGGAATGAATCCGAGCCTACAGAATCCAAAGGGGAAGGTTGTAATTATCAATGTCCCATTCCAGTGAGAACACTGCATGTAGGTAATTAAAGAGGTGAACAATTAGTGCACTCACTTAAGAATACAGCAACTGCTTTACCTTTTTCTCAAGATCTGTCAGAACTTGAAAACATAAATAAGTAAGTCCAATCTGAACAGATGGATCAGCAGAGGGCTCTTTCCTGTTGGTGTAACACTGCCTGGCTCGAGGAGGGGACACTCTATGATGCAGACAATATCACAGCACAGTGTCTGACATTTTTTTGGTACAAAGTGTGCTACTAGGCTTGAAAAAAAAAATCCTAGAAATCCTTAAGCGTTCCATCTGATTACTGTAAGTTGTTACTTTAGAACAGGCTGACCTGGGCAATCATTACAGCATTAAATATTCAAGTCACTTTGCACGTGAGCGCTGTGAGCTTTACAGTGATGAGGATGAGGAGCTGTAATCCCAACACGTTACACAGTGCAGCAAAAACATGATTTTGGAATAAACACCTTCATCTCCTGTTGTGGAGAATGCTTGTGAGACCTTATCTTAGATAAATATTTAAAATTGATAAATCTCTGTAAATATATCATTTGATGCCTTGTGTATTATTAAAATTTCCAATTTTACACTTTAGTCATCATAAAGATTTAGCTAGAGGGCAAGAAAAAAATTCATTTTCAGAGGTTTTAGTCTTCAAAATTGGACTGGGCATTTTTTTTCCTATTTACCTTTGTAAGTGGTTCACTAGATGCTAAAGTATAAAATTATATATTCTTTAAAAATTTAATTCAGAGCAAGTCAGATGAATCTCAGTAAAATGAGGATGGAGAAACAATCTGAAATTCTTCCTCTCTCTTCCCTGCATGACTTTTTTTAATAGGCAAACTCAAACCCTTACGCAAAGATGTTTATAAATTAGGTGAGATCTCCTCCCATTCCCCACAGCAAAACCCAAATCTTCCCCCCAAAAAAAGAAATACAGCATATTATCACTATTACAGTAAACTCAATGCAATAACTCAGGGAACATTTAGAGTGTGCACTACTGCAGACTTTTCCTCCCAATTGTAAACAAAGCTATCAAACACTGAGGATGTTGATATTAAAGCTAAGGTTCATATAGTAAAGAACTGGCCCATGACAAGCAGTTTACAAATGTTTCATCCTTTTCACATTATGCAGAATTTCAATACCATCCACATTATGCAGAATTTCAATACCATCCACAATGCTAGAACAATAACTGAAATGCAAGACTGAGCAAGTCTCTGCTTGCAGATACCATCTGACATTTCAGGGAAATACTCCTGGATGTGTGCACAGCCTCCCCAGGTGTTTGTGGGAGCCATGCATGTACGTCAAGATGGGAAAAATCCCCTCAAAAGTTTTTACCATTCACATGCCTTTTTCAAATAAGCGAAAATATTCTGTTATTAAATATGAAAGCTCGCAATAGCCACCTTCAATTGAGTCTTAAAAAGACATGCCTTTCTTTTCTAACAAAACTAAATCCCATGTGGCTGTGGGCATCTTAAAATGTATCTAAAAAGTTAAGCCACAATTACCTGTACCTCATTAATTCATCAAAAGCAAAATATATATGTACCACACAACATACAAAAGTTACACATTAAAAGTGCATATTCAAAATCCATTTGGCCCATTTCCTCAATTTACATTTGGTCATTCTATGCATCCTTGACTTTTCTATGCAACCATACATTGGGATATATTTATTCCATATACAACACTATTCCTTTTCACATTGAGCTCTTTTACCTCTCGTTCAGTTCTGCATTAAATGTAAACTAATGATGGACCGTAAAGAAACACAAGCAAAAGGTTTATTCTGTGTTTCTCTTCACCGCTGGGACAGCTTTGACACACACACAATAAGCATTACAAACTGTAATGAAAATACATTTTTGGGCCAAACCATTGCATATTTGCCCCCACAATGAAAAATAAATTATGTTCAAAGCAGTATATTGCCATAAATAGCCTGTGGGCATTTGCTGAAGGTAAACAGGCTCTCCCTATATTTAGCACTTGCCTAGGGTACACGATGTGCCTCTGGTTCAAGTGCTTTTAATGAGAGGCCAGCCAAAACCTTCCAGTTAGCACAGGACCAAACTATAATCTTTTTCTTTTTTCTTCTGAAAATAATGGAAGATCCCTTTCAAAAATTAATCTTCAGTTATCAACTTTACTGCATTATGGAGCTAGTGCAATCCTGCAGAGCCTAGTCAAAAAGACAAGGCACGTTAAAAAATAATAATAAAAAAATCAAGATACATTAGACTATATGGACTAGAGAGTCATTGAAGATAATTTAAGGCCTTTCAGTGAATTAGAGTAATCAGTCTAATTTAAAGCTGAGGATTAAACCATAAATTATCCATCTGAAAAGCAAACAATAGGCTTTTTCAGCTTCTGTTCTGTGGACAAGGATAACAAAAACTCTTGTTATGGTTTGTGAAAACACCTCTGGACAAGGAGGAGTGGAGTCAGTCCAATTTCTCTAGAGTTCATGGAAGCTTTCAGGACTGTTTTAGCCGTTTGCGTGGAATGCCAAACTGTGGACACTGTGCAGACGCCAGAGCGCGAAAGGCCTCGGCTACTAAGTGAGGGTGGGAGTGGATCATGGACTTCCAGCCTGCAGTTTCCATTATGTCTGTTGCTTGGCTGAAAACAGAAGCATGAAGAACAGTCACACCATTTTACAAACCAAATGCACAGCGGAGTAAGAGCAGGCAAGGCAGAAGTGCTGCAGGGGGGCAGTCAAATACTGCGGGACAGACTGTGGATGCCATGAGGGTGCCAACAGACAGAAGCAGCAATTTGCAATTTGGGTACAGAAATGCAATCAGATGTGGGACAAAAGGAACTTGGTCTGCTCTACTCAGTAGCAGCCAGACCTCAGCTAGAGAACTGCATCAGAATAACCACCTTGAAATTGCTCATGAGAAACAATGACGAGGAAAACTAGAAGAAAATGAGGTCTAGTGCAGAGACGGGAAGCAAGGGAAGACACAATAATCTCATTACATAAAAGGGCATGCTCAATTTGGGGAGAGAGAAAGATGACAAGATGAATCAGCTGAAACTGCCTCAAATATGATGTAGTTCATCTCCTAGAAAGAGCCATGAAGGCAGATTAGCTGGCTGGCTCCAGAGCCCTTCACTGGGAGCCTGCAGTCTCAGTCTCATACTGAAAATATTCACTCTTTTTTCAGCGTAGATGATGGGCCACATTCAAAATAGCTTTCAATGGCCATTGTTTTTTAAGTAACACGAAAGCAACAACAGATTTCAGCAAGTATCACACTGACATCCAGGAGATAAAAAACTATGTATTTACTCAATGTATGTATTTGCTTTTTGGTGAAACAATAGGAAAAAAAGCAAAAAATTCACTTTGCACATGAAGAATATTATATTGGCAGGGTTGCATGTCATACTGACACTGTGAGGATAAATTTGTAATTTGGAACTAATATGCATCAATCCCAAGTTCCCATTGCTCTGCATTTTCACAAGCCACTTGTGAGCACCCTCATGCTGTTTCAGAAGCATTATCAAGCATGAAGTTATCAGCTGACCTCTACAGCACATGATCTCTAATCTTTGGCAGATTTCTAATCTGCTGCTCCAAGTCAGTGAAGGTAAGGGCCTTGAGAAACAGTACTAAAATTGAGACTCCCTGGTGTCCAGAGTCAGTAATTTAAGCCAGGCCCTCTCCTATTATTTCCCTGAATTACTGTAGATGTTTTAGCTGAAGCAAAGATGACCAGCATGTTAACTTGCAAACATTCAAGACAGAAGTCAGCTCAGGAACCTCCAAATCACTTGAGAAAAAACACATTAAGTGGTTACATAGTTATGATTCTGACTTATCTCTCTTACTGGTATTTTACTATTTACCTTTCACCACCCACTTCTTTTCCACATCATGCTCAATCATTATGCCTATGAAACCTTTTCTGTTTCAAGGAGAAACAATAATTTAAACTAAGTGGTACAACACAGCCTTTAAGTTCTCTGGAGATTCTGATGGTAAGAAATAAGTGCTTCACTGCCCTTGCACTGTTTGAGCCTACCACCAGCTATTCTGCAGCTGGCTGTCTTCCACTTTGTGATTCACTTGAGCTGCTGCAATCCAGAGCCTGAGCCACACATCTCAGCCTATTTCCAGTGTAGGCAGGAGCCCTCAGAGTCAGAGGGACCTGACTGACGAGTTGTGTGGCCTCCAGAGCACTTGTGCTGGCATGTGGGAAGGTGCACAAACACATCCCCAAAGGCAAGGAGAGCAACTGCCCTCCCTTCTGTGGAAATAAATACTGCAGGCTCAGACTGACCCCAGCAAGTCTCAAAACCACACTGGGGGTATCACTCCTCCAGGCACAAACCTGGGTACTCATGAGAATGGTTTTCTCTATAAAGGCTGCTTCCATCACCTCACAGCACTATGCCCCTGGGAGAGGGAATGAAAACCAGCTATTGTTAGGATCTCACACTGGAGAGCAGCTAACATTCCCTGTCATTTAAAGGGGGAGTCACAATCATAACTGGGGTAGCATCTGCTGAATCCTACTTTACTTACAGTCAGTGACAGGCCTCAGTAGTGTGGAAATGAAGCAACAGTTCTTAAGATCTGCAGTCTACTTAGCAGTGTTTGTACAGAACATCGTGGGGCAGGGAAACTTACTTGCTATTCCAGTTTTTCCCATCTTTACACCCAAGTTGTCTAAGAACACTGCACCTGCAAGACAGAAGTGTGCCAATATTGAGAAAGTACACCAAACATAAACACAAATATATTTAGAGTCTCACAAGTATTACTTGCCTGTTAATAAAGTCTATTGCTTGTGCTTTTAGCTGCTCAGCGCTGTGCAAATCTGCGAGGATAAGAATGTCAGCAACATTTTCTACCGAGAGGTTACTACAGAGTGCTTCCTCACACATCACCTTCAGCCGTTCCAGTGCATACTGGAGAGAGAGAAAAACTGCACTAATCATTCCTCAAACTCATTCCCTCCTTCCTCATCTCTACAGTTCTTAAGACACTTCCAGGCAGGCTTGGTGCCCCCTGAGTTTAACATCTAACTGCTTCCCCACGGGTACTGCACAGCACAATGTGCTGCACTGAACAGTTCTCAACTGTAACACAGGCATCAGGCTGGGCAAAAACTAATTAAAGACCTTGCTGACTGAGTTTTGAATGAGTTATTTTTGTTGTTTGATTAAAAAGTTTTCATTTCACTTCTGCTTGGTAAGGGAGGAGGAGCAAGGAGCCAAATCAGCACTGAACAGGTTCGTATCTCTAAGTGAGGGGCAAGTTTCATCAACTTGAAACTCCAAACAATGGAGTTTCATCAACTACATTGTTTAAAACTACTTTAACTTTATTCCCAACCCACATCTGAAATTCCTTATTTCCCTCATACCTTTGATACAGCCTACAAGAAATTTGATGGGGAAAAAAACTGCATTTCCGTATTATATTTTGCATTAATAAACTGTGCTTCTTTTTTGAAGGATATCACAGTCTGAACAGGTTTTGTTTTTATTTTCTGGTATTGCAGACAATCATATATATCAACCTTATAATAGTTAACCTTATATGATCAACCTTATAATGGTCTCTATATTTATCAATTATGCCCTAAATCAAGGCCAGCATTTAAAAAACTCTTAATTGCTGAGCTGCTGTAAATCTTTCATCTCAAAAATCACTTCTCTTTAAAAACAGATCAGCTTCTACTGTTCAAAAGAAGTCTATTCTTTCCTATCTTTCTTCATTTCTGATGAGAACTGCTTCTTCATATTTTAATAAAGCAAAATATATATCAAACAGCCTGAAAATAAGATTTTTTTAAATCAACATTCCCCAACAAACATCAGATTTGGAAAGTTTGGAGTCAATTACTTACTTTGTCTGCAGCTGCCAACAAATTGTCAGCCATTTTTTCAAGGTTTGGTGCTTTTCCTGTGTAAATGAATCTCATCATTTCTTTAAAAACTTCAGGGTCTACATCATTTATTTCTACACGATTCTGATAAAGAAGAAGAATCAATAAAAGTGTTTGGAATTTAGCTACAATTTCAAAGTGAATATTAAGTATCATGCGCATGCATGCTACAAGTTTCATTCACCATCCATCATACAAAATCCTTACAGATTTAAGGTAACATTCAACAATGTTAAGCCCAAAGCAATCAAAAAAAGCTCTTAAAACTTAGGTAGAAATCAGCTGGAAAAGCTCCAGCAATAAAAAGTAATTTCAATTTTTTTCCTAGAAATGCATAACTCTGGATATGTACAGTCTGCAATTTTTTTCCTAGAAATGCATAACTCTGGAGTCTATCACACAGACTGTACATAAAACTCAAGACAGTTTCAGGAGTACTAAAAAATGCTTCTGAGCTTCCAACACAAAGACAATGTGTCTGGAATATCAGAAGTCAGAGCAGCAGAATGAACAAACTGAGCCATTCTTGCCTCAACTTAAACTGAGTCAACACAGCCCAGGTTTTGTTCTGAGAATCCAAAAAGCAAACACACTGAACTGGCACCACACAGCTGAAGGTTGCCATAATACAACAGTGGCATTGCAAGCTTGACCAATGCTGTACCAGTATCCCCTAGAAGCAACTAATGAAGTAGGAAATTATGTCAAAGATGCAGAAGCCAACACCAGACTTCTGAAAGGAGTATAAAAACCCCAGGCACAGGAGATGTGCATGGTCTGGTTTCCTGTCAGTATTTAGGAGGAGGGCTACACAGGGGATCCACTGCTGATGAAGGCAAAGGCACATTACTCAAGCTGGGACATGTTTGGGTTTCTTTCAGTCCAGGAACCTCCGTAAAATGCTCCCAATACTCCAATTCCAGCTGTGACAGTTTCCAAACTGGAGAGGTGCTGGGAAGTGACCCTCAGCTGTACCACAGCACCACATTCACCCAGTGTGTTTGTGCACACAAGTGGCATCTTGCAGTTTTCAAGGCCAAATGATGGTCATCTATCATAACCCTTTTGTGAGGTGATCAGTTCCTCCCTTTTCCATGGATTCTGCCTATAGCCAACCCACTTTTGATAATTCTTCAAGAAAGACACAAACAGCTCCTCACTGTGGGAAACTTCAGGTGCATAAAAGCAGAAGCAGCACTTTGCTGATTAAGAAACCATCTATCCAAAACACTTACACAGGTCAAGTGCCTGCAGAAGCTGTGAATGAAAAGGTGTTCCACTGCCTGAGGGCTTAATTCCAGTCATAATCCACCTCTTGTTTCTTGGTTACCATAAAAAACACTTCAATACTCTACAGCAAAACCTTAGTCAAGTCAATCAGCTGACAGGAAGATACAAACTGAGGCAAAAAGGGGGAAGATTACCAGATCAATTACACCAGTAGCTAATGTTTAAAAACATTATCTAGGGCAGATACAAGTACCTGAAAAAATCCAAATCTCCTAGCACTTCTCTCCCCTCTTTCTACACAAATTCCCTCAGAACTCACCAGGGGAGGTCCAGGAACTGTCCTTCAGGCACCATAAGAACCCTCATCCTCTCAATCTGCTCTGCCTCAAGTTTTCTGCAATGTTTTCCTCTTTCACAAAGTACAAATATTTACATGCAACATTTCCAGTGAAGCTTACCTTTTTGCTTTCCTCCATTTCATGTTCAAACATTGCATTAAAAACTGGAGATCGTGCTGTATCAAGAAAAGTAAATATTAAATATAATCAAATTTTAAACTTATAGTGATTTAAATTACAAAATAATAGCAATACAAAAGTAGAAAGTACCTGCAAGGACAGATTTATGAGCTTTGAATTCTTGTCCTCCTACATAAAAACTGCAATCTGTAAATCTTGTTGTTTCCCAGAGATTCCCTAAATCTTCTGCTAGTCGACATTCAGGTACCTTCAAAGTGTTTGTATTAGACTGTCCTGATATATTTACTGAGTCTTGGACCACGCTTACCTAACAGAAAATCACAGCAAGACAACTCCTTCATAACTGAATGCCAACAATAATTAAATCACAGTACCTATTGCTAGAATTCCAACAATTCCAAAGCAAAGCAAAAAACAGTGAAGCTTCTGGCATTAGGCCAGAACCATAAACCAATGCTCTACAGTTGACTTTTAAGTAACAAAAAACAAACAGGGCTTACTTAGACTCTAATATTGTGTACTTATCCAACCAAAACAAAAACAAAGAGCACAATACCACATGCCACCTGACAGAAATGTCACCATAAATAAGGACAGATACAGTTCTTGGAAAAGCAGTGGGAACAAAAACATGTTAATGCTATTTCAGAGTTAAATTAACAGTTCAACACTTCACCCATCTCAGTAAAATATACACAATATACAATTCTATACAGATCATCAGGATCACATGGCCACAGAAAAGTTTCAGAACAATCTGTAGAATTTTTAAATATCCCTTATTGTTCTGACAGTTAAATTTGTACATAACCTACAGTGTGATAATGCAAACTAAGTGCAAGTAACAGCTCCTTCATTATTCCCTTTTACTTAGTCCAGATGAGGCAGGAACCACAAGTAACTGTTTTCCAAACAAGATGAAAAGCCATTACTTTCAAAATACAAGGTGTAGTAGGTAACTTCAATAATGAAATGCATTCTTACAGGATGTAACTTCTGTACAGAAGCAGTTAAGAAAACTGAAATATGTGCATTTGAAGTGAATATTCTGCCACATTTAAGTCTTTTATCCAGGAATGGAACAGGACAGCAGCACTCCTTGCTGCTTTTTCAGTTATCTTCACATTCTAAGTCCTTTTAATCAGTGTGTTGGGTAAACAGAAGAGCTCAGCAGGTTTTGCTTCTCTTGTCTGAGCGCACAGATCTGAGAATAAAACCTTTGTAACGAGCCATACTACAAGATCTTGATCACTCCATCTCCCAACCTCAGAAAATCAGGATTAGATCTTGAGAGAAAATGCTGATAACTGTTAGGATCAGGGCTTTGGTTGATTTCCAAAGGCATCTGGAATAAATCTGGCATAAAGCAAAAACAGCACAGCTCAGCTTCACAGAAAGTTGGAGCACTGCAAGCCAAACTCCAGACCAGAAGAGGAGGAGGATGATCCAATTATGACAGCAGCTTGGGGATTTGAATCACTGCCTAATTCCCTGTATCATCTCATACCCCCTTGTCAATACAAGAAATTCCTTTTTATTCTTCCACCTTAAAAAAAAGAGAAGAAACCCAAAGCACAGCAAAATTTCCCTTTCACAGTTAGACTGTACATTTATAACATTGAATAAAATCTATAGAGTTATTTCCCAGTTTTCACATACACAGTGATTTCAGGAGATATACATACACACAAAGGAAGTTTTAGCTTAGCCAAGCTCATCTTCTGTTGCCAGAGGAGAGTTCTGCTTTTCCAGAGCCTTGACTCAAAGTTCATGGTCCCAGTTGTCCACACAGCATCATCCTGTTAGCTACAGACAGTGCCTAGGGAAAGTCATCTACACACTCTTAATGTGCACTTAAATTGATATCTGACCTTCTAAACTTCTGCTTCAGAATGGTTTCTAATACTTACTGAGAGCTGTGCAACACAACAATTTGCTACAGGTCATCTTTTAAAGATATAACCCAAGCAAAGTTTTAATTCAAATCTCCCCCACCCGAGTGACTTGGAGTGTATTGATTGTCCTTTAAAGATTCTAAATAAAAGGATTGCAGGGGTCTTATCTTTCATATCTCACTCCAACAGGCATGCCATAAATCAAGTGCATCCTCTTATTATTTATAATTTATTTAAATAAAGCTGAAATCCAATCAAGTTAATCCCATATAACTATCAAAAACTTGCCAACTTGAACAAGTTCTGTGTGCTGCCACTTAACAAGGATACTGTCCATGATTTTCTTGATTTTGAATCCATGGTAATCTAATGGTAAGGGTGATATAAATGATTCCTTGGACTACCAGGGCAGGTAAGAGATCTGTGAAAGCAGAGAACGTTCTATTCCATTAGCAAATGGAACATCTGCAAGGGTTCATACTTTCAGATTATATGGAAAGGGAGCATTCAGTCAGAGATCAGTGTGCCCAAAAATCTGAAGTTGCATTTAATCACAACTTGCTGCTGGCAGCACCTGACTCCACAAAATATTACACTTAACAGCCCCTCAATCCCATCCAAGGGCACATCCAGCTGATCTTGAGAATCTTTGGCAACACAGAATGAAAATGTTTGCTGCCAAAGACAACCAAATAATTTTCCTGCAAGCCAACAGGAAGAAGGGCCAACCAACAGTCAGTAATCAGAGGCCTTCACTAAATACCTGCTACATCTGACAAGTTTTATCAAGCCAAGTGCAATAGTTAAGAAGTGGTAAGTCAGATTTCCAAACAGGAAACAAGTAGGAAGGCAAACATGGAAATCAGAGCTTAACATTAAGTTCTAAAAGGACAAAAACTTCAGGCTTGTCTATAGAAACAGGTCCTTCCAACAACACCTGTCATTTCTAAGGACAGCTGAAGAGCTGGTATCACACATCCAAAGAAAGAAATTCTTAAAATATTTGGATTTTCAAGTTTTTCCTTCACCCGGACACAAGCCAGAAGTTATTTTAACATGTTCAGTGTGAACAACTACATGCTTTACTTCCTTCCACATTTATAATCAGGGTAGGTCCAACACTTCACAAAAGCCATTCACATTAAAACATCAAGATATTTTCATAGGGAAACACAGCTAAATTCTGATTAGCATCAGAATTTAAATAACAGTATTTCTCTGTGGAAATCCAATATTTCTTCTACTTTATATATTTTAAACAAACCTAATCTCTCAAATTAGAGGGATCTGATCTAATACCAAATGCTACTTTTAAGAGCTGTTCATTTACATCAATATATTTTTTAAACAAACCTAATCTCTCAAATTAGAGGGATCTGATCTAAAACCAAATGCTACTTTTAAGAGCTGTTAATTTACATCAGTGTTCATTAGCAGGACAACTTAAGAAGAGAAAATGCTCAAAAGTATCTTTACAGAGCCATAAAACACTTGTTATATCTGCTTTTATCACCCAAATAATTGTATTCATAACAAATTTATCATGCAGCTAATTTAACTTGTCTAACTGAAAATAAGATGCACTATATTTGCAATATCTAGTCTCAAGGGCCACATTTCAATTATTCTTCCTACCCAGCATAATGACATATAATTAAATTGTAATCTTGCCAAGACAATTTTACACATTTCCTGTAAATACACAGATCAAAGCAAACTTATTAGCAGTTAGAGCATCTATCATCCTCCTAAGTCACTAATCACTTTATGGCAGCCCAGATAACCAGCCAATGTATATTCAACATACATTCCACTTCACTGCTGCTTTCTCTGCTTTCCATTTTTAACACCAAGTAAGCTTTTTACTGAAACTTAATATGAAAATTTAGGTTATGGACATAAATGGTATTATAGAAGAAGGGATCCACAATACACCATGAAGTTAAATTTATACCATAGCTCTCAATGTTAATTTTCAGTATCAAGCACCCCTTCTACAAGATACATCTTGTTTTCTGAGAGAATGCAAGTAACAATTAGTCAAAAATTAAAGTGTTAATTTACTGGAAAGACCTGTTCATTGGTTAAAGCCATCAATTATGACATTAAAGGAATATAGATTCTGACAATCAGTTGGGTTTTCTTTTATAATGTGAACCAGTACGTGAATATTTCCATCCAGTGAAAAACAATCCTCAAATTCCAAATAAAACTTCTTTAAATAAAAGAAATAAAAGTGACCTCAGTAAAACAGCATTTCTCTAGACAGCACACACCAGCCACCTCTGGCATAAATAATTTTACAGTCAATTCTGATGTAACTGTGGCAAATTCAGAGAGAAGTCCAGCAGTTTACACGTAATCAATTCAATATTCTACATCTCAGCGTACAAGCATCAAAAAATAAAATAAAATGTAATGAAGACAAAGCAATGTACATTTCACCAAGTTTATAGTTTTCAAAGACAGTTTTAGAGTAAGTTACTGTTTAAATCAACATAAATCTCTATTTATTAGAGTAGGAAACATTTTATTTAAAGCTTTATTACTTAAAAATTAATACCCACCTCACAAAATAATGTAAGCTTGTCATCTGGTAGAAGACCATTAGCTTCATCTAGTAAAAAATCTCTTCGGATAAATTTCTTAAACCCCCAGTCCTTGCCTTGCACAAATCGATACGCTCTTTGGCTTTCTGATAAAAAATTGTGTACAAATACAGCAAGTTAAAGGAAAATATTAACAAATAGCACCTACTTCCACATCAAGACTAATAAAAAAATTAATCAGTTTCTCACATTTAGATCACATGTCAACAGATCTGATTAAAACCTTTTAAATATTGTAATAGTGTTATTTTATAAAACACTTGGTAGAACTTGGTGGAGCACAATTTGCAATTCAAACCATATCCTCTCATTAGATCTCTCAGGCACCATCCAGCATAAGGAGTTTTTCAGTGAATGTTTAAGAATGCCAATGTGTCAAAACAGGAATTGTTCAGAGGGAAGCACCATTACAATGAATTTGTCACCACAAACCCATCCTGACAACGCTCTGCAGTTGTCACAACAATCTGGTTTGACTTCTTCCTGAAATGGAAAATCTTGTTTCACAGGTTGAAATTATTTTGAAATACAGTAAAAGCATTAAAATAGCAAAACAGAAATGAAAGCTTTCAACTACTAAACTATCTTTGGTCATAAAAGATATTAACTATATTTATCTTTTGGCCCTAGTTATAAGAATTAATTTTTTTTAATCCACCAGATTTGCTGTGACTGCACAACTTTTTTTTTTTTCTAAAGCTCACAGCCAAAAAAGAATTCCCACAGTCATCTCAGTGCAAACACATGTAAATTCAGTAAGACCACACATTTTACATGGCTGGTTAACTGAAAAGTGGCCACTTGTTGCCCAAATCAAAGCACAGGAAAGAGCACCCTATACTTACAGTAAAATATGGGAAAGAGCTTATTTGGGAATGGCTTTGAGAATCTAAGCAGAATAAAGCACATTCTGAATTAAATTTAGAATGATTGTTCAAAATGAAGACAGCAAAAATACTGAAATAAGAGCAGAGGGGGAAGTGGGGAGGGATCTCATGAAGAGTTCTTTCTTAAGAAAGAACTTTTCTTTCATTCCAAAAAGTGAGGCAACAAACACATCACCATTTCATTTGCTGTACACAGAGATGCTTCAGCTAAAGAGAGCACTTTAGAAGTTTAAGTCAGAAGTTTGTAATAAAAGCAAAGTGTTTTTCATGACAGAATCTGTTAAAATATCCTTCCTTCTAAAGCCTCCAAAACAAAGCCATCAAGAAAGCCAGACTTCCCCACACTATTGACCTTGGCAGCACCACTGGAACACACTGGAGCATGTACCACAGAAAACACACACGTGTCACACACTGCCCTCACCTCCAAGAGCTGGAGAAATTATATTCAGAACAGCTCTTCACTAGGATTGCATCAAGCAAAATATCCTGTAGAGATTGTCACTGTATTTCCAGAACACACTGAGGAGCCCCCCAGGAGCTGCCACTGCAGGAGGTGTGAGGTGTCTGTCCCTGTCACCTCATCACTCCTGCATCAACAAGCCCTTGCCCATGCACAGCACAGCAGCAGAGGGAAATGCACTCCCTGCAGTGCAGTGTGGGCTTTGAGGGCACCACACAAACACACAACACTGCTCACGTTTGAAAATCTGTATACCAAGGAGGAAAAACACCTTTTAAAACAATATTGTCTAGTTTTTTTGGCACCTGGATTAGTGTTTCCACACTTTTACCAACTTTTAACTTCATTACATTAAATCAAAAGAAAAAAAAATCAGAAATTAACATTCCCAAAAGCATTCACAAATTACTTCTCTAGATTCATCCCAATTCTTTACTCTGCAGACTTAGATTTTACTCTTAGCAGCAAAAACCAGTGTTAACCCCCAACATTAAGAACCAGAATAGAGCAGCACGAAAGTGCAAATGTATTTTTCTTCTAATAAAGTTAAAATGTTAGTTCACTTTCTGTTTCATACACAGCTTCATCCCTTGAAGAAGCAGTCTATGCATGAATTATCAATTTACAAGGGACATTGGAAGTGGGGCATCATTTTCCTGTCTCAGTAAATACACAGCACCCACAGAAGCAGATGGCAAATGGCTGGAGAGTCCAAGAAATAAGACTTCTGTTGGTAACATCCCAAAGTGAAAAGATATTTATAACTCCTGTGGTGCCAAACCAGCACAGCTACTATTGCAGAAGCTGCAGACACACCCACTCACAGGATTTTTAGCACTGCAGTGGATGATGAACCAGCAGAGCTGATGGGTCAGGATCTGGGTGTTTGCTACAGACCGGTCAGGAACAAACAGGTCACTGGAGATTGGGGTCCTGGGGGACAACAAATCAACAAGAACCTACAATGAACCCCTGAGGTAAACACAGGGCCAGCAGGACCTGGCTGGAGACCAAAACAGACTGCCCAAATAAGCTGCGGAGTCTCCATCCCTGGAGATCTCAAAGCTCCACCAAGTCCCAAGCAAACTGCTCAGGCTGACCCTGAGCCTCCAGAGCTCCTGTGCCAACTCAACAATTCTGTGCTTCTGTGATTATCCCCAAACAGGTTTTGAATGCAGTTTCACGTTTTATTACAAATACCAATCCAGTCCAGGACTGTGAAAAGTCCAGATGTATACATCCAAATGATGCCCCAAATGTACAAAAGGGTAGCCTTCTCATATAAGCTCCAGAAGAGGAAGTTCACAGGGACTGAAGAAACCATCACCATCAGTGTAGAAAGATTAGTAGAAACATGCATGTGAAACACATATATTTACCTTCCTTCCAAAGAGTCCAATAATTTAATTTTTACATTTGAACTCAGTTCTGTGGATTTAGTTTGAAGATTACAAGTGGGCCCAGTTATTTAAGGAGAAATAGTGTGAACTTTGGCTATAAACACTGCAGAGCTACAGATTTTTTTGTAAGAAATGCAGAACTTGCAACAAAACAGGACCTGAAACATCTCTTAAATCCTGGGTAGAAGAAGGGAAGAAAAACAGATATTCTTCACAGACAGGACTTGCAGCAGAATAAATTCAATGCAGATCAGCATTAAATTATTCATTTCCACAAGAATCCCAGCTTTCCCAAAAAGCATTTCCAATGAAGGCTGTGCTCACAAGTTTGAAACTAAGAGCCTTCCATACATTTTTCATACCAACAAAACAATTAAATCAAATCACCAGTTATTTCAAAGTCTTCTAATTCCTTGGACACATGGCACAGGTTTTCAAACTGATTACAGTGTAAATCAGCTGAAATAGACCAAAACATTGTAGAGGATGCCTAAAAAAATCCAGCCATGTCTGCTTATGCTATTTAGAAATGGAAACCAAACACTTCCAATGTGTAGCTACAAACAAGCAAATACACCTCTCCTAACAGGAAACAAGAATAATCTGCTGGAAAAACTAAGTGACAAGGACCTGGAGTGACAGCAGTTGGCAGTGTGCTGTAATTTATACTGCTCAGGATAGAATTAACATAGCTCAGTGACCAGAAACGTGTGAAACATGAACAGGATTTTATAATTACGTTTCTAAAAGGAAATTTAAAAAAGGTATTTTAAAAGTTTATCTCAATATTAAATTCTGCTCTCAACTGAAAAAAATAACATTGCTGATGTTCTTACAAAACCACATTAATATTCCCTTACCCATTGCTTTTGTTTCTTCTCTTTTAGCATTCAGCAAGGAAAATTTGAATTTTGCTCTGACTTCACTTTTTGGACAACTGACTAAAAGCAAATACAATGACAAGTAGTCTTTGCTTTCATCATCTAATCCCTTTGGATTCACTCTCAGGCACCTGAAAAAAATGGAGAAATTGTAATTTTTTAATGGTACCCAGAATAAATTCAGAAATACTTTTACAAGACACAATCATGAAAGCTACTGAAATAAATGTTTCCTTTGTGATTGCTGACATTTTGAAATTAGAACCAATCCATACCTACAGTAACCCTCCAAGAAATGTCCAAGTTTTAATATTTATTTTTAATTTAATTTTACAATTTGAGTGAGCAAAATAACCCCAAAACAAAACCCAAAGCACTTGCTCAAATAAAGACCTTACCACTTCATTTTGTCATTTGGCCCTGATGAAAATGTAGAACTCTTTAAAACTTCACCCATTTCTTCGCGGCAAAAACTGAAGTTATTAATGGTCCACATGTATGAAAATTTTACTACTTTAACCTGAACAAAAGATCAGAAAATGTAAAGAAAATTCAACTTACATATCAAGTATTAACTAAGAGAACTACTCAGATCTTTAGCTATATTTATTCAATATGTCAATAACTTTAGTGTTTTTAACAATTATTATGACAATAATAGAAAATGAAGCCATTGGAATTTATGTAGATTACCTGGGTGTAACACCAGCTTTCAGCCACAGGTCCACTGGACATCTCCCCAGGAGGAGGAGGGGTGGGAACCCTTGACATTGCCACTTATTGCAGGTTTATAGTATCAAGAGAGCAATCCAAGCTTCAGTAACTCTCCTAAAAAAAGGAATTCATACATTTTTTCCCACCCTTTTTAGGTGTGGGAAATAGAAAAACTAATATTACTGTGTTTACTAAATTATGCATCTGAAAGCTGAACCTGAAAAGAGGACAATGGCTCTGCTGGATGTCACACATTCACAACCACTGGTGCTCAAAACCTGCAGGCTGAGCCCTCACACAGTAATTTATAAAAATAAGCACCTCTGCATCACACACCACCACTAATGACAATATTTCGACACCCCCTCTGCAAATGAGCACTTTGGCCACTCCAGAAGTGTTATAACTTTCTTCAGGCTCTCCTCCTTTGACTTGCAGAGTACCCAGAGCACTCAGCCATTAGTACAATGCCCTAGGTTTTCACCCAGACATAATTCACAAGAACACTCAGCCACCTGGGAGTAGAACAGGTTCACACAGCCCTGAGATTTCTGAATAGAGGGCACGAAATCAGACCCGCCTTTCAAGCAGTATTTTCTTTCACAGATCTTTAACTCCAATAGACACAGCTGAAGAACTATAATCCCACAAAGCCAGAAAACAGTTTCACGCAACTCCTAACAAGAAATAAAGTGATTTTGTTATTAATTACCACCACCTAAGAGCACTGCAGGTTCTCCTGCCCATCAGGAGCTGAGTCACTTGCCCAGATCCCTCACACCTGGCTACACAGCAGAAACTGGGCAATGAGAGGGCACCTCTGGTTCCTGGCTGGCCCTCCTTTAAGGGAGGGTTTGCTGTCAGCTGTGGGCAGACTCCTGTCCCAAGCTCACTTAAGCTGCTTCATTAAATTGCTAAAAAAGTGAAATGAACCCTGATCAAACCAGAAAAAAATCAATTATTTCTGCCACAAAACATTTTCTCTTAGTACAGAAAGTTCCTTTAAACATATCCTGCTATCACTTAAAAGCAACCATCTTTCTGCAACATTTGACTGCTTTGCTGTACAACTCTTTTTGGCTGTGATAGAACAGCATTAATTGTCTTCCTCAAAAGATGTGATTGCACACCACTAATCATGATGGAATTCTCCAGGGATGGAGCAACACTTAGAAACAAGGTTTTATGCAAACACTGGTAAAAAGACACTGCAAGAGCAACCTACAATTCAGTCATGATGTAACAAGTTCATTATTCCTACAGGAAGAATTCTGCTCTGTGGAATGCTGTGATCCTCACTGGATGTTTTCCCCCCTGCCTTTCTGGTAGTGCTTCTCACTCATGGTATGAAGCAGCTCTTCCACATCAAAGCCTGCTGACAGGTGATTGCTCTGAATCACACAAGTATAAGAGCTTGAAAAGAAAGCTAATTCTCAATTTTTACCAGATGAGGAAGCAGATGCTTTATAATAATATGCCTTAATCAATCTCTACCAACAGATCTGCTATGACAAGGTGAAAACAAATACTGAATAGGTCTCCTGTAAGATATGGATCCCTGAGACATTGAAAACTAATCATAAACACAAGTCAGCTGTCTTTAACAAATGAGTTTTCCCCAAATAAAACTTGTATTTGTGGCAACATTCAGTACTTCATTAGTACTTTCAATAAATGAAAAACCAACATCATCCCTAAATTTAAGATAACCGAACTTGTTTGCTTCATGTTTTTTTAAGCAGGAAACACATCTATTGTGCATGTTGTGTTTACATAGTTTTTGTTTACATGTTTACAATTGGTTTTGATTCTCTGTACAGAACCACCCAGAGTAACAAGGATACATATGAATTTCTGCTTTCATAAAGCAAATATTAGCACGTATATTACCATTATTTCAGGAAGCACATCCTACTCAGTGGTGACAATTGAAGCTGGTCTCCCAATGCAATGGATTTTGACACAGAACCATACCCTGAAAGGGTTAGAAGAGCTTATCTCAGCCTTACTGACCCTGCTTGCTGCTCCTCAATGCTCCAAAGCTAAAAGAAAGTAGAATACAGCCCATTCCTTACTCTGTCATTTGCATGAGATGCACAGGACTGCCTCGTCTCTCACCTGTACCTCAATTCTTCAGCCCATTAGACCACTCAGCTCCCAGTAACCATGAAGGAGCAGCAGATCTGAGCCAAATTTGCTCTGAAGAGGTTTCTAAATTGGAAAAGCCTGAAAATAACTGCTATACACAATCTCTTTTAAGAAAGTGTTCAGTGACCTTGGGCCATCTACCAGTAGTTATCTGCCCACTCCCATCTCACAGCTAAATCAGCTTGATTCACTGAGAATTTAACTCTAAGCAAAGGTAGTTATTTGCAATTATTTTCAGGTTGATGTGTTGCCTTGTCTCTGTACCTGCTCTACCCATGGCAGCTGTGCTTCAGAGGCTGCTTCCACCTGCTGTATGGAGTTTATTTAAGGAAGGCCTCATTTTACCTAAAGTACATTTCTCAGGTCCTTCCGAACAGCCTCAGCTTTTTGTAAAGTTTCCCCTTTACAGCAAAATCACCAGACAAGTGATTTTCATGACCTCCTGCTATACCTCTGAAGAACAGATTAACACTTCACTTTTTTTGCATGGATTTACTAAGCCAACCACATTTTTAGACTGAGAAAACTGGCAGAAAGCTTTAACTTTAAATCTTTGATACTGGGAGTCTGTGTTGAGAAGCTGTCTGCATTTTTTAGCATGCCTGAGCACACAACCAAAACAAAACAAAGGACCAACCAAGACAAACTGACTAATGGGAGAATGAATAAACAGAGCTTTTGATGCTCTTTTAACATGTACCAAAAGACAGTGAGAAGGATGGAAATGGTTTAGCAGTATTGCAGATCTGCCCTTCACTTTACTTAATCAATTAATTAGGATTTGGGTGGGGTCATGGGGATATTTACCAGAGCTACAAGGTGAGAGAAAACACAAGCTTTCAAGATGCTGTCCTGAAATCAGAGGATCTTGGAGGTGTTTGGAGAGGGATTTTTGCAGTCTTTAGACTGACAGCCAGAGCACACTGAGTGGCCACCAATGGTCACCAGGGCAAAGTGGACCCTGCACAGGCAGCCTGAAGGTGAGAACAGAGAGCACACCCTTTGTTCTACTGTGCTCTACCTGGGGAGGAGACTAAATACTACTCTGAAGAAATTGTTTATGAATCATTGATCAGCCACTGTCATCAGCTCTGACAAAATGGTTTTCCGAGTACCAACCCCTCATCACAGCCTATTAGAGCAAATGGTTGGGAACAGAGAGAGCTGCAGTTCACAAAACCAGTCAGGGAACGACTGGGTGGAATTAAATCAGTGAAGTGCAGGAAGCCAGCTCTGCTATCTGCAGGATGAAACAACTTAGAGGGACAATTTTCATGCTAGAACCTGCATTTATTACTCTGCAGGCTATCATGAACAAAGCAGCAGAAATGAGGGAACATTATCAGACAATAGGTCCAAGAATTTTTAGGCAATGCTGTGCCTGTCTGGACACAGCCCAACAAACCAGTCTGTGTGGCCATTCTGCCAGGCAGAAATGTCTGACCATCAGGGCAAACGTGCACTGGGAACAGGAAAACAAGCTTTAATGGATGGGGTGAAAGAAGTTTCTGGTTTTCAAAAGGAAAATCAGATGTGTTTTTAAAGGGTGTCAAGTTCCTTTATTTGGAGTTTTTTCCTAATGAACTGATATACTGAATATTGTACAGCAGCCAGTGCTGATTTAATTCAGAGTTTGTGTTCATTGTCTTCATTGAACACCCTGGGTTCAAAAAAAAAAAAAGAAGAAAAGGTCAAAGGTTCTTTGCTTGTACTTCCAGACCCCAAACATGATGGGCTTAACACTTCTTCTACTGGTCTGTTAAGGAAAGTATTGGCTTCACCTGATAGTCACTCTGCAAACAGAGCAGATTCTGTTAAATTTGGATATTCCAGGAGCTGATCCTCCTACAGTGAGCAAGTAGGCAGAAATAACATTAAAAAAGGAGATTTCTCAAAGCACATTTTATTTAGGAATTAACTGAAGTGCCCTCCTAGTCAAATACTTATGCTAAACTTAACGCCATGTGAAATTGATTATTGTTAATCAATTACCTGCACACACAGTGTAAAGAAAGCACTGGCTACCTTCCAAAAATGTATTTGCACAGATTTTCATCAAAAACTGTATCAATCTCCATTTTCCCAACTTCTAAGAAGAGATCTTAAAATTCAAAGTTATTTCTTACATCAATAGCATAACTTTGAAAAATATTACCTTGTTTCCCCTGTCTGAAATTGAATATTATCAACATTATTCTAAACAAAGTTACTTTTGAAGCTCTCAGAGCTAGACAAGAGCACATTCCCAGTCTCTTACATCTTGTGCTGGAATTATCTCAGCTTTTTCACTCAAAAAGTGATTAGCTTGTTAAGAAAGCACCACATACATAGGAACACACAAAGAAGAATTTTCTACGCCCCCAATAATAAACCCACAAAACACTTGATAAAGCCGTTTGAAGCAGCCCTGTTGGGAGGATGCTGGGTCTGTCTGTCCTGAGGAGCAGCTCAGTGCAGCAGCAGACGCCAGGAGCTCTCAGGGCAGGCACAGTGCAGCAGGTGCACACGAGGTGTTGCACATTGAACCATTACCAGCAATGGTTTACCTCAGTCCTTCAGTCAGGGATTGCTGCCCCAACACTGCTGGCAGGATGGCTCAACAAAATGTCTTCTGCAGGGTACCCAGCACACCCCAAAAGTCAAATCCAGCCTGCCAGAATCCAACCCAAGGATGGTTCTCCAAGCAAATCTCTGACCCTGTCCTGCTCCCCCAAGAATGAAAAAAAAGCACGTTGTGAACTCAGTGATCAGGTCCTGCTGAGCCTCCTCCTTCCAGCATCCCTTCTTCCCAGGGCTCAGACCTCCAGGATCAAAGTGGTTCCCTCCTGGATCACACCAACAAATTCCGAGTGCATGTACTGCATATTCCACTCAGATGGTTTCAGTCTTTTCCTGAGCAGGGCTCAACACTGCACAAAACGCAAAGCTGTTGTGAATTAACTTCTTGTCCCCTCTCTGGAAATTCTGATGTTTCATCACTGGCTGAAATAAAGATCATCTTCTGAAGTTTAACTGGAAAATAACATTCTGTCCATCCAACTTTTTATTCCTAGTAAATACATAATTCAGAACCCAAATATAGTTTGTGAAATTTTGAGGGTTTGGCTTTAAAAAAAAGGCAAAACAAGTCCTTCTTCATTCAGTAACACCAACTCCCCAAAATCCATTCAAAATAAACATGGTGTAGTTACAGAGACACTTATTTAATTTCTTCTCATTAAATGATCAGCAGTGAATAAAGTATTACATAGTATTATATAATTAGTATGTGTTTTATATAAAACTATCAATATTTATTCAAGGAATCAGTTTTGTTTTTCAAATTACAAAGAAGGCAAATTCTTGGGAAAAACACCGTCTTCTCACTTCTTGGCTGAGGAAGATTATATTTATGAATATAAAAATGAAGGAAACAAACAAACCAAATCAGAATAGTTATGTCTGAAGTGAGACATTCTAAGGCCAAAGACAAAAAGTTATTTCTGCACTGCCCCACCTGGACCCAGCTGGATCACACATCAGCTTATGAAGGCCAAACTGCTTAAGAGTGAAAAAAGCCATGTTCCTCTCTTACTGATCACAGAAGGATTTGTATAACAGCCACCCACCACCTGGGTCACACTTATTTGGTGGCATGAAACGCCTATGGCTTGAAATTATTTTTTTAAGAGTTTGTCTTATAAGCTAATTAAGCTTACCTAAATTCCTACAGTTTTTACTAGTACATAGAAAAAAAATTAACTTTGCAAAAAATAGGATTGCTTTCTTAATTAGGAGGATTTGCATCCCTTCACAATTGATCTTTTTGAAAGAACTGCTGTTGTATTTCCTAAACAGCTAACTATTAAACCAAGTTTCCTGCTGGATGATCCACAACACAATAACAGATGCCTGAAAGGTCTATTAAGCTCAGGCAGTTTTCCAATTTGTTCAGTTATTATCTCCTCTGAAAACACACTTAAGATATACCTACGAAAATTTAAATACAGTGTTCAGCATTTATTGATTTTAATTCCCATCTATCACTGCATCATTTGAGTGAACAGAATGACTTACACAATTGCAATAACATATATCCATCCCCTACATTAGAAAACTTATAGGTAGGTTAAGGAGGTACTACACTTTGTTATCTGTAGTACTTCTAACATGAAAAAATTTCTCCTTTTTGGGGCAAAAGAAGAGAACAGTAGTTGGGCTACACACAGGAAATCCCTATGACACTTACTGAAGAGGCAGCCTATAACACTTAAAAAGGTTTGAGGCTTTTTTAGAACACGATATTTAAAAATGCTTATTTAAGTATATGTTTGCTCTGGAACCACGCAATAGCAACTAAGTTTACACAAACCCAAGCTTTGGGGCTTAAATCAGAAGCTCTGGCTGCTCCTGTGTGCTTCATGCTTACCATGTCACCCTTGCCACCCCACAGTTCTGCTGGAAGCCTGTGCCCTGCCAGGAGACACAAACAGCAGCCACACCACGAGCCAATTCATGACTCTCTCCACACATCTCCAGTGAGAAAAAAATACTGCCATGGACTGGGCTGTGACAGCTGAGAGACTCCATGTACACCCTGTCACCCCTGTCTGGGGACAGTAAACGCCAGCAGAGAGAGGGCAGGCAGCTGGGCTCACAGACATCTCAAAATAGCTGCAACTGAGAGTCCAGAATTTAAAAGCACATCCTCATGGTGCTCCCAGCAAAAAGGCCCCAGCAAGGCATATCCCAGCACGTGGGAAATGCCCAACTTTTCAGGAGGACGATGGTGTACCTATGACTGATGACACTGAAGTCAGCAGCTCAAAATTAGCAAGGTAATAGTATTAGTTGTAAAAACTGTGAAGTTGCTTACATGCTATTTTCAGGCTTTTCTCTTAATTTGATTTCCTATCCTAAGGCTTTGAAAAATAAAGTAGAATTTTACCTCAGCTACGAGGAAGTCCAAGCACTAAGCAGAGCTGGAGCTAAAACGGTCTGGTTTACATCAGCCAAGCTCACTGATAAAAATCCCTCAGCATTAGCCTTGCATTATTGTTCTGTAATACAGAAAACCCACTGTGCTCTGTATTAGATATCTCAGACCATCCCCTACAGCAGTCATCTATGCATTTCCCTGGAGAAGAAATGCAAGATTATTTCTTACAGCATTTTTCATTTTCATTGCCCAGTCTAGTTTTACAGGACCCAAAAGAGGTGTATTTCCACCACGATTCCTCTTGGGAAAATATTCTATTCAAATAATCTATTGCTGTCCGGGTTTGTTTCCTGGTATACAGCCAAAGTGATCTTTTCCCCTCCTTAGTTTCACTCCATTACTCTTACTCCAACAAATCATTGACACGTGAAAAGTATATTAAATGAAGACATTTTTTCCCTAAATGCTTCAGTTACACACAATCAAGAGTTCACCAAATCAAAAATGCTAATCTTAACTTCCTTTGCACTTGGAACAGGAGTTTGTACAAGCCAACAGAAAGCTGATTCCAACTGTAACAAAGAAATATTTTTCTTTAGCAGATTCACAGCTAGTCTGGGGTGGTTTGGGTTGTTTTGGTTTTCTTTTCTTTTAAAATCCATAAGATTTGTGGAAAGCATTGGCCTGCACTCTCTGGAGACAGTGCTGCATTGTCATTTGCTGCAAAGGAGCTGTACAGGGCAGCAGAATGTTCTCCTCATTAACTTTTGCAGACTGGCATCACCTGCAAAGCTCAGACTGAATTGATAAAACTGCTTTCAGCAGGCAAAAGCTCATACTCACAGATGCTCTCAGGAGGGGGCTGATCAGTCATTTGCTGCCCTGTTACCTCTCATGGCAAAGCAGTGGTCACATTTGTGCACACAGCTGCATCTTGGATAATCTGAGATCACAGCTCATTTCAGGCCTCCTCTATGCCCGAGTGTCAGACTTTGTGCAAAAAACAACTGATACTTTAAAGCTAGGAAATTGAGAAAAAAGGCCTAAAACTCAATTCTGCCAGAGGACCAAACTGCATTTGATGTTAATTTGCCCAAACAGTCTTGAAATTGAACTAATCCACAACAGCTGATTAGACACATCCTAGGAAAGACAGGCAGGCCAAGAGGTAGAGCTGCACACACACACTTGCTCTGGTGAATATGAAGCAGTAATCTCTAGAAGTCATCAATGTAAGCAAAACTTAACATCTCAGGACTGGACTGCAGCTAAACTGGCTTAGACCCACAGATCTAGAAGTTCGTAGAATCAGAATATCCTGAGTTGGAAGGATGATTGAGTCCAGCTCACAAATTAGTCCAACAGAAGCTGGTTTCTGAATTTCAAAGACAAGTAGACAACTTCTATCATTCTATTGTTCAAAAAAATCCAGGTACTGTTTTGCTTATACTTCAGAATTTAAGAACCATTCTGATATAATCTGTTTAAGATCCCTTTTTCCACTACAAAAGCAATCCAAAGCATGGCACTTTCCTGTAAGTTTCCCCACTTACACACTCTCAGTTGCTCGAGACAGAATATTTCCCAAGTAAGCAGCAAGGCAAAGAGGCTGGCACAGGCCTGTCGGGTGGCCTGGCTGCGGAGTAAATAGATTTGGTTTCATCTTGGGTGCTGCCAAACAAGGCAGACCAGAAGCAGATCTGAGGCTGCTGCTTTTTGCCTCCATGCACACACACACAGGAGACACAACCCCGCAGTGAATCATCCCACCCCGCACACGCACTGCTGCCACGGAAAAATGCTCTCCCAGAGCAGAGAAACAAACAGCAGGGGAAAAAGAGATTTACTACCAGGAAATCAAGAAGTCAGCCAACACCAAGCGCCGAGCCCCTCTTTACAAGTGACTCTGGAAAGCTCTGAAGGCTCAGACACTGTAATTTATTAGTAACCCAGACTAACACTTGATGATGTTACTGCCATATATCTTTCCCCTCAGCACTCAGTGAGCAGTCTCACACTTGTTGGAGGGGATGGCACCTTTCCAAACACAACTGCTATTTAATCATTAAAAATGATGCCTGGCCTGTAAAACAATATTCAAAACCACTGACTACAGAATAAAAGTGGATTTTGCTTGATGATCTTATTAATATAACTAATCATAGAAACTCAGTCTGGGTATAAAGTTTGCCACACACAAATTTTGAGCCTGTGGAAGCTTTTCTTTCACTTCTAGTTATATCACGCTTTCCTTCTCTCTTCCCTTCCCCTTTTTTTTTTAAAGGGGAAAATCCCCACTTCAGCAGAATGTTACTAAAAATGCTTTTTTTCCTGCCGTAAGCAAGACAGGACCTTCACTAATCACAAGCCTCTCAAGAGATGCAACAGTATTAATTCAAATCTTTCAAATTTATTTACTGTATTTTTTACCCAGGATCAACCACCTGCCCTGTGGATTTCGCAGAACTCGCATAAAATGTATTTATGCAAACTTCTCCAGTATAAGAAGTTTCAGTTTCTTAGAAACTGTATCACCCATTGCAACACAAATATTATTCTGCTGCCTTTTTTTAATTTAAATTTGCTCACTATATGCACATAAATAAACAAAAAAAAAATCTACCTTGACATATTCTGCAGAGATCAGAAAAACCCACTGCAAATAGATTTCATACATTTTACTCCTCTGAAACCACCATATGCCAGGTGCAGTGCCAGATCCAAGCATGAGATCACACCCACTTGGACAGTCAGTGCAGCGAGGCATTACATTAACCTGCAATCACACAAATCAGCCAGAGATTCCAGACAGCTTCGTCTTCAGAATAACATTTTCAGAACTGAAATAATATGACTTTAAATAAGTTCAGGTAGTCACTATGCAGAACTTTCCAAATGCATGAAAAAACAGCTAAAAAGAGGAATAAATCCAGATGTACACAAATAATTGCTGCAAGTAACTTTGCACACAGCACAGACACTTTAGTTAAAATTACGATTTTGTCCTGTTACAAGAACAGTTACCCAACTTGATATGTAAATATCGCTGTGCCCACTGGTACATCTGATACTCACAAAAAGGAGCTAAAATTTATTTTCATTACATATTGTTCCATCCCTGAAGCTGAAGAAATTATATTAACCACTCATCATACAAATTCATTACAAACAAGTTCTGGTTTTATCTTCAAGAGTTTTGATTACAAACAAGTAACTCTGAAATTAATCTCAGTTAACAAGGAATTGATCTGTTTTAAAATTTAAGATAAACTGCCACTAAAGACTGATAGTTTTGTTGCTGAGGTAATGTCTACATATGAAGTAATTCAGAGCCCTATTGTGAAGACAGTAAACATGTGTCTCCTCTAAAGAATTAAGAGGAATTATTAGCTAATCTGAATCACTAGATTAATTTATTAAGTGCTTGAAACAACAAATAACTTGTGTTCAGATTTTACTTTGACTTTATCCAGTGATTTTTAAATTAAACTCTGTGTCCTTCATAGGCTACAGGCCACACTAATGGAGAAAGCAGATTCATCAATTAGAAACCAAATATGAATAAGGAAAGCCAGGAAAATGAAAGCTTTTGTGAACTTTTCCAAAGAAAAAGTCAGCATGGAACAGAGATCTAGAAAGTAGAACACCAGAGGAGAAAGTTATACCAGCTATTCCTCAGGCCAGAGGAGCTCAATTCCAGTTGTTCAGGAAGCATCTGCTGATGCAACCCCCCAAACCCTTTTAGAGACATCCCAGTCTAATTATTTTGCTGAACATTCAGCACACAAGAAAGCAAGGCATTTGAAAGAAATCAAGTACAAGTCATCACCCCCCATTTCCTTCATCTCCATTCGCAGCCCTACTCACAAATTGATTTTGCAAAAGACTTGACCAACTGGTAAGTGAGCTCTTGGGAGGGGACCAACATTAAAGGAAGGACCAGGAAGGAGGCCAAGAGAAAGCTTGGCTCCCAAGTTTCACCCAGTGATCCTTTCCACTGCACAACAATAAGAGGTTCCCACCCCATGAACTTTGGAAGTTTCCCAACTGCTGCAGACATTTACTCCACCAGCAGCAGCACTGCCTATGCCAAGAGCTACTCTGTTGAATTCTCCCTGGCACACAACTGCTTTTTCTTAAAGCACACAGGTAAATTACACATCAAATGATACTTCACCCTTGAACTACTTAAGAACCCAAGTCACAATATAGTGCAAGGAGCAAATGCCACATGAACCACGGTGGATGAGCTGATGCAGACTGTTACCATTAAAAGTAGCATGTGTATTATTTTTCACCAAAAAATGAAGCAATTAATGGCTTCTAGGAGATGCAAGGCAGTATCAAGGATAAGTAATCTAATTCAGGGAATTTGGACATATGAGCTCTCTGGATTATTCCATGCCAATAACTTTCTGAATCAGCTGAAAGAGTATCTGACTTTCCACCACATTTCCCAAATGCTATATGCAAACACTCATCACAACAAAGTTGACAGATACATGCATGGTTGCAAAGTGATTCCTTGTACAAAACATAAAAAAACTTGTAGCTGATGAAGAATAATTCTAAGCCAGGTTACCAAAAAACACATTGGAAAGCTATTAAATTTGGATAAAATGGAACCAACAGAGTTGAGGTTTATAGCTGAGGGTTTTTAGGTTAAACTCCTTCCAATACTGAACATACACTCCTGCCAAAATTCCACCACACAAGTTGAATAGCTTAAACATTACCAAAACCCCACATTTATGCAAAACACTCACTCTGTAACACAGTTACACACACTTCTTAAGAAACCCACCGAACTAAGGCAAGCGACCATCAGTTAAGACTACAATAACTAAATTACCACCACTAAAACACCTCCACCTCTCACAGAGCTGCAACAAATCTCCACTAAGTACCAAGCACAAGCTGAATGAGAGATCTCCTACTTCCACCTGAAGGGACAATTCCAATAGGAAGCCTTTTGATATGAGTGAGACAAGAAGCAACAGAATCTCACAGGAATATGAACTGGAAATTTTTTCAATGAATCGAAGGAAGGCCTCTTGTGAATGAGTATGTATGTATTTTGTAGAGGGGAAAGGGAATGGTGGAATGGTTTGGGTTTGAAGGAAACCAGCTCCTCTGGGCACCCTGTGCCAGTGCCGAGAGCCAAGGTACAGGAGGCTCTTGGAGACCACAGACATTAGTCAAGCACTGAGGCAAGTGCCTTCTATTTCATCCTAAAAATGCAGGGCCCAGGACATGCAGGGCAAAATGCACAGTGTTCATGCTTTGATTGGAGCACAGTACTTTGAAGATCCCAGGATTTTATGACTACAGCCATCAGGTTGCTGCTCCTGGGAGGAATAACAATCTCACTTAAGACTTCCTTAGTCTCAACCAGGTTTTTAAATACACAGGAAGCAGACTGCTTTTGACAAGGAGACAGAAATGCCCATAAGGAGCATATGAACCTGTCACAAAAACTGTGAGAAAAAACCCACCAAAAATACCCACTTGTCATCAACATGAAAATATAACAAAAAAAGAAGAAAGCAGGCTGAGGTGGTTTTGTAAGGCAAGACACAAACAAGCCTATGCCTGGCCATACCAAAGCACCTGGAAACATTCAACAGGACAAATTTCTAATTACCACCACCTCTACAACAGCATGGGAGGCAAAGAGAAAAAAAGTGAACAGATGTGAAGAGATTGTATATGAAAGGCTGGAAAAACAATGCAGACAGAAAACCTGGGCAGAATGAATGAAGCGAGAAGTTAATGAGATTTAAGTGCAAGTCAACTGTTTCCTGTTGCTGTCCTCAGCTATTTCTTCTCCACTCTTATGTTTATAATGACAACTGGTTTTATTCCTCTGTCCTGTATATTTATATTTAGGTGTTTTCAAAGGCACAAAAATCAACAGAGAAACACAACCTAAAGGAAAACAAAAGAGGAAAAGAAAGTAGTTTTATGTGATTTCAACTGAACATGCAAAAGTGTAAACAACATGCACTGATGGCTGAAATCAGTGATTAGGGCCAAAAAGAAAACTTGGTAGCTTTTCAAATTCATTTTATATTTGCCTATAGCATATACAAGTTTTTAATAGCAACAAGTAGCTTGCGCCGCCTATGCAAGTACAGAATGTAATTCTTTATTTTCACTGACAGTTTAAAAGCAGGCTGCAAAGTACCAAAGTTAAAAGTTTGGCAGAAAGCTGTTTCAAGGGAATTTAACACCAAGGATATTTCTGGATATTTAAAATCTCAGATTTCCAGAAGAGAGTTAAACACGGTTTCTGCTGAGGTACCAAAGCCTGACAAGTTTGCAGCTTTATACACAAAAGGCATATTGTTTAAAAATTATTTTCCCTTTCCTGAGTAAATATCCCCTTACAAAGTGAGGGGGAAATAACCAGGCAATAGACACACACTGGAAATCCTCCACAAACATTTATGGTTGTCCTGGCCACACATCCCAGAAGGCCCAGAGAGAAGCCAGGTAAAATACTTTCAGAAGTGACAGTAACTGCTAAGTACTGCTCTAAAAAGGGATATTTATTTCCAGAAATAATACAACTTCTAGTAAAAAACAGAAAAGGAGACATTTTTTGTTAAGCTTTTTTTCTTATGGTTAAAACAAAATGCCTTGGCAGCCATACAAATGGTTTAGCTCAGAACCACTGTGGTAAAAATTCCTGTAACCATATGGGATATCTATCAAAATAATGATTTCTGCAGAACTGATAAGAATAAGGAAGGACCCTGCTTGACTCTGTCACAGGGTTCTTCCTGGCAGGAGGTTCGAGACAATCCTTTTTGTCCAAATACTATTTTTATGACTTTTAACACCTATTCAGACAATAAATTAAGAATACAGTCACAAAGCAAAGCCAGGTTTTAAAACGGATTGCTGATTTCAGTACCTCACAGTTAAAAAAACACCGACACCTCATGGATATCGCTCATCCTTCGTTCTGCCCTTTTCCATTCTTTACGGTCTTCCTCACCTACTTCTGCCCTCGAACCGCCTCGGTGTGATGCAAATTCTCCCCGGACTCCCGGGAATTTCGGCAGACGACATCATCAGGTGAAACCAGCCTGACTCAACTCCACTTCCTGACCAAGATGGTGCGCGCAGCCGGCGATCCGAGGGGAGCTCTGCTCGCACAGCACCCACCGAACCCTGCCACAAACTTTGCCGCAGCCCAAAGACGGCGAAAAACCTCCCGGCCCACACTCGCACCGCACGCCCGCCCCCGCCGCCCTCCCCTGCCCTCTCACACGGCGCCAACTTCCCGGACCAAGCCGCGCTCGGGGGTACCGAGGGCACGGGGGGGAACACCGCGCTGCCCCGCGGCGTGAGGGGCTCAGCCGGGCCTGCAGCAGCCCCGGGGGGATCGCTGGATGCGGGATCGCCGGATCCCGGGACCGCGGAGAGCCGACACCGCCCGCCCCGCTGCTCGGCTCGGCCCGGCCCGGCGCTCCCGCAGCACCTCCCGGCGCTGCCCCGGGCCCCACACAAAGGCTTTTCCCCCCTCACCCGCACCCCCGGCCCGGCACGTACCGGATCGCGGCGCTGGCGGGGCGGCGCGGCGGGGCTCATTCCGCCGGGGCGGGGACGCTGTGACGGTCACCGGCGCCCGGCGGGAGGCGAAGGCGGCGAGCCCGGGCGGCGGCGGAGCCGCATCGCTGCCGAGTCCCGCTGCTCCCGGCCGTGCCCGCCCCGCGCTCGGCACCTCCCGGCTCCCGCACGGCCCCGCTCCCGCTCCCGCCGCACTTCCGGGAGGGAGCGGTCACGCGGCCGTGGGACGCGCCGCTTCCATCCGGGAACGCGCGCGGGGCGGGGCGGGAGCGGAGTGGGCCGAGCCGAGCCGAGCCGAGCCGAGCCGAGCCGAGCCGAGCCGAGCCGAGCCGAGCCGAGCCGAGCCGAGCGCTGAGGGTGAACGCTCCCCGGGTGAACGCATGGCGCAGGACTGCGTCCCCATGCTTCTGGAATATCTCGGCTGAGGGACACTCCGCGCCCTCCCCGGGCAGCTGTTCCAGAAAGGAGCTCTTCCCCGTGCTCCGGTGGAATTTCCTGTGCCTTCCCGTGTTCTCTCGCCCATCCAGAAGGATGGGGCGCCTCTCCTGAGAGGCTGGGACAAAAGGATTGGGTTGTTCAGCCTGGAAATGAGAAGCCTTGGGGTGACCCAATTGTGGCCTTGCAGTACTTGAAGGGACCTTACTGGGAAGATGAGGCAGGGCTATTTACACAGCATGTAGTGACTGCATGAGGGGGAATGGGTTCAGATGGAAAGAGCAGGTTTAGATCAGATATTAGGGGGAAAAAAACAAACCAGAAGAAGGTGGTGAGGCCCTGGCACAGGCTGGCCAGAGAAGCTGTGGCTGCCCATCCCGTCAGGTGTCCAAGGCCAGGTTGGAGCAACCTGGGATAGCAAAGGTGTCCCTGCCATGACAGGGGTGGAACAAGATGATCATCGAGGTCGCCTCCTAACCCAAACCATTCCATGCTTCCATTGCTTGGCACCACCAAGACGACCCTGGTATCATCTTCTTGGCACCCCTTTAGGTATTTATACACATTAATGAGGCTGTCTCTCAGCTCTCTTCTCAAGGCTTAACAGGCCAGGCCCAGCTCCCTCAGCCTTTCCTCATAAGAAATGTTCCAGTCCCCCAGTTATCCTCATTGCCCTCCTCTGGACCTCTGCTCAAAACTGCAGGGCTCCTCTGAGGACTCCTTGTTTACTTATTTTTTTATTTTGTTTTGTTTTTCAGATGATGTTGACCTGAAATTGACACTTGCAAGCTGCATCTGCTCCCCAGTAATGGGGCTGGAGAAGAGCCAGTCCTCAGTGACTGTTCCCCGTCCTACAGGGCTGGTGTTGGGCTCTCAGCTTCTCACCCTGCCCACAGATCTGCTCCCGGCTGGCACAGACTTCAGCTTCAATATCTTCAGTCCACAGCCCCTGACCAGCACTCTTCTCCACAAATGTTCACCACCCAGCAGTTCTGAGACCTGTTGGTCAGATCTGTTTCCTTTAGAACCAGGTGAATTTCTCTGCATCACTGAAGTAGTTGCTTCTAAAAATAAATGGTGTGATAATTTGTAAATTACATGCACAGTACTGCAAAATTCCCTGTGGAGGTCTGAAAATAAAACTTAAGCAATATGTTTTGCTTTGTTTTTCAAACAAACAGGGCTTTAAAGAAAACATCCTCTATGGAGACAATTAAGACCCAGTGACACCTTAATTGCTTCTCTTGAGAATGAGCACTAAGAATACACACAGAGCATTGTGCTGTGTAAGGATACCCAGGCTAGCAAGGTCTCAAAATCGATACAACTGCATTAGTGAGGCTCAGAGCCCTGGATAATTCATCCTGCAGAGAAAAACTGCACTGACAGGGCTGTACTGCCTTTGGTAGTACTAGTTCTCTCAGAACTACTTCATGAACCTGTTCAGCACTGCACTCTATTTTCAGATGTCTCAGCGGTTTTTGTTTATTTGGAGTCTTTTTCACACCAGCTCTTTCAGGAAATAGCTTCACATCCACAGCCAATGCTTACTCCATTTAGTGAGCAGGTGAACCAGGCTTCTTTTATGTTGCCCGCTACTTAGAAGAAAACACAATAAACATTTGTCATTTGTGAGAAACACGAAGAGAACACAGAGTATCAGAATGTTTGGTTTTGTGAGCTGAGCAGTTGAGGGATTGGAGACACTGTTGCTGCTGGGAAGTGAATGATGACCATTCTTTCACAGGGCAGAATTCAGTCACTCTTAATGAAAATCAGGGGTGCATTCCTAGTTGTGACTGGAGAGTTTGCAACGGGAATCTTAAGATTTAAACAGAGCAACTTGGCACATAACAAAATCAGTAAGTGAATCTTTGTGCCTAGTAACCATCACCTCCCTTAAATCCCACTCTAGAGAAAGTCTGCAAAGATGAATCATTAACAGAAGTTGTGGAAAACATGCATATTTGCCAGCAGTCAAAAGGTGAGATTGCATCCCTTGGGCTGAGAAGTTCCTTTGCTCACCCTCAGATATTGGGGGGGTTGTGGGCACATGCCACGGCAGGGTGTGTAAATGGGGGCCAAGCACAGCAGCTGCCACCTTCCAGGTCTGGAGCCTCCACTTGGTTTGAGCAGAAGCTTAACTTATTTTCCTGTACTTCTCATCCACAGCTTAGTCCTGTTTCCTGCTATTCCCCCTCAGATTCCCATTTTTGCACCCTCTCAGTGCTGAATAAAAGTGCCCCATGTAGTGTTGGTCTGCTGTGTAACGCTAAGGTGAAATTCTGTCACATCAGGGGGCATCATTGTGATTTGCATTTTGGCAGCTCTTAGTGGGTCAATCGAGATAAGTGACCCTTTGTGCCAAATGTTTTACCAAAACACAGAGTTTGTAATCTAGTTATGACAGATATGGTAGGGAAAAACAAAGCAGGGTGAAGTGATTAAGCAGACTTCCAGAACAAAGACTTTGGCAGAGATCAGAGGAAGGACGAAACTTTCCTGGGTCCAGAGTGAAAGCCCTGGGTCATGTTTCCTCAGACCAGGCAGGAGGACTCAGAGAAATATACTCTTACAGTATGCACCATTTTCTGGCAGGACCTTGGTAGTGTTTATACTTCACAAAAAATTTTCACAGAAAGAAGCTATGCTAGTTTATTTTCTTAAATAAAACCCAGTACTAAATGTATTTAATTTCCAAATTGTATCCTGGGAAGCTATCTTTCTAAAGACACCTGAAGAAAGCACAAAGGCTGTTGTAGTTGTTTTTAATTGTACACACAGCCAGCACTACTGACTCCTCTATTTAGACTGCCCATCACTTCTCATTATAAAAAAAAGCTCTCAATGCACACATTTCTGTGTGGGGAAGGGTTGTTTAATGTGAAAAGCCTCTAATATAATTTTACTTATTGCTCCTAGAAAGATTAAGAGAGCATATTAACATATAGTTGTAAAAGGATTAGTGTGTGGAGATTTTAAGTGCTCTAGTCTGGGCAGGCAATACAGTCTGATAAAGTTTCAGGCTGTTGGGAGTTTCATCTTAGATAAACCCCTCAAAACACAAATTCTGTCTGCTGTAGTTTTAAACATGGTATTTCCTGTGCTTCTATGTGAAATACAGTTTGTTTGAGGCTGTAGATGAGATTTCTTCACCCTTGTTTTGTGATATGAGGTGAGATGTTAACTCCCAGGCTCCCCTCTCAGGGTAAATAGATTGGTTGTAGTATTACTCCCACGGATTTAAGGGAAGTACTTGCCTATGTAAACATGAATTGAAATGATTTGCAAGGTGCAGTTGTGAGTAGAAGCCATTCTCTAGCCAATAAGTAGTCACATTTCAGTGGTGAAATTATATATCCTAATTACAGATTCATCATAAATCTCTGAGATATTTCTGCTGAAAGGAGCCATTTACATACATGTGTGTAAGCACATTGCTGCTATAAGTTTTCAAGATCCACAAGAGGATTATGTCACTAAAATAACACTTTTGAAAGAAATTAAAGACAGGAATATTAATTTAATGTTTCCTTAATTAGTATAATTATTTCATTAACATATTCTAGAGAAATCCATCGCAAGCAACCCAAGAGAGGGCAACTGTTACATGATTTCTGTTTTCTTTTCCTGTCTGTTGTCCAAATGTGAGCACTTTCTGGAGGAATCATGATAAATCCGTAGCATCTTATTTCATTCAACCCTATTTACTTTTAACAGAGCCAGCAGACAACACTGCAATTGTGCTGCCAGGATGTATGGGTGACTTTGCATTAAGTAAATGCAAAAGCAGATCTAGCTGATATAAATCACTATTATATGGGCAGTTTTAAAAGAGTGAAAAATTCCAGCAGGAAAGTTTTTTGTCTTATTATAATAGAGGGGTTTCAGAATTTGAATTGCGTTTTGGAATTTAAAGTTCCAGGGCATTAAGATATTAATGAATTTAGAGTGACTTTATCACCTTAAATTATTTTTATATTTTGCTGGACTTCCTTTCTGAAAAGAAAAGAATAAAACTGTTAAGCCACGACAAAGAACTAATTTCCTATGAGGGGGTGATACAGGTGTTTCAACAGAATGGGTGTTCAATTGAAAAGGTCAGTGTTTTGAAGCCAGCACTCTTCACTGTGAAATATGTGCTAGTTTTGCAGGAGGGTTTCAGCGAAGATGCAGTTTCTCCTGAGAGAGGAGGGTGACACTTGGAGGAGTGAAGTGTTCCTGCCAGTGGCTGCAGCACCCAGCCTGACAGTGGGGGTGAGTCACAGCCAAGTCTCTGTTTTTCCTGATTCAGTGTGAGTTTTGATCTTCTCTCTTTCACCACAGATAAAAACCACCAAGCTACTGTAACCACCAAGTCTTCTCTGTTTATACGTCGTATAAACAAACACTGGTTTTAGCAGTGGCTTGAACTTGGGACTTCCAAACTTTGCCTGAGCTCAGCAGCTGATGGGTGTGAGCTTCCCTTTCTTCATCCATGAAAACAAATAAATAAACACTGGAGAGATTTTTATGCAAAATATGAAAACATTTCAGTTTTCTAACTTTCACAAGATAGGCACATGTTTCCCAAATAGTTTCAGTCAGTTTTTCAACGCATTTTATTTCAAGAGGTGCTTATATGTCATTATAGTTAAAAAAGAATTATTAAAAAGAATTTGCTTTGTATTGTCATGTTCCTTCCCAGCAGTTTCTGTGTTTGTGCTATTCAATGTTATGCCTTAAAATACCGAGTAAGGACTTCAAAGCAGGTATCCTATCTTCCTGTGGGTATTTCTTTAATTCATAATGGCAGAAAACTTCCTGGAAACTGGTTGCAGCACTGCATGACAATAATTTTTCTGCATAATGATGAGCTACAAAACACTGCCCATCTTTGTTTTATTCCTCTCCAGTATTTTCTTATGTAGTATCACCAGTTTCTTGCAAAAAAAACCCCATATGTACCCCCCAAAAAATATTCTAATTTTGTACTTAGTTTTTCTTCATTCATATTTGCCAGAACTCCACAACTATGATGGCTGTGTAACCATGTGCTGTGTCCCAGGTGGTTTCTCCTTTACTCTGCCTTCAGTGCCACTCCTGGGTCCCTGAGGGTCACAAGTGACATGGCAAACCAGGGGTATCATTTGATGTGCTCAGTAAGTCACAAACCTGACAGCCACAACTGGATGTGGTAACATTTTTTATAATAGTCTCTTCAAGGAAAGATTGTTTTAAAAAAATTTCTTTGTCAAATTAATATATTCTTTTCATAACTCACTAAAGGATGAGAAAACCTCTTTAAAGTTCTTTGCAAATAAGCATTCCTCTACTTTAAAAAAAAAGGGTAAAATCAAACCCTGTGGTTTTAAAGTCATGCCAGATTTGTCCTTCTCTACTTCCTTCTGCTCTCCAAACAGCACTGAAACACAAAGGGACTTCCCTTCTACAGACTTCAGAGAGTGTGGAAACTTCTTTTTGTACCAGAAAGCAAAAAAGAGCAAATGTTGCTTTGTGGCTTATACTCATAAATTGTATAATGAAGCCAAATGCACTCTCTTCCTCATTTCAATACCAAGTTGCTTTTAAAATATCTTTAAAAGTAACTTTCATAGAGAGAAGAACAAGCGTGAAGTTCTGAATTTTATGAAAGCCCCAAACATCATTGTTTATAAATATGAGATATGGCCAGTATCTGAACATGATTCAGTTGGCTCAGAGAGCCTGTGAACAGACTCTCAGAAGAATCCAGATTCTTCACTGAATGAAGTTCAAGCTGCTAAGGCACATTTAGAGGAAAAACCACACCTCAGTTCAGTTCTGTCAGAAAGATAAGTTGTTTTGAACTTTATTACCCTTTTTGGTTGTGAGATTCTGTGGTGTTGCCTCTTGAAACAGCCTCCTGCTTCCTAGCTGATAAAAAAAAAAATCCTTAGTTATGCTGCTCACAGGAGTACATTTCAGTATTAATATTCCCCAAATTCTTGAGTTTCATGACAGGCTTGGTATAATTGTCTCTATGCATGGTAAAAACCCCCTTATTCCTTCTAACATAGCATTTTATAGGACTGAGCTCTTCTGCCATACTTTACAAACCAAGCTTTTTTATCATGGAGCACTAAATATAAAATACATATGTATAAAATACATAACTTTTAATAAGGACTAAAATAAAGCAGCATTGTCATTCCAGTAAATGCCTATTTTTATTCCTGCCAAATATGCATAACAGACAATTGGATATTTACTGGTTGTTGCACAATAATTTACCCATGGATTTATGAGTTACACATGAAATTGCCTATTTTGTTCAGTTCTGCATATTCCACGAAAACATCCTGTATTTTCGTATTCTTTTTTTCCCTGTTGTGCAATTTTTTGGGTAGGAAATCATACACTGGGGAAAAAATGGATTGGGGGAAAATATTAAATTTAAAGCTTATGCCTTCATGTTTTATACGTGACTTGGCCTCTGTTAATTCAGGAAGTTAATTAATCCCTAATGAAACATGCTTTTACTGTGTATAAAACAGCATTTTTGTTTGACCATAAATTGTTTTTCCTAATTTCTTTAATGGGCAATGAAAGCATTCTCCTGGCTGTTTTTTCTAATTTTTCAGTTCCACCATCCCACAAAAGACATAATTTACACAGCTTTATTCACCATTGCTATCTATAATTAATCTGGTTATATGATTTTACTAAAATTTAAGTACTTAAAGTATAAGACTGTGACTATCCTCCAAGTTAATTTTAAAGTATGTTGAACCATGTACACTAGATAATAAGCAATATTAGATATATATATATAACAATATCTTCAGTAGTCAAAATAACATAACCTGTGCAATAAGTTTGAGTTTTTGTAGGAAAATCTCCTAAGCAGAATGATTCCTGAATTTTACTGAAGAGATATGAGCTTACTGAATTTCATCTCTGAGTAATATTGGAGATTTGCACATGAGTTTCCCCATTCCTTGTGAATAGATGTAAGGACAAATGGCATATTCTGAATACCAGAAAAAAGCACCAAACAACATTCAGGATTATTGGAAGGATCCCAATGCAAATGCTAAATATCAGGCTGGGAACACAGAACAGTCCTGTGGTAATTTCTAAGAATTGTGCCAGATATTTGAAATTTTGATGAAGGCAACCTTTTTGTTTTAAGACAATACAGGTGTTTCTTACTTATTTTTTATTTCTTTTGGCATCTACTTAGACTTAACACCTTTTTACCTGTCAATGTATGCTGTAAGTGCTGTAGTTCTCCTTAGCAAAGGTTTTGCACTGTTGATGTTTTCATCCACTCCATTTCTCCTTGCTGGCAAGCATTTAATGTCTCTAGACATATTATGATTCATAAGATGAATAGCTTCCCCTTGCTCTGGGATTCAAGGGACCAGCATGGAAGTATCCTATTCCTAGAGCAGAATCTTGGATGAATAATGCAGTATGACAAGTGTACCACTCACTGATGGAGATCTGCTGGAGTCCCTTCAGCAGCTTAAAACTGCTGGTCAGGAAGAGGTAGATTAAGGCAGATAGAGGGCTTCTGAGTCAGGTTATGTAGTGGTAAAACAGAGTTAGAATAATTTTGCAATACTGTAATTGGATGCAAACTTCATTTGAGATTTCAGCTTTCAACTGCTTCACCATATTTACACAACACAAAAGCTAATTAGTGACAAATATACAGAAAACTCCTGTGCACATTATGCTTAGGTCAACATTCCATTTATATCAAAAGGTAAAAGTAGCTTAATTTTTTTAAAAAAAGTGTCTGTTGACACCATTGATTTGGAAAGATGTGATATTATCATATTTATATAAGGGTTCATTCTGTATCTTGTCATTAAAAAAGAATTTGCCATAGTTATCACAAGCAAATCTTAAAATAACAACTTGATTGTAACCCAAAATTCAGGTGCCTAATTGCTTTCAACTCTTTCTTCTTTTATACTTTGAATACTTAAAATTAAGTACTTGATATTTAGAATCAGATATTTTAATGTGGCTGTTTTATGCCTGAGTACCTCTATTAAATTCAACAGAATCATTCACAGTGGTACAGAAGGTGACTCAGCAATGGTCCTATCCAAAAAGGAATTCACTGTGGAACAACTGCAAGATATTGTGTTTAAATTCAGAAAACATAAATTATAGCTCCCTAGTGAGTCTCAGTGAAAAAGCCCAGATAGGTAAAAATCCAAACATATCTTGCATTTCAGTTGTTCAATAATCAAAAACTGGAATGTCCTTTGAATTTTAGTATTTCAAGGTATTTACACAAGCATATAAGCTAGGTAATTAAAAAGGCATGAGTTAAATATGATCATCCTGGATAACTACCTTGAACTCTCTTTAAGTGCCAACAAAACTTGAAGTGTGTTATCTCAAAGTCATTGACAGTCATGGCTGCAACTCTAAAAAATGTGTTCTAAGAACACAAGGATCAGATTTGTCATCTGAACCGCCTGTTTGGCCCTGCAAGTTTTAAGATCAGAGAAGATGACAGCATCTCCTCAAAATGAAGAGATTCACAGGAAGCTGTGATATAATGGAATACCTTGAGGCTTTTCTCTGAGTCATCTCTCCCTGATGGCAATTTTAAGGTCACTCTTGAATATGGACAATTTATTCTGGAGAAAAGAAACAATACTTGCCAAGAAAGACACAGAGATCAATTGGTACAACACATGACTGTAGTGCAGTTAATCAAAGTGCCTTTGAAATACTTTTGATTTGCAGCTTTGGTATTCTGTTGTTCTGGAAATCACTTCTAATTTTTCATCCAGTACTTTAGGAAGGAGTCTGAATTCCATAATATCTGGATGCAGAATGATTTTGTTTTAGCGCTTTGATCGGTCGTTGTTGACAAAGCTTCATCAACCATTACTGTAACTGATTTTTTAGTTTTTATTTCAAAAATTCTATGCAAGACCTTTCACAAATGCTAATTTCTTGGAGCTGCAGGCTAACTCAGAACCCAAAACGGAGAGGGAAATTTCCAACTGTTGATCTCAGTTAATATCACCTGCACTTGCTTCTCGTTCCTTGGCTACTCATGTGCAAGGAGGTGGATAGCTCTTATCTCTTAACTGTGTGCACCTTGTCTCAAATGCTTTTTCCAAAGCTTGGCAGTTTGGCTCTTTTCTACCTAAATGAACCATCACAGGAGGAGCTTAAAAAACTGGTTTATGAGAGTTTCTCATCAGTGGCATATTTACTTATGAGAAACATGGATGGTGGTATTGTGTTTCTGTTTTATTTAAGGAGATAAGTCTATCAATATTTTTCTTTGAAATAAATGGAAAGCTGTTTTCCATTCAGCTGGTTTCTTTATCAGAGAATTAGTTATTGAATGGTCAATATTACTTGTTCTTCTCTCTGCACACTGGATAATAGAGTGCAGATACAAAGAAGGGCTTTCAGAACAATGCAAGAAGAGAGGGAATTTGTGCAAACTCATTTGTACAGATAAGAAAAACCTCTGAGGACTTGAGCCCAGGTCTTCATAGTACAGAGCTGCCAGAATGGGTCCTGGAAGCAGTTAGAGACAATGCTGGAAAAGAAAAAACTTGTGCTCCTGACCTTACAACATTTTATTCATAGCAAAGTTGCATTTATAGAGCATGGCATGCTAGTTTAAAAAGTCTTAATTAGCCCTTTTGAGCCTCAAACAACTTTACAAGTGCAGGCCCTGTTTGTGACTATTGCTGATCATGGTGCCTCACCTGAAAGAAAGAAATTACCATGGTGTAAGTGCTACCCATGAAGATAAGGCTGAAGTTGTGCAGCAATTCTGGCTGAAAACCTGCAGCATTTGAAGCCTTTTCAATTCCTATGCTGTAAGGAATCTTTCATGCAAGTAATAAATTGGATGGCACTTAGATGGGGAGTACAAGTTGAAAGACAGAAGAGTGTAGACCAGACAGTGCCAATCTAAATGCATGGCTCAGGCGTTTGCCACAGTTCTGGGATTTCTGTAAGCAGCAGATAAAGAACAATTTGATTATAAAGCTCGAGCTGTTACTGTTCAGCATTCCCAAGATGAAATTTGATGTCATTGAGCAGATTTATGGCATCCACAACATGGCAGGAGATGCAATTAACAAGGCAACACTGCAACACGTACAGAAGATGGTGATGAAGAAAAAATGAAGATAAAATTGGTTTTATTTTTCATTTTTCTTATTCTTTTATTTCTGTACTTTCCCATTGCGAAGCAAGGACATAAACATTGACACTGTTACTAGGAATAATGCCTGAAATACTGGAATGAGTATTTAGTGTCTGGTGAGAACTGTGACCTGGGACAGAAAGAGGCTTTAGAGTGAAAAGGATCAAAACCTTAATAGCCATTAATGCCCAACAATTACAAAAGCTGAGGGTAAGGGAACGGGGAAGCAGAGCATGCAGGCACTGTCTGAGAGAGCAGACATTGCCTCTTAAGGCAGAGAAAATGCACAAAAGGCAGGAACTAAAACACTTAGCCCAAAATATTACTGAGTGTTTTGTGGGCAGAGGAAATATCCCAGTTTGTTCCCTAAAGAAAATGGAAACTGGAGCACATGCAAGCACCCACAGAAGCTACCAAGAAACACAAGTTGTGTGACAAGACTCTCAAAAAGACACTTCTTATGCAGAAAATAAATCCTGGATGTTATTTTGCCAGGGTGCTGTAAGCCCAGTAACAACAGTTCAGTTCTGGCTGACCAGCAGAGCTGCAATCTTCCTCCAGCAGCACTGATAAGCAACTGGTACATGACCATGAGAGGGAACTTCAGCATTGTAGGACCAGTGACTGGCCATCAAAACATTCATCACAAAATGATGTATTGTTGCCTGAATTTTTAAACAACTGGCACAGAAATACCCTATCTTCCAAGAAAACTGCCTCCCAAAACAGCTGAGTAATCTCAGATGAGCCATTAACTTGATCTACCATAGAAATGTTTCACTTTTCTTTCTGAAATCAAATTGAGTTAAATTTTTTCTACTTTTTTATTTTACATTAAAGTGACTTCTAAAATGTTTCCTAAAGAAAAACCAAAATTAAATATATGTATAACCTAGACACAATTCTTATTCTAAAATATATTGACTTCTCTCATTACCTGCCATTTTTGACACTTACCCAGACAAAATGTAACTCAAAATCACAAATAACTTCTCTTCAGTATTTTGGCAAATAAAAAAGTGTTTGGCCAAGGGAATTGAGGAACTTGTGCCACAAAAATGAAAAAGTGTGCCTTGATATTGAGCAGCAGGCAGAACTCACTGCTCTGGAATAAGGAACTGGTTCCATTTTCCACATGAGAGACAGGACAAAGCCTGACTTGACAAATCTGTCTAGGAGGACCAGAGAGTTTGCACATCCTCTGTTTGGGAATTTTGTGAATACAAAGCTCTCTGTGAATTGCTGTGTTATGTTCACACCTCACATTTTCACCAACCCATTCTTTGTTCTAGCAGAATCTCAAAAGTGACACAATTATAGAAGTAGACTAGCAAACATTAAAACTGACAGAACATAAAATGTTCTCAGTTCAGTGGCTTGGATATAAGCTAAAAGCAAAGAACACAGCACATGTTTCTGCACTTGCAAAGCTTCCCCCAGAATCTTCTTTCAGGGACAGCTTGAAAAGACAAATTGTACTGGAGTTTTCCAATCTGTCACAGTAGAGGAAAGCTTCTGGGCTGTAGAGAGATGCCTGAGAATTAAAAATATATAATTTCATCTGAAAATTTATAAACCTTTCTAGTTCAGTTGGTTTTTTTCTCTCCCTTTGATTATCAGAAATACACCTTCCAACTCTTATCCAGATACAAACTACCAAAACAACTGTAACAATCCAAACCAAGTGTTGCAGTGTTGATTTTTTTGGTGTATTTTGAATGATAGTTCTTTCTTCAAAAATTAAATATCAATCTAGAGCAAAATGAGGAAGTGTTTTAATGGGAACTCCAGACTGAAGATGATCATCCATACTTTAGGAAGCTGAATCCATGCTCAGTGATGTCACTGAAGAAACAAAACAGTGCAAATGTGAAGTTATTGTCTCTCACGCAAGAAAAGAGATTTTTTTAAAGACCCTAAAACCAGGTTTAATTTTAAAACTAATGAAAAACTCAGCCAATTTCTGACTTAAAATATGTGGATTTAGCCTGGGAGATTTTCCTCTTTATGAAAAATCTGTATCAGTGCACAATAATTGGTGGAATCTCATCATGCTCTGACGTGATGGACATAAAATTGAAAAAGAACACTGTGTTTTGTGATCAAGTGATTGCTGTAAACACAACTTTCTTGGTAGCTGCCTGCTCAGTGCTCATCAATGGTCATCTGTAGAGTTGTGTTTTCATATGAACTCTGTTTTAGCTTGATGTCATGGGTCATAACCTTTACAGTTTGGTAAAGTTCTTAAAAAGGATAATTTGCAGTTCATTTTCTTCTTGAGATTCTTCTTGCTGGGAACTACATCAGCTGCAGGTTTTATTTTCTTTTCCTCAATGAAAGTTCATACGTACTTTTCAGTTAAGCATTTTGATTAAGTGAATCATGGAGGCTTTCGGTGAAGTCAGTCACGATATTCACGTTTTACAAATGGGGGAGATGAGGAGCAGAGAAGGAAAGTGACTTTCATGGTGATACTGTGAGTGGCAAGGCTGGGAATAGACACTGGAGATCTTTACTGCCAGATCCATTCTACTGGATGGCAACTATTCCCTACTACTTTTTTTCCCATAAATTGCATTTTAAATGTCATTGTCCTTGTGGGTTTGGAGATAGTATGATAAGAGATGTATTAAGTCACCCTTATCAATATCATGAAATTTTAGTGCGAAATATTAAAAGATGGTACTCTGGCAGTGTTTTGTAGCATTTTTTTTTAAGCAGATCTCAATTCTGACTCTTTAGACTTTTCAAAAATTAGAAGAGAGTTCAAGGAATGGACTTGTAAATTTCAGGAAATTATAAAAAAAATTCAAAGAAATTGTTGTAAAAGTGAGAGTGTAGAAAGCCTGCAATACCTCAAGGAAAAGGAAATGTGTAGTGGATTGAGGGTGTAGTAAATTAGGATTTTGAACTCCAGCTGCCCAATCAGAAAAATCTTGTGTTCCACCTGCAAACCATCATCTCACATAAATTTAATTTGCCAGTTACGATGCTCTATAGAAAACCTTTCTCAGCATCATGATTGTTCTGGATAATTCAACAGGAGGGCAGTGTGCCTCTGTGGCTGGTGGAACAGATTTACATGGCAGAGTGGTTTGATACTGCACAGATCTGGTTTTGATGTTTGCAGTCACAACCTGAGCCAGAGCAAACAGTAATGACCAATCTGGAAGGAATCCCAAAGTCATCACTTCTTTTGCTGTGGTGAAAGTCTCTCCAGACATGATTCTGTTTCCATTCTCTGTCTAGCTCATTTCTTTGACCTGTCCCTGAGGAGGGTCATTCTCTGAATGTGTTTAAAGATTTAGATGGAAGAACCACTTCCTGAGCTCTTACCCCACCTGCTCTTGGACAGACCCAGCTGTTTCTTTTAAAAATACACTTTTGTAAATTTTGCACCTGAGCTGGCTGACCTCTTACCAGCAGGTTGTGTTGAGGAACCCCACATTTGTTACTCTTAGGGAGTCGGAGGTGAGCTGGGTTGTGCAGAAAAGCTGCATGAAATAGGTTCAGACACTAAATAATAACAAGTTTCAGCCTAGAGTAAGATTGTTATGCCTGAATTATGAGCCTCCTGTAATAGAAAGTGTAAGGGAAATTCAAACAGGCTATTAATTGCAGCAGTGCCAATATATTAAGATTTAACATTAAGATGACTAATTTTCTAAAGGTATATGCTAAGCAATTTCAGTTCTTTTTGCTTGCTTCATTAAGAGGAAATTCTTTGCAGATGCATTTCCAATAAATGTGTGTGCTGATTTAAGAGCTCCTGTACTGGAGTCAGTCACCCCTGCCAAGGCTCAGAAAACACCACGTTCCTAAAGCCATCAGGGTTGTACTGAGGTTACATGCTCCTCTCTGCCTTTGGCTTGCTCTAATCTTCATCTGACCTGTGGTAAATTCATGCTGACTGTTCTCACCCTCAAGGAAATGAAGTAAGATTAAGGTTTCTAAGAGTATAAAGTTCTGAAAATGAATATCATGGTCCTGAAGCCTCTTGGCTCTTTTAGAAAACAGTACAAGTCCACGGGTTGGTCATGATATTTTGTTCAGTTGACAGAACTGTTTTGTGGAAAGGCTGAAACTTCTCCTTTGAGAAGGGCAGTGATTCTTGGCCAGAGAAGATTCCCTGAAATTCTGCCTGAAATTTCAAACACAGAGGGAGGGAATTGATCCAGAATTATCCATGGCATGGTGGCTCTGTCACACAGCAAGAGAAGAAATCTGGCTCAAGTCCCTTCTCTGCCTGACTCAGGTCAAGGATTTGAGTCTCTGTCGAGATCTTTTGTCATAGCACTCACTTCACCTGGTCCAATTATTTTTAAATATTTATATGCACTGGAATGGTTATTTGGAAAGACAGTGAAAAAAAGGAAATAAGGATTGCCTTCTAGTTAAAAAAAATAATATCTGAGTCAGAACCCTTTTATCCAGGTCTCATTCCTCAGGAGTGGATTGTGTGAAGTTCACAATATATGTGCATAAATATGTTAGCCACAAATCAATGTGATAACCAGAGAAGCTTTGACATAAAAATGATAACTCTAAGCACATTTACAAAGGACACACAGCAGAGTTCTATACTAAAACAAGAACTGCATCTACAAAAGTAATTCTTGTCATAGAAAGAAGAGAACAATTTTGTTTCCATGAGGAATCATCTGCACTGGGCTCCTTCTGGCTGTGCATGAGATTGTAAGGTTATTTTACTCCATTACTGGTTCTTCTCTGCTCTTCCTGTGCCAAGCCTCTGTGTGCTGTGAGCACAAATTTGTGTTTTAGCACTGTAGAATTGTTCACCACCGTGTATCTGGATCCAGATCTGGGAAACAGGCACCTCTGCTAGAAACAACTGAGTAAAAAATATCTATCACCATAAATGGTCCCCTATTTTTCCTGAATATTCATACTCTCATGGGAAGTGTTTCCACACACTTCCTTTAAAGAAATGAAGTGTTTGGAAAGCCTAAAGGGACAAAAAAAAAAAAATCATTTCCTCTAACTAAGCATCCCTAAAATGTTAAGCATAATTTTCAGAATACACAAAAATATCTGTTACTTCATTTGACTTGCTCCAAAAAAAAAATTGGTTTTCTGCCAGCCTCATCTTTCCATAGCTTCTCTTGAAAAGATATTTCCATTCTGAGACAAGTTGCAAAAGAAATTAAGGAATCTCATCAAAGGAATAAAATCAACTTTATAACAGATGAAACCGGACTGTCACTTAAGTGCTGAAGAACATGAACTATTTCCATTCTGAGACAAGTTGCAAAAGAAATTAAGGAATCTCATCAAGGGAATAAAATCAACTTTATAATAGATGAAACTGGACTGTCACAAAAGAAATAAAATTATTTATTTTTCATGTTCTTCAGCACTTAATATCTATTGTTATTGAGGTAAATCCAGAAAATTCTTCTTTCTGTCTGTCCAGGAGCACATGCAAGATGGTAACTTCTCACTGTTTTCAGCTGCAAGGTACCTGCAATAGCACCTTGAGCTCCAGGTGGCTTTTCCCAAGATATCTGAGTACTGGGAAATAAAAACTGTGCTCTGCAGAGACCAGGCTGCAGGATCAGTGAAGCTGTTCCAAAACACACAAGCTGAGGCTCTGGCCTGTGAGAGGCAGTGGTGTCCATCTGTACCAGAGCAGTCAGGAGGGTTCTACACTGGCACCAGCATAAAGCACCTCTGCTTTCTTTTCTCTGCTCTGAAACGCTTTTTCTTAACTGCTTTTCATTACAGCTCTCTCTGGAAAAATACCAGTAATTTAAAGGTTAATAGAATGCTGATGTCACTGCAATTAAAGCAGAGGAAAAACATTTCTGTAATTACTGCTAATGCTTTCCTGCTGTTCAGCCAATAAGATATGGCCCCCAGTCTGAGATGGAAGGTGGGTGTAGAGATCTGTGTGAGCGAGAACTTGTGACAGGGTGATCAGACTAGTGCAGAAATGATGCCTGAGTCACTGGGAGCATGCTGGAAACTGGTCATTAAGCAACCCACCTGGAAGAAATAGAAGTCAAAATGTCAAGGATGAAGATGTCATAAAAATGCAGTTTATGGCACTGGCTAGCTAAAAAAATTCAGGACATGCACTTAATCAAAATTCATGTTTTGGTTTCACTACACAGCATTACAAGTAATCCCATTAGTGTGGGAGTTCTACATTTTCAAAAATAGCTGTGATGCTGCAGAGCTGACCACACACAGGAGCCTGTGGGAGTGACCCTGGGACAGGGCTGGCAGCCGCTCACACCCGGACCATTGTCCCTAAAGCTGCTTTGTTCTGTGCCTGGTCACTGCCCCTGGAGTGAGCTGGTGCCTTGAGGTGCACGGTGAGGTCTCTGCTCTGCCTCCCCAGGTGGGGAATGGCATTTCAGAGCTCGCTGGGGTAGCTGTGAGCAAACAGAGCAGCTCAGCTTGGGAGGTTTTCTGGTCCACTGATGGGAGACCTCTCAAAATTAAATTTATAGTTTTGCTGTTGCTCTTTCTGGTATCGCACATTTCCCAGATTCCCTTTGGCAGACCTGTCATTAGTCACCTCATTGTTTCCATGTGTAACAATGGATTTTAAGGGAAAAAAAAAGAGTAGCCACATGTTTCAGAGCAGAGCTGGCATCCCCCAGAGGAGCTTGGGATGAGAGGAGCAGCACGTGCAGGTGAAGGTCAGAAACACCAGAGGGGAGTTGGAGAATGTGATAATAGACAGGAGCAGATAACAGGAGGAGTTTCACTGCACAGGAGCAAGCAGGGCAGATTAAGAGGAAGATAAATAGGCCTTTGAAACTTCAAATCTTCTCCTTTCCAATTTAACATATGAAAGTGAATTATATCTGAATGCTTATGGGGATCTAAAACTGAGAAATAGCCAAGGTTCTTTTCTGACTTCTTTTCAGTGTTCCAGCAGCTCCATTTTCACTTTGAAACACAAGTGGAAGCAAAATGTTCTGAATGGGATCTGTACAGTTCCAAAAGGCATGGCCTCCAGAGATAATCATTACAGCAGCAAGTGTTCCTTTCTTGTACCATCTCTGCAGTGATCAGAACTCTTGTACAGGCTCTGAATGTTGTACCAAACTGTCCCTAAGTGATTTTAGTGATTTGGAATTGCAAATAAGTTATAGATCAGCTGTACTAGTTCAAGTGTAATACTGAAACTGCATCCTGGAATATATATTTCTGTATTCATTTTAGGTGGGCTAAATATCTGAGTTTTACCTGGTACTGTGTATGTAGTCTGCATTAAATTGTGACCATGATTTAAAAGCTGAGACCTGAGATCTTCATGGTCTCAGGCTTAGGACAGGCTTTTTCATATGGGGCAAATTGATTGATAAGAATTAACACCTGAAGTCTTAGCATAAATTTATTATCTCTAATTCTTTTCAAGCTGTTTTCACTGAGCATGACATGAAGTCTGGACTAAATAGGTTAGAAATTTCAAACGAAACCAGAAATTGGAGGAATGGTGTCTTTTATAGAACAAAGAGTTCTTGAAAATTTGGGTAATAAATACATAGGAGAATGAAAGTTATAATTTATATCTTGGATCTTCAGAAAACAGGAATCCTCCCCCTCAGTTAACTGTAATTGCTGTGCTTCAATGAAAATATTAAATTAATTACTTTAATACAGTGGGAAGATCACTGTTCAAGCATTGGTTCATCCCCTCACTTTTAAGTTCAGTTTTCAGCTTTTTCTAGCTGTCACTTCTATTTAGACTACATCAGCCTAAATTCAATCACAGACATGCAGTGTGGCAAATCTGCTTGACCAGAAATTTCTCTTCACTCTTCTGGCAGGATTAGATCCTAACACTGTGTTGATTCAGCCAGGCTTTTCCTCTGATCAACAGAGTGACTGATGGCCCTGCCTGTGGTGTTTGTCTCAAGGGCAAAGCAGACTCAGGCAGCATGGAGTGTGATGTTGGACAGTCAGCAGTGTTTGCATTGCTGGGACACTTAGGGAGGCTGTGGCCATGCAGAGATGCTGCTGGAGGGGAGCATTTCCAGAGGACCTGTGTGTAGGCACACACTTTGTGGTGGTTGGGAGTGGGGCTGGCCCAGCCTCATCCCCAGTGGGCACAGCTGTGAGCAGCAGGTGAGCAGCACTGACAGCAGTGAGCCATGGAGTGCCCAGGGGCACAAAGGGAGCAGAGGGCACACAGGGGCAGTGCATGAACATGAGGGGTACAAAAGGTTGGGCTAAAGAACAAGAGAAAGTAGCCACTTGCAGTCTTCTGAAGTGCTATGATGTTACTCTGTATGGGCAGATGCTTGAAGCCTTCTGATGAGATATAGTGCCACTCTGTTTGGGGGAGTGCTAAGCCTTCTGAAATTGTGTGGTGATACTCTGTGTGTCGTGGCTGTCTCAGCTGTGATGTATGCTGTGACACCTGTGGCTTGCTCAGGCTCATAGAAAGGAGTTGGCTTCTTCAAACTCCAGGGGAGCATCCCTTGGATGTGGAGAAAGCTTATTTGGGCTGTAAGGAACATTGTGCCAGTCAGGTAGAAGCTGTATTATGGGTGTCAAAGAACTCTTAGGCTTCTTTGAATCATTTTACAACATGTATTCCTTTTCTTCTTATTGTTTCTATTGTCCTCTGTGCTTTTTTCCCCTTGCTCCCATGACCTGAGTTTGGTGAAGACATAGTGATAATACGCAGCAAACAGTTTTTTGTCAGAAAAACCTGCACATGTCTTGTCCTTTTCACCAGTTATTTAATTTTAACTTGTTATAGTATGGAAAACAGTGGTATGCAGAAACCATATTGACTGACCTAAGCTTCTCAAAGGAAAATCTGATATGAATTTCACGCACATATTGATGGAAAAGAGTATTGCATTTTCTCAGATAACTAATGGCAGGGAACTCTCAAGGACATCTAAAACAATGAGTTAGTTTTGTAAAAGAAAAGTGTTGGTTAATTCACCAAATAACTTCAAAACCAATAAGTGCCCATTATTGCTTGTTCTGGTTTTGTTTGGGATAGAGTTCATTTCTTTCCTTGCTCATCCTCTGATTCTATGAATAATGTTTTTGCTTCATTTTTAAATGCCCATACTGTACTGCATGATTATTTCAGCAATTTCATGTGCAGTTTTTTTATTGAGAGGTAATTGGCCCACAGCAGATTTGGCACTTTCAAAGTGAGTAAGAATAATAATAAGGCAATAGTTCTGCTATTGCAATTAAAGGTGGAAATTATTTATCTTAAATTTATAAATACTTTCAGTAGATACTGGACATAAACTTACAGCTATATAATCACTCCAAGAATCTACATTAACTTTCAAAGGTCAAAGCACTAGAATAAAGAAGGAAAATGAGATGTAATGTACCAGTTTCTGTAATTGTTACTTTCATAAGAGTGCTGTCAACAGCTATTGTAATAGTATAGTAATGAGACTTGTCAACATAAGCAAAAAAATTCTGTACCTTTTATTGTAATATGAAATTCATATTTATAAGTATCTTTGTATGCCCAGTTGCTAATGCAATAGTGAATCCAGCTGAAATGGTTTTCTCCTTTACCTTACCCCTTATGTCTAAGCACGTAATGGAAAAAGTGCTTCTGTTTGTTTCTGTCTTAGCACAATTGTTATGTAGTCTTTTTTCATGACAGAAGCTCACAAAACTGAGTAATCTATTAAAAAGAACCCTAAAACCACAACAAACCAGGAATACAACACAAGAGAAAAAAAATAGCAAAAAATGTGGGACAAAAACCCGTTAATTACACTTCTGCTATTAAGTGATGCCTTCTGTGCCTTTAAACTTGAACTGTTTCCCTTGCCAAAGGGCTGCTCTTTTTTGCATGTGCTGGCTTTTGCCTTTCTAGATAAAAAATACTACTGTGGTAGTATTAATAGTGCAGGCAAGTGGATTAATTGCAGGAAGAGACAAGAAGTTTTCTTGTAACTGGGTAAGAGTACCTTCCCCTGGTTGAAAGTTTAGCATGTGGCCATTTATAACCTTTCTATTTCCAGCTGAAACCTGAATCCTTATTCTTTACGTGGAGAAAGCTTTCTGATAATACTCCCCTATAACTTAGAGGAGGGGTTGAGTGTGTAATTATGGGTCAACATTAGGCCTCTAAATTTCTCAGGGAAACGTTCACTTCTGTCACATTCTTTGCTGCAAATAGTGAGTATGCAGCTCTACAGATCCCCTGACATGACTTAGCTGGCTAACAGTGATCCACAGGCCACACTTCAGGAACAATTACCCAAAACCAAAGAGCCATATGAAAGGCAAACTGTGGTGGGGGTTTCTACCACAGCTGTGTTATGTTGTTCAGTACTGTAGTATCATGCTGTTTCTTGTCCCCAGTTTGTGAGAATTTTCTTATCTGTAAAATAGTAGTGGAAATGTCAAGTACAACTACTGTACTTGGAAGAACTGTTTTACTCCATGCTGTGAGTGAGACTAAAACTGAGGAAAAAAAAGGTGATGAGCCATTTCATATTTTTCTAGGCACCAGTGGATATTTGTTTCCACACTTTCCACTGCAGAAAAATGGTTCTTTCCTAGTATACATGGGTTTTCATCTGACTATTACAGACTAGTTTTTGAATTTATGTTCCTGGTGTGTTTATTTATTATATTACAAAGGTTCAGTCTGTGTCATGAAATTGCAGCCTCTTTGTCTCCTCGGTTTAGTGCAGCTAAGAAGGGGCAATTAGACTGAGGCAATAAAGTGTGTTTCTCATGAAACTGCTGCAGCTTGAATTGCCCTCTGTTCACAATCTCTTAACTAATAAGTTTTAATTTAGGGAGGTTGTATTAGGTGCACAGCATACTGAAGTGTCCTTGTTTGTACAGGTAGGTAGCTGTTGTGTAAATATTCTCCAGTTTTAAGATGTGGTCGAAAGTATCAATCTGTGATCAGATCCTGTTGAATAGCCTCATATTATTTAAATGTAGCTAGTTACAGATTTTGGTATTTGCGGAGCATTGTCTGTATTTTGCCTGTGGCACAGCATAAAGTAAGAGAGTTTATTGCAGGACCTAAGTATGGTACTCGTGAAACTTGTCTGGGCCTTAATTTCAGTAACAATTCTGTCATTACTTTTCCTATTCAAAGTTGTACTCTCACCCAAATGAGTTTTGACTTGAATTGAAACTTTCTCAGGAACAGATTTGCTTTAACCATCACTTTGATTCTCTACTTGTGTGGGTTGGGCTATGATTTTTTTCAATGGCACCTGGCTACCTCTCTCACTAGGCATTTAACTTTTTTTTTTCCCGTAAATGGATGTGTGAAGAAGGCCTTCAGTGAGCTACCAGAGCTTGCATTCAAAACTCAATGAGTTCCCAGTTGTACTCTGGAAGATTAATTCAAGTCAATAGAGGATTTAGAAGTGAAAGAGGAGAAAAATCAGGTCAGCAAGAAATATGAATAGACTGATTAAATCAGTGGGAAATGCTGTGGTAAAAGACAGAGAATTCCAATTCCATTTATTATAAACTGGGAGGCTGAGATGCTTAATAGCAAGGAAGGGCAGTATTGCTTGAGAATTGGGTTGAATTGGCAGAGTACATCCAAACACTCTCCTTCTAACAGAATGGTTATGTAATATTACTTGGTACAAGTGCTTGGTCTCCCTGCTTTTTAATAGGAGGACTGTGAAGGTAGCTCCTGAGGAAAAGATCAGTGGTGTTTCCTTCCAAGGGAATGAAGTAACTAAGAATGCATTTGATCCTGCATGGTTTTGTGGTTTCTGGTTTAAAAGAGTGGTGACAAAATCTGGGTGGACTTAGTTCATCCTCTCCTATTCAGAAAGGTCAGGATGAAGTCCTGATCCAATGATCTGTTCCAGAGTTCTTATCAGTGTTACATACAACTATCAGTACATTCCAGAGTATGGTTTGCTGTCCTTTAATTCCTAGCTTTTACTGTAGTAAAAACATTCCTCTGCACTGAAAATAGATACAGGCAATAAGGAGTATGTCTTGGATACTCTAGGAAAAGTTAAATTTGAAACAAAAGTCCTAGCTTCTCTTAAAATCTGTTTATAAGAGAAATATCCAGTGTTGCTAAAATGTGCTGTCATGCGGGTTTTGGAACATGAGAGGGAGATGTTCCCTGGGATTTTGTCATCTCCAAATGAGATAAATATTTTAGGTCTGTGATTGACTTGTTATGGACATGCAAAAAATCACAAACACAGCAGAACCCCAAACTTCATTGGGGAATCCAGTCACTTGCTCTGTATAAATATTCAATGGTAGGAGATGAGACACAATTTCTCACTGTGGCATTATGCATGCACCCAGCATGATGGCATTTTAATTCTCTTAGATGGTACAGTGCTGTCACCCCATAGAAACTAGAAATAAAAAGTCTGTGCCAGCCTGCACATTTCCCATGCTACATGGAAGAAAAGCCATCTGAAATAACTGAGGGCTCAGAGGTGGCAGAGAGTGTCTGGATTAAAGTTTGATGACAAAGGCACACATACCCTGAAGATCTGACTTATCATTGCCATCTGACACTTCAGAGTGCTGCTCAGCAGAGTGTGAATTGATGACATGCTGTTTATTTCTCCTCATGCTAAATCCCTGTGTGGATTTAGCATGGCTTGTTTGTATATGTATTTATATGTATTTTTATATATTCATATGTATATATGTGAAAGTGGACTCAGCCACCATCATTTACTTGGAAGTGAATGTAGAGCTATCAGAAATTCATACCCCAGGTTTGTGTAAAGCTTCTTTATTCTCCCTAAGCAAGTTCAAGTCACTGATTATAAGTGCCCATGGAGAGGTTTCATGAAGTTAAATAAACTGCAGTAAACCATGTCAAGTTTCCCATTTTTCCCTCAGTAGGTGAGCTCTAAATATCCCCACCATGTTTTCTAACAGCCTTCCCAAATCCTTTATGAGTCAAATTTCCTGATGTCAGACCAGGACTGGGATCTGCAACCACATCAAAGTTAACTTGTGGGATTTTGCTTTGCTTTTCATAGTTATGGATGCTAAGCTTCAATAATGTGCTTAGTGCTGTAAGAGGCAGCAAAAATGACACTTGGTGGCCCAAGGAGTGTGCAATCTAACGACAGACAGACAGTGCAGAGTGTGCTGGGAGACCTGGGGAACGTGCTTCTGAGAGAAATGGTACTTTTTGAAATAATGGTTGAGTGCCTGACAACATCTATGTTAACACTGGTTAATTCATGGCTTCAAGAGTGATGAGAGTTTAGGGAAGGGATTTGGCTTCAGCAGATTTTATTCTGCCACGTGCAGAGGGATCAGATCAGTCGACCATTGATGCTATAGTCATGTACATTCCTTCCTAACTTTTTTTCCATGTGATGTTTGAGCCTGCTTTTTGATCTGTGCCCCTTACATTGTGCACTCTGACTAGCAAGCTGCTCACAAATGCAGAGGAGTTTACATCCTGCCAAATGTGTAATTACTGCAGTACTCCAGGCACCTCACTGCATACTAAGGCAGTTTCGCTGGCCTTACGTTGATGTCAGATATTGCTGTACCAAAAAATCATCTCCAAGAAAATAAGCTTCTTTAGTCTATGATTTTTAGTAAGTCCTTCAAAGTAAAATTGATATATTTGGGCTGATACTTCCTTTTCCTTAGTTATGTGGATAAGTGTAGGATTAAAACTTCTTTCTGTATTAGTGATCTCTCTTCTGGTTAAATAAGTGTATTTATTGAAGGGACAATTCTAATAGTAGCAAAAAGTGTCTGAAGACAAAAAGTGAGGAGTTTTTCAAGCATACTAACAATGCAAATTGCTAAGCTGTTTTGGGGCTGATTTTAGAACAGAATACACATGAGGAAATAATTTGTCATATGCTTAACTTGTATTTGGAATAGATTAATGAGCATAGTGTCTAAAATCTGGGTCATGCAGTAAAAGTGAAAAAAATTGACACTCAGCCCAAGTGAAGTCAATGAAATTCTCAAGTTAGGAACTGGAATAGGCCTTAAGAGAAAACAAGAGGCTCTTTAGGGTAAAGCTGATGAATATGACACACTTCCCTTTGCTCTAATTATTTTGCCCTGCTTGAGCTTTTGTTCCAGGTACAGATCCCAGGCTTGCCTGTATTTTAGCCTTCTGAATTTTGAAGTAGCTGAAGGCTTATTGTTTCCCAATGCAGATATGTGAGAAATCAGTTCTCAGCACACAGTTAATTGTGATTACTATAAAGCAAATATATCTCCCCATTAGAAAAGTGATGCAGTCTTCCACTAAGCCTGACAGGACTCATCCAGCCCAGGCTCTAACAAAGGAATGTATTGTTGTGTAAGTGGAAAATTAGTAGATACATAGCTTTGCTCAGACAGCAACAATTGCTGTAGTCATGATTTGTCACGATTAGTTTGTGACTATTAGTTATCAGCTCTCAATCTATTTCCTCTGAAATAGGCACTAACCACTGATGATGACAATTTCTGATGGACTGGTTTGGGTTACCACTTTTTCTTATGTCATTGCCTCAGGCCTTGCCTGCACTGGGTGGCTTCAACAGAAACACTCTTGTTCTTTCACAAGAGCTTCTGTAACTCATCTGTTCCTGGTTCAGAGCCCTCACAGAGACTGGTTTTACCTGCAGATGCTGTGTAGTGTTGTAAATGAGTGTTTTGTTGTCTCCTCTACAGTGGGTGAGTGGGAGTTCATTTACAGTGTGCTGTGGAATGTCTCCCTGGGATTGTGAAATCCTTGGCATCAGTGCAGTTGGTCCTCCCCGTCAAACTTTGTTTCACAAACCCAGTGATTGCTTTAAACTTGTATTGGCTTCTCTTTAAAAGAAGAAAAACAGTGTCTGTACAGTTGGTGGTGGTTTTTATTTGTTTGTTTCTTGTTTGTGTTTTGTTTGTTTGTTTGTTTTGGGGTGGGTTTTTTTGTTTTTTTTTTGTTTGTTTGTTTCATACGCTAAGCTACACTTTCTTGTGATTTTTTTACTTGCTTTTTAGCAGAAATGGCAATTTCTGGGAGGCTGTGGTTTCTTCTTAGCTCTAGAAACAGGAAATTGAATTTAATTAGAGGTGAGTGTGATCTGCTGATGTGACAGGCAGGCTTTGCCCAGCACCACTGACAGCACAACTTCCCCAGCTCTGAAACAGGATGAGCAGCAGGTCAGGGCACCCTTTTTCCTCAGCATCCACACACCTCAGCTTGTTGCATTTCACCTCGTGGTGCCTGTGTCTCAGCAGAGTTTGCAGGTGGGGGCTTGTTGAAGCTCTCCCTGTGCTGAGCAGATTTTCCGTGGCTTCCACACCCCTGGACATCCAGCACCCCCTTTGTCAGCAGAGGCCAGGGAGAAAATACAACGTGGGAACAGAGCTCAGCTGTACAGAAATCAATCACCAAGGTCAGCCCCTGGCAGGGGCTGTGAGGGCTGATAAGGCAGCATCCTCAGCTGGAGCAAACGTGCCTCATTTCACTGCATCTCAGCTGCTCTGCAGAGTGAGGCACATCAGGCTTCCCGTGACTGGATTGCTGATTCACTACGAGTTCTGTGGCTTATGTGGAAAGGGGAAGTCCGAGGCTGTCAGAAGGAAAGGAGGAATCTTCATTTTTGGAAAGTGTCAGGGAGGACAGATTTTGAGATGTGGTAATAGAAAATAAAAGGAAAAAACACTGTTTGCTGTGACAAAATGTGGATCTTAACTGTTCTCCATTTGTAAGCCTTCATCTGAGAAGATATTGAGAGATGGGATTTGCAAAGTGGCTTATATATAGGTTGTGGTTTTACTAAATATATGCTATTGTTGACCAAGCTTTCTTATTTCATCTGAAAAAATAAACCAATTTCAATCTGTAACAAACCAAATTCAACATGAGATCAGATCACTGCAGCTGCTACAACTTTGCCACATATGACCACAGAGTCAAGAGCTAGTGCTTTAAAAAAATGCATATTTTGTGGTTTTCTTTCATCTTGAAAATCAACAGGATAATAAAGATAGCAAGCATTTTTCTAAAGCAATTGTTAAAGGCTAAATGTCACAGAGGTAGTTAGGTATTCCGTAATTAGCTAGAGAAACACATATATCTTTATGCATTGGCTCTTTAAAGTGTTTTATTACAGTTTGACACCATATTGGGATACTGAGTAAAGGTGTTTACACTCTCAGCCTTCATGGCCACACCAAAGCAGGAACCAGCAGGAGGTTCAAGATCTTATGGTGTTGCAAGTGAAGGCAAGCAGTTTACAGCTGAGTTGTTTGTTGCTGTAAACATTTTATTCTCCTTAATTTGGAGACCATAAAATGGTACAGCAGATAAAATATTTGATATGTATAAAAGATTAAGTTGGTGACTGCAGCATGGCTCAGTCTGAAACATGTGCACAAAAAGGCATGGCTGGATGTGGCAGTAATAATTTTTTTCTTCTCTGATTCAGGTAATCCTTACAAACTTGCCTGGACATTTTGTGGGAGAGAAAAGGGCTCTGTTGATGTGAAAGCTCTAGCATCATGTCTCAGCTTCCCCAATCAGCTAGAGCTGATAATGTGTTACCTTCTCCTCTCCTTTGTGCCTCTGCTGCCCCTGTGGAAAACACCAACCTCAGAGTCTCAGTGTGCTTTTTACTCCACCCCAGAGTGGAGCAAAGTGGGCAGTGCAAGCTGTGTTTTGTTTTAGCCAGCTGGCATTAGAGGACATTCAAACAACCCAGTACAGCTCCCAGCTGACCACCCCTCACAGTTTAAGGAATCCCATTTAAGTGATTCATAAGCTACCACCATTCTGTATGGTTTCCAGCAACAAGTAGGTAGAACTGTTAGTGTGGCTGCTGTTCTATGACAAATCCTGCTGGACAGCTGGTCCCTGAAATTTTTGGAGGCTGTGCAGATAGAACCAGAGAAGTTGGAACAGTTTCTGTGCCCAGAGGAGCAGCCAAACTTTTGATGTCCAAAACCTCTCTGTCCCCACCATTAAATTTCTGCAGTGGTTTCCAGAATCCCAAATTGAACACTCAGGCTCTTTGCCTCATAACTGTCTCCACTGAAAATCCAATTGATGATGGAAAGTGCATGTGCAATGTACTATATACCTGAAAGAAAAGTGTCTGTAAGAGACAGTTGTAAGATTTGCCTTCTGAAAAGCCATTATCAGGAGAAATGAAGGGTGCTGCTTTTACAGCATTAAGAGATCAGGCTGAATGGAGGGAAAGCAGCATGGCATGAACCTGTGAAATGCTGGAAAGTTTACCAAGGACTGATCCTACAGCTCCTAGCAGCAGCAGCTGTGCTGTGACACACAGAGTGATGTAGCAGTTGTCTGATCCATAGGTTTCACTTCTAGGACTATTATTTCTTGGCAGCCAACCTAATGTAATTACGTATGTTTTCCTGCAACAAGCAAACACTTTATGTGGCTGAGGAAACAGCTGCACTACACTGAAGAGCTCATTTGCATAAATATGAAAGTACAATTGCAAAATTACATATTGTGTAGGGTTATGTGTTAATGTCAAGGATTATAAATACCAATAGGGATTATAAATACCTATAATGCCCTTTTAGTTAAAAGGAATTAATATTTAGCCATTTTGAACATCGAAAGACAGTTTGTCATCTGACTGTTTAAAAGCATGACTATTTAGTCTAAAAATAACTTTAAATGTGACTCTGATCGGGAGGTCTTTTCATCTTTCCTTAGTTTCTGGTTTGAGCTACTCTTCAGAGATGGAGAGGCAGAGACACCTTTGAAAAGGATTGCTAAGCCAGATAAAATTTGCCTCATTTTCTTTGAACTAGGCTTCTTGTTTGTAAATTCATGGATCAGTTTCTGAAGGAACTCAGTAAAACATCTTGTGTTTGAACTGCATAATACAGGAACTAAACTCAGGCTGCAAGTAACATGACCGGGGTACTCACTGACTCATTACACAAAGTGTTTCCAGAAAAGACCTAATGGCAACACAAGCATTTCTGCAGATTTGGTGGAGTAAAACATAAAAGGTTTGTTTCAGTCCCTCACCTGCTTCGCTTTGTGACCATACAAGTGCTCATGCTGCACAAGATGTACAAACCAGAGAAAGAAAGCTAAAAATGGGGAGGATGTGGACACAGCAGCAGCCTCCACTGCCCTAAGCCATACGTGGAATTACAGCATCACACTGGGACAGCTGAGTTCCTGCTCTGTGCAGGGGCAGCTTGGCAGGGAGATCTTGTGAAGAGAGTGCAGCTTCGGTGATGTTTAGCCCAGTGCTTTAAAAGAGATTTGTCACCCATTCTGTGTTGCCATAGGGCAGGGAGCCTGCAAACTGCACACTTCTGCAGTGGGGACAGAAACCCTGAGAACTGAGAGCCATGGGCTGCTGGGGCCATCTCAGCCCTCTCTGCCCCCAGAGCCCCTCTGCTCACAGCACAGTCAGCACATTGCAGTGCTGACACAGTGAAATGGGTCCAACCAAAGCCCTTGGGGCTGGCTCCAGAGCAATGTGTTCTTTTGATTTCTTGGCTGGTTTTATGCAGATTTGATTGACGTGGTTGGTTTCAGCTGATGGATTCAGTTGTGCAATTTGTTCAGCTTTTAATGAAGTAAGAGCAGCAAAATGCTCCAAGTGTCATGACAGCATGATGAGATGAGCTCTAACTCATCTTCTCATGATATTTCAAAATATGTTGCTACATTTTTCCTCCAGCTGTTTATTCTGCCCATCTGCTGGATGTTGCATTTCTTGCTGGCAATAGAAAATCCAGTCTCATTGCCCAGAGGCTAATGAGGTTTTTTCTGGGTTGGTTTTTGTTCACAGTTTTAACTTTAAGACTTGGCATTGAAGCAGCTCATGAGTATGAACATGGACTATTGAATGATACTGCATTTCTCCAGAACCCGCTCCATTTGTCAGAGCCTCCTGGTCTCCAAGAGGAAGCCCTACTTGGCTTCATCCTTTCCCTTCCACCAGCCTTTATGAACAGATCAAACATTAACCAGAAAGAAAATTAACATTGTTTTGGCCAAAGTAGCATGGGCTCAGGGGCTTAAGGGCGCAGTGAGAAGCAGAGAAAAAGGAGAGGGTACCTGCCCTCCTGTGGGCAAGATGTCAAATTAGCCTGTTTGGATTACTGATTCCACAACATGACACCACTGTCACCTCCAGCAAGGAGATGGTAACCCAAACCCAGCAGGTGGAGATGTTTAAAGCGCTCAGGGTCATCCTTAGCTTTTCTGACAGCAGATTGTTGTAGCTATTGAATGGTTGGTTTGCATCAGCATTTTGGGTCTGGAGAAGATAAACTATTAACTATACAGCCAATACATCCTTGTTACCTTGTCAAGAAAGCATTGGACTGCTAGCAAAAATTTGGTAAAAATAAAACTCCTTAACACCAATGTAGCATTAAGAAGCAGGCGTTCTTTATTTGTTCCAGATGCACGAGGGGATATCTCCTCCAAAATATCATATAAATATTCACAGAGTGCCTGTCCTCTCTAATATCCTTTCTGAGCACAGAAATCAGAGTTGGAAGAACATGAGAGGTGCAGGAAAGCATGGGTTGAGAGGAGTAGGAACTTTTTAAACTGGCTTTGCTATTAAGAAAGGGCAAGGGTGAGCATCCACATCAGCTCTGGGCCGTGGCCTCCCACCCATATATTCCTTACCTCTTTCATCACCAGTGATGCACAGGAAGCTGATTCATCTAAAGTTTCCTGTGTCAAAAAAAAAAATAAAAAGATGCTCAAGGTGTGATGGAGATGCTCCTTCATTAGCATGCAAGTATGTAATGGGCAAACACTTCCTCTAAGCACTGCTTAGACAACAGCAATTGGATGAGACAGTCCATGGGGCTTTTGACTATTTCCTTGAACCCAAACTGATTTTCTCACCATGGTTACAATGGGAGGTTACTGGGATGATTTGGAAACCTGCAGAGAGTCATCCAGGTTTGGTTTTGTGCTTAACCAGACATACTGGAACCAGTAGGTATTGATAATAAACTAAAAAGAGCTGTTGTGGGAAAATAAGAGACCATTTAAAAGATGTGGAATTAAAAAGACCAAGTGATAAGTATGAGAAATGTGAGTTGGAGTCACATGTATGGAAGGTATATGAAATAGCACTAAGCACAATGCCAATAAGTTAGTGTAGACTAATCCAATGTACATATAATGAGGAAAGGTGAGTGAAGTCGTAGCAATATTCTTGTTGCTCAAACAGGGGAGCAGAAATCTCTCTCAATATCCCTCCTGGGTACTCTTACAGCTCTTACAAGCTGCAGGAAAGTGTCTCCATCTTCAGAAGAGGCTTTTTGTGCTTTTCAGGTGATCTTACTGAGATGAATAAACAAATAGGGCCAGGAAATTATCTTTTTTAATTTAAACAGGGGTATTACTCAGTTTGGGAGAACTGTCTGAGAACTGATGGAGCCCTGTGGACTTGCTGTAAAGACTGGATGATGAAAGAATGATAACATGTGGAAAGTGAAGCTGGAAAGGCATGTCAGTTAAAAGGGAGGCTGGAAATGCAACAGGACTCTGTCTTGTTCTCCAAGTTGTTTGAAATTCTCAGGCATAAGCCTCTTAACACTTGCTGGAAGAAGACATGCTAAAGATTACCAGCCTGGAGGTATTAGGGTATGCAAGGCATTAGGAATGGTAATTACCGTGACCTCATACATAAATAATCATTTAATAACACAGCTGATTTCTGGGGACTTAACAGGGTGCTGTCAGTGTAGAAAACACAAAAAGGAAATTTTTTTTTGAAGCAGGAAATGCTTTCAGTCTAAGAACTATAAAGAAAAGAAGCTTTGAAAAACAAAAAAGCAAGCATTATCATGTTCCATAAAAAGGCAGTGGAGCTGAGCAAGAGATGCTGCACAAGAACCTGTCGGCAGGTTTTCAGACTTTGCAATGTGAAATGCTAATGATAAGCTCCTAAACAGAGCAGGCCAGGGCTGGATGATACTGCAAAATATCAGCTCCCACTAGATCAGTACGTTTTTGATACCTTTTCACATCAGCTGTTTTCCAGTTAGCTGAAATATGAACATAAAGTCTAATTTTAGATATATTTGTGTTGGAAAAGTGGGACTTTATCCATACAATTACTTAAAATATCTGGTTTGTTATCTTATTTATTACTCTGTTGTCCAAAATCTCATCAATTTTATGGTTAGCATCAACTCTGGCAGTTTTTCCAGCGCCAAAAAAAAACTGCACAAAAACTTTATGGTGTAAGATATGTAATAACTTGTAATTCATTGTGCAGTTTGACAATAATTATTCATAGGTTTAGCATTTGCAACTTGATAGCCTATTCTAACAATACTGCAAAAAATGTTCTCACATAAACATTTCTGTAACTAAGCAATCCTAATGAATTTACATCATGTATGGTAAGTGGTTTGAATTTTTAATTTAAATGTAACTCCAGTTGGAATACCTCTGAAATCATTAATAGAAAGTCAATGAAAAGTCATGAATGCTATTAATTGTGAGTAGGAGACTATTTTTAGTCTCTGTTCCCCATGATCACAGAAGACTTGTTCTTAAAAAAACTTGGTTTTGAGAATGAGTCCTAGATCTGTGCTGCAGATTTCTACAGGCAGAAATATTTTTAAAGGGGCAGGTCATGCCAGTTGAGGCAACAATTGAATAGAAAACTTTAATACTTAATTACAATATATTGATTTTGATTTTTTAAGATATAAGTTTCTTAGTTACATAGGAAGATTTAAGAAATGAACTATTATTACAGACATTTACATGCCTGCACTAAAATTTTTTCCCTTTTCTCATCCAACATTTAAGAAGTGTCCTTCTGAGGGCAGCACTTAGCTAGAAACAAATTATCCAAAGCTGTGGGTTAGTTTGTGGGGAGAATTGCTTTTGTTATTTACACAAAAGATTTGTATAAACACATCCCCAGGCTATCCTGGGAGGAGTTGCAATTCAATAAATTAAGTTTGTTAGATACAGAATAATGAAATTTGGGCCAAATCTAGTGCTAATAATTTCAGAATTTGTTTCTATAAACTCTTAACTGAGCAGCCACCAGGATTGTTGGTGGCTCTGCTGTTTAAATCATTTTATTTCAGGGCTCAAGCCATTCATGTCTGTTTAACACTGTACAAGACCTCCCCTGAGTTTGCTTGCAGGATAGTGAGGTTTTTGAGGAGCTTACATCATACTGTAAGCATTTTTTTTTTTCAGAGAACACTATTTTGTGTTGAAGTGTAACTTCTTTATAGTTTCCATTGTTCACTGGATTTTCCAATTAGTGTTCAGAACAGCTGAAACCTGTGAGAATTCCCTGTGAATTACAACATTGTGTGGAACTGCAGCAGATATGAAGCTGCTGTGTCAGAAAATATGAAGCACTTTCCCCAAGTATACATCTGCAATTGCATTTATTTTAAAACTTGAAAGAGAAGTTGAAATTGAGGTTTTCTTACAGCTTTTTTTCTAATCTGTGTTTTTCAATCTCCTCTCTTTTTGCCTGGGGATCGATAATATGTATTGTGCCCAGAGGGTACATTTGTTTGTTACAGAACATCTCACGAGCCATCATTTCCAAGCTGCTGGGCTGCAAAGCCAGGCTGAGTAGATTCTTAGTTTTCTTTTTAAATGTCACTGACTTCATTTCAGGTTTGTAGAGGTTTTTCTCCTACTATCTTGACAGTGAGCTTTCTCTCTGTAAGTGTCTCTTCATTCTTTTACTATTTCAGTATAACTTACAATTTTGCACATAAAAATTTGAAGGGCTGTGCTCCTCTCACTCCTTCCAGATAGAGAATTCCTGTGCTGTGATTCAGGGTACTCAGAGGTAGGCTGTTAAATAAATGACTGAAGGGGCTGGATGATTTTGGATGTGAGCAGTGGCTTATGGGTGACTCTGAAAACCTGATCATTGCTTCAACTCCCACTGGCTTGAGGGAGGCTGGGTGAGGGTCTGCATAAAGCAGAAGGATGAAGTCTCTGCACTATTCCAAGATGTGGCAGGAGCACCACAGTAACCATCCAGTAGCAAGTGGGCAGCTGGATTATCCTCACTGTCCTCAGAGCCCAAGTAGAAGCTGGAAGACTTTGAGGTGAGGAAGACTCAGCTTTGCCTGATTGCATGTAAGCTTTTCTCTCCAGGGCAACTGAGACACCTTAAAGGTGGACGGAGGGGTCCCTAAAGGGAAAGTCCCTGGCACTTCTGCAGCCCTGTTTAGATGAGTCATGCCAAATAATTCCCAAAGCAGGCACTGTGTTCATGTCTTACCTTTCTCTGTAGAGTGTTTGTCATGACAGTGCAACTTCGTTCATAGTTACACCAAATTCTTTATCCTGTGTTTCACTGCTGCAGAAATAGATTAGATGCAACCTACAAATCACAGAGAACAGCAGAGGGAGTTCCAACCCCTTTTAGAAAAGATCAGAAGGCCTCTTCCACCTCATCCTCCTTCACCAGGTATCAGGCACAATACAAGAACTTTTGAAATGCTATTTGTTAGTGGTTACCACTAAATAAGTCATCAATAACAGTTAGTCAGTTTTTAAAGTCATGAATGAGACTACTAATGTCAATAACAGATCATTCATTAGTTTCAGAAGTTCTAATCAATTTCTCTAGTATTAAGCCTGCAGAGTGGCAAATGCTAAATCATCCATAAAATACATCACTACAAAGTGTCAATTGAAATTCTAACTAGGATCCTCTGTCTTAAATTCTGTTAGTAATTGATAACAGGAAAAAATGAATAGCACTCTTGACTCTAATCCAAATTCTCCTGTTTGAGATGGCTGTATGATGTGACACAGCTGGAAGACGAAGGGTAGAAGTTAAGTGATAAGGTGGGAAGCTCCAAGAGCTGATCTGTTCCTGGCAGGTATCTGGTTTTTCAGGTCTGTTTTAGAAGGTCCTGTCACCTGCTCTTTGCATGGGGCTCTTCTAACCATAAAGAAGAGAATCCTTCAGCAGTGGGTGAGGGGGGAAGAAAGGTTTCTGAGAGTGGCAAGTTCTTGCAATGCTAATACAAAGCTAAACTGATCCTTGTACTGAAAATAGAAAAAGAGTCAATACGCAAACTCTGACTTTTATCCTTTCCATCCTGGATAATGGATCCTTTTTTGAGAAATACCTTAACTTTGAATCCTGCTTAATTTAAACTGCAAGCTGTATTAAACCTTTCTAAAATACCACGAGAGAGAGTTGGATTTTGTTGGTGGGTGAGGGAAAAGAGAGTTGCTTATCTGAAGACTCAGTGTAAGTACAAAATGTTCGAGTGAAGCAAGTGGAGTTGAGTAGATCCCACTTTAGAAGCAAGTCTAGTTATCAATTTCCTGTACCACTTACCTTGAGAGCACTCCTGTTTTCTTTCATTCCACCCTGAAATCACAATAACAGCTCGAGATCCGGTGTAGAACTCGGCTGGTAATTCCCAGGGGCTGGAAAACCACTTCTCTTTACAAACAGAGGGACTGCTGAAACGCTTGATATGCTGTCTTTGGCACCTGAACTTGAATTCCTACAGCATTCATTGACAGCAGGCTAAGGCTGTGGAGTTCACAGTTCCAGTCAGGTCTTGGACTTCAGTGCAAACAACATTTAAACATTTTAAAATTGAGTTTGTGTTTAAAAGGCAGAAAATAACAATTGAATTCTTGCAATCAGGCTTCTCCAGTAAAGTGCTTTCTAATATCTATACATCATATTTGCTGTATTTATAGTATTTACCCATTTCTGAACTTGAAATCCCAAATAGTTCTATTTCTTCTAACTTCTGAAATTATTTGAGAGGCTGTAATAGCATTTTGCCTTTTTTTTTTTTTAAATAGGAACAGTTGATGAGAATATCCAAAATCAGAAAAGCGAAAACTATTTTGTCATGTACCAGCATCATTTCATATTTGATCTGATATTTGAGCACTATCACTTATGATTGGGACTTTTAAAAATAGAAATAACAAAAAATAAGAGATATGGTAATTTTATTCAGTTATTTTTTTAATAGTTGGAAAAAAGATATTGAAGCAAACAGTATTATCTCTGTGCTTTAATAACTTCTGTGGAAATGAGGTAAAACTACTTTAGGATATTTAGCATTTAAAAGACTTTTTAGTCTTATAGGAATGCTAAAATACAACCAGTTTCATGCTCCTGTTTGGCAAGTTTTTTACCTCTATGTGTTAACTAGATTCAAAAACTCTTCTGTAACCTTGCATCTGAAAGTTTTCTTGCATGTATTGCAGTGAAACAACCCAAGAGTAAATGAAGAGGGAGCAAGATAAGCAAGAAATTAATTTATTGGAGTGGTTGTAGAATAACCCAAATAATTAGCTAGGTAGAAAAATCACTATTGATTTGAGCAAGTCTGGCTATGGACAGATGTAGGCAGCTACCTGAGGAAGAAAATTACAGCTTTGAGCTGCAGAAATGAATTTTGCTGTAGGCCTGACTGGGACTGGCTCAACAGTGGTAGAAGGACAGCTCAGGTGTAGGGTTTGGCTGGCAGGGTTTTGGAGCTGGGGAGATACGAGGGTGGCTGCTGTGAGGAGCTGCCAGAAGCTTCTCCCACGTCTGATGGAGCCGATGCCTCTGGCTCCAGGGTGGGCCCTGGAGTAATAATGCTGTTATAATGTATTCAGGAAGAGGGAAAAATGCAACTGCAGACAGAGAGACAGGAGCAAGAGCAAACTTTTCTCACAAAAACCTGCACCTGCTACCTCGACTCACCTGTCAGATCAGAGGTTCTGGTAGGAACCTCAAAGAATTCTTTACAGTTGTTCAGTCTTAAGGAAACAGTTCCTGGACACTCTACAGAAAACTTACCAAAGATAAGATGTGAGACTACAAACCCCTTGGTGTCCATGAGTGAGAAGCCTGCTTACCATGAATCAGGGTAGAGGCTTTAAGCCTGAGTCTGTTGCATTGCAGATCTGTTTTTATAGCTAAGCTCACTCTGAACTCGCTGCAATGGATCATTTTCTCTGTTAACATCTTTAGTCCTGTTCTGTTGTACATAAGACTTTTCAGTTCAAAACTGCTCTTTTTTATTATTGTAGGTGAGGAATGAAATAAGTTCATATTAGAGGTGTTCTTTCACCTTTGTTTTGACTCTCCAAGATGAGTTAGAGGACCCTAACTATACTTAAATCACATCCACTTTGTGAATGCATTTGGACCATCCTTCAGAGATGAAGACTCCGTAAAGGAGGCTGACAAACTAGCCAGGCATCTGATTAGGCACAGAATAATTTCAATGGCTAATCAAATGAATGAATCCTTACTTGATTACACTTCAGTTTTGTATCAGCTAATCATGAAACCAGAAAATACACTAATGGATGCTAGTTTCTGACAGCACCTGTTCACAGGTACAATTGCTGTAATTTGGGAAGAAGAAGGGAGGGGGCAGCACTAATTTCCTAATCAAGAACTGAGACAAATATCAAGCTCTAATATTTTCAAGCAATAGTTTGTTTTTCTCTAGAAGAAAACTGGAGCTTTTCCAGGACTTGGAGATAAGTCAGCAGTGGGATGCTGGGGTCAGTCCCCCACATCTCCCAGTGCATGTTTTCTATGTGTATACATTGATCCTCAGTAGATCTTCTCTTCATGGTGAAAGGAGACTTTCTTGGGACATTCTTTAGAACATGAGACAATACAACCTTTCCCTCACACCTCAGGTCTCTTTTCATACTGACTTCTCAGGAGACATTACCAGGGACCAGGATGGTCCCTGCAGAAAAACAGAAAAAAAGTTTGTTTTGTGTGTGTTTGCAGCTTAATGTTCTTTTGGTCTTCCTGGTGTCTCAGGAGATTTGGTCTCAGATATAGAAGCCACAAGTTATCATATGAGGAGATACTTCTGAATTCTCTCCACCAAGGTGGACTGAAAAAGTATTAAAAGCTATATTGCTTGGAGGAAATCCCATTGTGCTCTGTGATTGTAGAGAAAGCAGCAGTCCCTGGCCTAGCTAGCCTGCTGTGTAAAACTGTGTTTTCTTTTCATATAAAAAGGTAACAAAAGGGAAATATTGGAGCAAGAAAGGGAGATAAAGAACATTGGGTTCTGCTTTTAATATAGCCTGGACCTGTCAGTCCTTTGTTGTATGCAGAGAAGAATTTTGGTACTGAGTTATGAGCAAGATCTGACATCTACATTCACGATGAATCCCACAGAGCAAAGCTATTCTTGAAGTTTTTATTGTCACACTTCCTCTGGTGAAGTATCTCGTGAGAAACAGACTGAAAACAAGGCTGGGCCCTGAATCCTGACAAGTGTGTGCTACCTTAGAGAAGTCACCCTTCAGTTGCTGTGTGAGTGTTACCAGTGCCAGGAGAGCTCCAGGACTTGGGGCTTGGATGCATTAGGCTGACACTATTGCTACTGGAGCACAGTCCTTACAGGAATGGCTTTAAAACATCTGCCAATCAACACTGTCCAGTTCTTTGAAGAATTCTTAATTTAATGCTGCTTACCTACACAGTAAATGTCTCTGAAGCCTAAGAAGAGAAAATAGAGAGACCAAGGGCAGCTGGATTAGCAGCATTAAGCCATGGTCAATCTACTGCTTGCATTTTAATAGCTTTTGCAAAAGTGGAATGCTAAATTTGCTGCTGTGTGTATCACTGTATATATCCACTGAAATTGCCAGAACTGTGCTGATTTATACAGGCTGAGGACTGCTCCCAAGACTTCCAGCAACAGTTATTTCAAATAGCTGGGTTTGAGGTGTCTTCTGAAATACAAAACCAATGGATAGATTGCAATGAAATTATTGGTGCTGGTTAATAAAGTGGTATGTCATAAATATCTCCTTAACACCACGCAGCTTCATTTGCTCATTAACTTAAAATACACTCATCCTGGATCTTTAACTTCTCATACAATATCCTAAGTTGCAAAAAAAAGTGTTGGAAAAGACATAAGCACTTCATTAAAAAGGTATGGTGTGTTGCCATTTGTCATTTCATTATTCATATGATGTCTGTATCTGAAAATAGTATTAATAGTAATTATAATAATAGTAATCCTGAACAAACAACTAAATGTACCATGGGAAATGCCTGAAGTTATTCAAGGGTGAATACTCAGTTGCTAGAATCACATTTGGTGTTGTTAGTTGGGATTTTTTTTCCTACATCTCAGTTTAAAAGAGAGGAATGGACGGTCCATCCTACAGTGAACTGAACACTTTTTCAGACCTGCTAATAAAACTTCTGGCCCATTTCAGAGGCATTAAAAATTCCCAGGTACCTCAGAATAGATAGTTGGGGTTTCTCTGGATCTCTACACCATATGCACAGAACAATAACTGCATTCACTGCCACAAACGGGTTTTTTTTATTTGTGACATGAGTTAGAGGTTAAGAAAATATGGATAATTTTTCCAATTAAAAAGTAATGATTTTCTGGAGGAATTCCAGAGGAAGGAGAATGTTTCTTTTCATGCTGTCATAACTCATAGTCCTCCCTTGATATTCCTGGCCTACTTGTTCTTCAAGTGTGATCTGTTCCCCTTTTCTCACCTGAGGGAGCACAGTGTTCTGTTCTGTGCAGATCATGGCCCTGTGCATCCTGAGCACCATGCTTCATCCCTGCTCTCCTCCCTATCCTTTTCATCTCTGGATATATCTTAGCATGGTGCTCTGGTCACTGTGCTAACACACATCCAGTTTCTTCCAGAACTCCTTCATCAATACCAGGCATAATCTTCAAGTCATCGCTGTCTTTGTTTTGTTGAATCTCCTCCATTTATTTGAGGAGAAACTGGAGAAATAATTTTTCAGCTTGTTTTCCTAGAGATTTGTGAAACAACAAGGAAAGAAAGCAGAAAGGAAACTGAGAAATATTAATTTACTCTGTTTACTTTCTCTCTCTTCATCTTCTTGTCCATGAACAGAGAAATGGGAAGCAACAGGAGAAGGGAATTACTGCTAGTCACAGATTCAAAAGGAATATGAAGTCCATGGGCACCCTCTGTTCCATATTTGCTCCATGCAGAGCAAATAGTCCACTGGCATGCTGACTGAATAATTAGCTTTACACAGTACCTAGCAAATGGTGGTCATGGACCAGAACCCCCTGTGCTTGCTGCACTGTTAGCAGAAGGAAAAAAAAAATTAGACGACAGTCACCACTACCAGAGCTTAAATCCAAACTATAAAACAGGAGACACCAGATGGAGATGGACAGATGGTGAAGTGCAAAGCAACTCCTAAACAGTTGATAAGCATGAAGGCAAACAGTATCAGAACACCAGCTGCCTAACATTTGTCCATTAGAGATGTCAAGCCAAGGAATGGGATAAGAATGGTTCTGAAGGATAATGGGATAGCTCTGGGGATGCTTGGGGGGAAAAAAAAGCCATCCCAAGTGGAGATGGCAGCAGGGAATAGTTAGCCTGGAACCCCTGCTGATATCCAGTGGAGGCAGGAGTTGTTTCCAGTGAGAGGTAGGCTGAGAAGGGCATGAGAGTGAGAACAAGCACTTTAGCAAGAAATGAGACCTGTGAAGGGGCAAAAAAGAGAAGGGTACCAGAGCCACAGTGAGAAGCTTGAAGAATTTTTGTGTAGATGAAAATGAGGCAAAAGTTACACTTGAATTAAAAAAATAAATTTCTGAAAGCTGTAAGTCTGCATGATTTTTAGCATCTTCTTAGAGAGAAAAGGCAGTTTCACAGTTCTTGTGTAGAAAGGATCAAGGCTTTGACACATCTCAGGCTCCTTTCTCAATGTTTGAGTGACAGGCAAAATACATCACAACAGGCAGGAAAATGAGTAGCAGGGTCACATGTAGTGGAGTAAGGGGACGAGCAGCAATATTTTAGTCATCCTTATTGTGACATAACAGTTAAATATTTGCAAGGAGATGCCAGGGAGGAAGGCCAAAATGCTGTTTTGGGTGGTTGGAGACAAGCACAAGCTGGAGAGGTGGATATGTGTGCTACATGAATGGCAGTCCATGCAAAGACATCATTTAAGTCTTGCTCACAGCCCTAAGTACCCAAAGAGAAAGAAAAAGAGACCTTGGGTGTTGGGCAATCCTTTGAAAATTTTGGAGTCCCAGATTGCCCCAGCAGCATCTTATCAATATCTCCCTGTAACCAAGTGGCTGAAGCTGTTTCCTAATGAGACCAGCAGCAGGCCAGAATAATTCCTGCAGCTTTGTACAACACAGTGTGTCATACCTTTTTGGCCAGAGGTACTGCCAGACAAACACAGGAACCAACCAGTGACTGACAGATCCTACCACAGGTGAGAATAGCCTGTGGTATGAATAAATGTTAGGAGAAATGATACAAGACCATTTTGAGAAAAATGTGTAACAGAGATTGAATAGATTTTTTCAAGGACAGTTTTTGGCAGGAGAACGTATTCTAGATTTTAATTTAATGAGCTGGTATCAAAGGTCTACACACGGGTGGTTTGCAGCCATTGAAGTGAATTAGGGTGAATGTAAGAAAATCAAAAGTATTACTCTGAAGTGAATCCACCAGAGAGGAAGTAACACTAACCCTGTGAAGCCCTGCTATGTGTTATATCCCATTCATTTCAGTGGGAGCCTCATGAAGAAAGGTCTGTAGGAATCATCCTGACAGAATGCCTTAAATGCTCTCAAGCTCCCTCTCAAGTTAGTTAGTAAAATTTTTGAGTCACCAGCTGCCTTATTTTAGTCTGTGGGTTTAGATGCAGCAAAAGAAGTAGATTTTAGTGCTTGTATTAGAATTATGGTGAAATTGTGTTTGCTAATCAACCCCTAGACATTGCAGCATGGGACTGTGCCACTGTTTTCCAAAGACAGTTGTGACTGTGAACTTGCCTGGGAATACTTGGAATGTCTGTGCACAAGTCTTCACAGCAGTTTCATAGGCTTGGAACCTGATGCCATTTATTTTGTTGCCAATGTGACAGTTTTTCTGAGAACAAGATTGGTTGCTAAAGATTAAAAATTATGTTAAGATGCATTATTAAGAAAAGCAAACTGGGAATCTCTATTTGTGGAAGAAAAATGTTGGGTAGCTGTTAGCATCTTTATGTCTGGATTTTTGTCTGGTTGTTTGGAATTGGACTGCAGAACAGCAGGAAATCAAATATGAGGGGATTCTCCAATCACATCCACAGAGGCTGGGCTTTAAATGAAACTACAGCTCTCTAAATATTTTTGTAGCTTGAAAGTACCACCATAAATTTTTCATTTAATTTTTTTATACCCATAAGCGCTTCTTACTACTGTTGATAGTTGCAGATGCCTACTTTGAAACACAACATTTCAGTATTTGGCTTCTCCCCAGCCCTGAGTAACTGCCTCACAATCTTCTCCTCTTTGTTGATGCTGCCAGAAGTGACACTGATCTTTTGTTTGCTTGGAGTGGTTGCATTTCCCAGCCAGGAGCTTCCAGGAGCAGCCAAGCAAAGCTCCTGCTGTGGAGGGAAGCTCCCTCACTGCCTCCTTGGCAGAAACATTGCTTGGATCCTACTCCAAAGAGCAGGGCACACACCCTGGTGTGTGATCCCAAAGGATTGCTAGTGAATCAAGAGGTGCCTGAGGCTCACACAGGATTGGCTTCTGAGTTCACTTTTCCCTGGGGATTGGGATCTTGACATGGGTGCTCTGCTCCCAGCACTGGTACAAAGTCTTTGTACAGCTGGGCAGGTGGATGAACTTCTCAGTGTGATTATTAATCAAATGCTCTTAGTGACAATTACTTACATCACGTGCTTTTTCTTAAGTACATTTACAGATTTATATAAAAAAAAAACTTTGCCATTTTGGGTGGATTCACTACAAAACTGCTGTAATGTGCTGTGTACTCATAAATGTAGCATTTTTATATTCTCCAGGTCTTTTAACAGCTTTATGAAGGATATAGACAGCTTAATGAAATGTGAAATATACACTAAAACTGCTTTTTCCCATGCAGTAAGATAATAAGATGTTACATTACTCACAGGTCCAATTTTAAATTTAAATATAACTTCATTTAATTTTACTTTGCAATCAGGTAAATTAATGAGAGAGAATCAAAACAATATGCTGTAATTACATTTGAAAATTATTCCTTCTGTCCTTCAAGAGAGTTCTTTCTGTTGAAGATATTGAAATTTGGTGTCTAAATATAAAATGCAGTAACATCTGGTTCTAATTGCTGGTTTAAATAATATAGACATTTAGACAGATATTTCATGCTTTTCAAAGGAGGCTTTTAGTAGGCTGTTCTGAGTCAAAGGTTAGAAAAAATTTCATGTTACTAAAAATAGCTGATATTCCATTTGTGTTCTAGATCTAAAGGATCTTTTACATAAAAGATTTTTCTTTTTGCTAAAATGTAGTTGCTTTAATTTATTTTGTTTAGAAAACCAAGTTTTATGCCGTTTACATCTGCTCTTCATTGGTGCCTGTGAACATAGTGCAGAAAAATGTTGGAACAGTTCATTTCTAGACCTAAATATTGTTACATCACCCTCAAGATCTCTGATTTTCAGCACACAATCTTGTCCTTCCCAAATTATGTATTTGATATTTTCTATTTGCTTGTACCTTGCCACTTATTTTCCCAAGAAAAGAAGTTGAACATATCAGCATCAATGCTAAAGTGATTTTTGTGTCAAGCCACATAATCATACTGACTGCAAAGATGCTTTAATACAGAAATTAATTTAAGCACACGCAGAACTCAAAAAAGTTGAGAATTTGAAATCTGAAAACTCTCAAGACTGAATTAATTTCATCTACAGAACTACTTTTCCTACTTTTAGTGTAGGAGGGCTTAGCTGAAAAACTGGGTTCGTGTTTTGCTGTGAAGGGATTGAATTTTGTGGTCACTCTGACCTTTCCAAGGTATGTGTTAGTTTGCTTCCAATCTGTTCAGCCACCTGGATAAAAGACCTACAAATTCTGCCTCAGAGAGCCCACATGATTCATTGTCCCAGGCAGCAACATTTATTAGCATTCTTGAAAGAATCTCCTCCCTCCCATCCCACTGACCCCAGGCCACCTTCATGCAAGCCTGCACTTCATTTATTGTCAGAAATTCTGAGGAACAAATCTAAGCAAAACAAGTTATGACCTGATCTCTCCCTGCTGCATAACTTTTCCACTTAGGCACAGGGACAAATTGGAAAACTAGAGGAATTATGGAATGCAGTAGTAGTGCCTCATGCACTAAAAAGTAATAAACTGATCAAAGGCTGAAAATATTAGAGCCTTGGCAAGGAAATAAATGCACTGATCCAGATGGTGCAAGCACTTCAGCTCGCTGTCCTTACACACTGAGAGACTTCTCACTCTCTACTACAGAAAACTCTCCTGCCTCTCTGGCAGCAGCTCAGATCAAGAATATTTTTTCTTTTCATAGTCAAAATGTACTATCTGAATCAACACATTGGGCATTCAAGAGAGAAGCTTGTACTATCCAGGATGAAAATCCTGATGTGAAACATTCACTCCTTTCCTATCTGGGCCGCCCATGCTCCAATTCTCTCTAGGGTTTCCCTGGAATACCATTCAGGAAATCTTTTTCCTGTTTCCTGGAAGAGGAGGTTGCAGGTGGCTCTAGAGCTGTAAGTGCAGTAGTTGTGGTGTTGGTGCAGATTAGTAAGAAACCTTTGTCAGAATCTATAATTGGGCTGAACTTTAATAGAGCAGTGGATACACAAGGAAAGGGCTTGTGAGGGAATCAGAGCAATTTGCATGTCTTGTGTACCTCTGTTACCAGTAGATGGTTTCTATCAAAATTTTCCAAAGGCTGTTACTTGCCAGGCCAAACACCTTCAGAGGACTGCAGCTCTAGTGAGGGTCCTTCGCATCTTCAGGCTTCAGAGTAAAACCTGGATTATTACAGGAGATAGGAAAAAAAAACCAAAACCACAAACCAAACCCACCCTTCTTTTGCTTCCACTAATTGTTTAACGGGATACTAGCAGGTGTATATTTTTACATCTTCCTTTACAGTGTAAAAGAATTCTAGCCAGAAACAGGACCAAGAGATGCAAGAATAAATACTCTGTTCCAGTGCATGGGCCATTCATCTGCCATGATCATCTAAATTCAGAGAAAAGAGATGGCCCCTTTTTAGGAGATATGAAATCATTATGCTTTCTGCCTTTTGTGGGGAAGCTGGTAAATTATATATTTACCTTCTTCTGCTACTTCTAGTAAAATAAAACTCTACTCTGAAAAAAGAGAAGAAATCATAAATTGTAGATAGCAATAAATAAGTAAATAAAATGGATTTTTAAATGCCCAGCCACCTCTTCCTATGTTTGTTTTTAATACACTTTATTTGAAATCTAATTGCTTAGATGGTAGTACTCCTGTGATTATTAGTTACCTAACAATCATTCACATCCTGCTTTATTTTTAATGCTTGTTGTGTTACACTCTGCTAATACTATATTGTTTCAATGGTGGGGGTTTTTTTTTCTACTTCTGCACAGGGAATATAGATTATTTTATTGCTTCACTGGGTACTAGAAAGGTCTGTCTTTTATGATTGCTGAAAATCTGTGTACAGAGCAGAAAATGGCACTGCATGTTTCAAACCAGTGATTTCAGTCGCTGAGGCTGTGGTAATGAATGTTGGTGTTTGAGTGCTCTGATAAAGATAACATCATTTCTGCAGGATGCACAAATCATCATGTATTCCCACGCCGTGGCATGAAGGAAGCAGCCAATGTTTTTCTGGTTTTTTTTATTTCAATTTTATTTGCTTGAGAAAAATACAGAGAATCCTGTACTTAAGGGCCATATTGGTTTAGATCCCTAAAACCTTGACAGCAGCAAAATAAAGTGCTTAAACCCCATTAAAGCCACTGAAATCTAAGCTCGTGCCTAACTTTGCTGCACTAATGTCTTGGATTGGCGACTTTGTGAATAAATTGGAGATGCCTAAATTTACACTCAAGTGTCCATTTCCTTCTCACTGCCTTGCACTTTCTGTACTAATATTTTAGTTCTTCATATGACCCAGCCTAATTTTCTTGATATCCAAGCCTCTGTGAAGACCTAAACATCATTCAGGAGGTATTTCAGGACAGTTTTAAGTTCATTCTTTCATAAGTCATTTAAGCTCCAGTGTAATTTTTATTAAATACTTCCACTCATTGAACACAGTGGAACTTTAAGCACACAGTTAAGTTAAGCAGTGTTAGTTAATGCTTTCCTGAGCTGGGGATTTAGGTGGTGGATAAAGATCTCCTGGGAGCAGCTTCTGTCACTTACCATTTCTGGAGCCCTGTGGCACACTCCTTCCTCTGCTCTGTTTACCACCACCCATCCATCAGAGGAGCAGTTGGGTGCATTTCTCTGTCTAGTTTAAGTCCAAGGCACCTGACTTCGTTAAGCAGTTTAAATGTTGGCTAATTCACTTGCTTTGATGGAAAGGAAGACAGAAAAGCTTTTTGAAGTGTATAAATGGACCTATTTGCAAAGAGGAATTGGTTTTTCTTGCCCAAATTAGAAGCTGATGATTAGTTTTCTTCCATTTTGTTAAACCATATTTCTGCAACAGAAAAATTGTTATTGCTTGAACACCTCATGTGTGTCCTGGCAAGAAGCTCAAGTGATGACCTTGGACAGGGAGGTGATGGTGCAGGCTGGGATCAGCACAGGCTCTACAGCTGTGCCTGGAAGGAGATGTAAGTCACAACTTAGTTTTGTGCCTTGCAAAGAGTAATAAATGCTTTGATGCTGTCTGATCAATATGTTGGTGCTTGGGGACTTAAAGAAAATCTGTGTTTTGTATTTCCAAGAGACTGAGTGCTGGATGCCAGATTTCTGCCCAGTTGGTTTCTGGAGAACTGTGCCTGAAATGAAGCCTTAGCAAGCTTCCCTATGTCCAAATACATTCTTGGGTCCAAGGTTTTCAATGTAATTAAGATTTAACACCACGTGAGTTTCTTGCTGTGAGGAGCTTTATTAGCTGCTTTGAGTAGGTCAAGATTCAAATACTGCTTTTCGTGTTATTTCATATATTTGACCTTCCGTAACTCGTGTTCCAAAGAAATGTCTTTCCAAATACATCTTTCAAGTGTAGTAATGTTTATATCGAATTAATCTGAAGCTTCTGTTGCCCCGGAGGCTGACTGAAATGTGGGTCAAGTCTGACATCAAGTGGTCAGACACACTGCATTCCCAGTGAGACTATTAACGCAGTGCTGCTCCTGGGGTCTTGTAACAACTGCTGGCTCCACTTTTTTTCTCCATGTTTTTTCTTCTGTTAACAGGATTTCTCAGTGCTCTTCTTTCTCTGGTTGCCACCAAGGTCATGGAGTGTCACTGCTGACAGACACATGAGGAATCATATTAGTCTTGCATTAGATATTGCAGCTGCTGAGTCTGTCAGCAGAATGATGGGATCGTGTAAATAAAGCCTTGTTGACTTGGCACTGCACATAAGACCTTTATTCACTCTGCCTTGTTTGCCCAATATATTCTAACAGGATCTAGGTCTTTTTAAAAGCAGTCCCAGCTCTTGAGGCACCAACTCCTCCACCTGTGCAGATTTCTCAGCCTTATCAATAACCGCAAGGGCACTTATCACTCACACATTTCTTCTTGTTTAAACACATTGCAAACATCAATTCCATCCATTGCTCATGACTCTGAAGAAGCTTAATAAAATTGTTCATGCCATGATATAGGAGAGGAAGTGGGGATAGAGACCAGAGAGGATTTAAATCTTTGAGTTGAGACCTTTAAGTTTTCCTGGGTGCAGGTCTTGGGTTCAGTCCCCTGGCACACTGAGATTTGACCTTCATGTTTTAATGGTATTTTAATGATATTTGTACCCACACTGGCCCAGGAATACAAGTTCAGCTCCTCGTGTTCCCTTCCTCCAGGGTGAGAAGGTATCCTTCAGTAGCCAGAGGGATAGTTTTCATCTCCATTTTCAAAGATCAGGAGACACAGTTTTGTCTTTTCAAAGAACAACAAAAGACAGGTCATGAGCTATACAATATAAACTTTTTATCTGCACAACTGATTCCTTTGTAACTGGAATACTGGTGTATTTCTATACCCTCTGCATAAAACAAACATCACAAAGGTCAGCATTTTTGTATACCTTGTAACTGAGTCAGCAATGCAAATACAAACTTTCCATTTCTCCATAAATGCCGCAGCTTGATAAGATAAAACACCGTGTTTGTGCCTCTGGGCTTCTCAGCTACCAGTTTGCACCTGGACACCTTTGTTTAAATTAATCTCAGAGGTAAAGCCTTCACTTCAGTGTCTTTTTTTTCTGCTACGAATTTTGGTTTTTAGTCTGGATCAATAGTTTCACAGGGATCTTAAGCTGCCATAGACTGGTACTGATGCTAGAAAATACAACCCTTCCCCTGGTTCAGCATGGTTGTTTTTGCAGCTCCACAGTGTATTGGAATGGGGAATTGTTATAGAAACACAAAACTAAACAAACTCAAAAAACCCACAAACAAAACCCCCTGCTAAGATTTCTGCACACCTGATTCAGAGATCCATTGTAATTTAATTCAGTACTTAATGGTGGGTTTGTCCTATGTGAGCAGAGCTCCCTGTTTGAACTGTTTCTTATGATAGAAAGTTTTTGTGTGAGGTAAATGATCACCTTTCATGTTCCCAGGGTTATCTAGGCAGCCCAGGTCACTGAGGAGAAGGGCAATATGGTATCTTAGGTTTGAACGGCCTAAAGTGCCCTTACCTGGGAATAGTTCTGAAATGAAATGAGGTAAATGACTGAACTCTGTGCTTAAAAAGCAGTGGTGTAACTTTTTTTCCCCTCAATAGCCTCTATTTTTATGTGTTTGGATATGTTTCTGTTGCTATCAATCTAATTTTGAGTTCATTAGTCTTCTATAGTTTCACTGACTAGATAAAATTATATTGAATATGCTGAATTTTAAATGCCTGCTTGTACATTCATGGATTCATCCTAGTAAAAATTAATGCCTACAATAATTATTATAATTTAGAATAGTTTCTGCTTACACAGTGTGTGATTTGTACTAAATCACACTATCACTGAAGTCCCAAATCACACTGACTAGTCCCAGCATTAGTCTTAGGATCCATACAAAAATCAGAACATGAAAGCCTTTGCTCCAAAGAGCTGGCATTTTAGAGAAAATGGGGAGGATACAAGATTCAAGCAAGTGACCACAGAAGACAGACTTCAAAATATTTCCCCAGACACATTCTCAGATCAGTTCCCAAGTCTGAAGCCACAAGGGACAGGAATGTCACAGCTGCAAATTCATTTCTGGGTAAAAATAAGTTCAGAGTAAACCTCCTTTCTTTTGCCTCTCTATTATGGCTTCTAATTCTAATGAAATATTTCTACTGAGTTGTGGAATAGGAGTTTTAACCAGAGCTTTTCTATTGAGTAAAGCTTAGTGTCTGCAGCAAATGCACTGAATGCTCCTGTGGAGCATCTGAAAAGGACGTTTTTGCCCAGCACCTATTGAAGCTAAACTGATGGGTACATGGAGGGTCACCACAGAAAATCAGCTCAGTGCCAAATGGCAGAACTATGGCAAGTTACCTCTGACAGCCTTTGCAAGGAATTTTGGCCAGAGTTCACAATTGTATAATTTATTGCAACTCAGACAAAATGTTCAACAATTTTAAACAAATCTGGGCATTTTTATACTGAACAGACTATTCAGCATAAGTGTGTGCATCTTTTAGAAAAACAAATCATTCTCTTGTTTAAAAACAAAAACAAAATGCTACATATGTTACAGAACTATACTTGCCATTCTTTATTTTAAAGTCCTACACAAATGGCTTGTTCTGCTCTGATTAGCTTATTAGTTAATGTTGGATATGAAAGGCAGTTTTGGGGCATTGTCTGTCAACTTAGTGGAAATTAGGACAGTGAGTGCCTTCAATAGTCTTTGTTCATTAAACCATATCTCTGCAGATGTTCAGTGGTTTTTATTACTTTTGCTGTTCTGAAGCATTCTCATTCTTTCTCAGCTAATGAGAAATGTTTGACTTTGTATATTGTTCATGGAAACAAGGTTCAAAAGAGTGAGGTTTGTTACTCAACACCTTTCCTCTGAATTTATTACACCCATAGGTGTTAATGCACATTTACAAGCCCTCTGAGAGTAAGATGAGCAAGTTAAACAATCTGCAGAAATTTTTACTCTCGGGAGAGCCCTGAGAGAATTTTCGTGCAAACCAAGAAATTATTAGCCCTGTGGGGAATTCAGCTGTAGCCAGCTGTGCTTTTTGTGTGAAGAAGGGTTCAAACATGGGCTCCTGCTGCCAGATTTTAGCTTGAATTATTATAGGTGTTCACCAAAGCTAGCATGTCCTGTGTCTGCAGACAACTACTGAAAGGGCAGGTTATGTTTGTTGGCTCAAACCTCTGATATTCTGGAGTCAGAGCTAACAGAATGGCAACTGGATGCTGTCTGTAAATGAAAAGAGTTCTCTTGGTGGGGAAATTAACAGCTAGCTCTGCCTGACACGGTGCTCTCATCACCAGCAGAAATGCTGTATTTATTTAGAAGTTAAAGAAAAGGCAGTTGTATGTATTTCAAATGTAATTTGGAGTAGTGGCCCTTGCTGGGAATGACAAATGAGAGCTTTATTTGATTAGGCAAGGAAATGTACTTCATCTGCTTCTTTTTCACAAGCTTCCTGTTGAATTGATCAACAAGGTACTAGTGCTGCTCTTTGAGACTAATTTTTTCTACAAATCATGCACATCATTAGTCAGCAGGATGGATGGAAAGGCAGTGAGGTAGTTGTTTGTGCTTCTAAATAGGTATTCATTATGCATGTAACTATTTTGTTAAGATTCTTGATCTCCTTCTAACTCCAGGTTGTGTTTTTTACTTAAGCAATTTGCAATTTGGTTAGAAATTTGCATATGCATATGCACTGTTCTTTCTGGATAATATAATCTGCAAATGTGTATGAAATTTAGAAGTCCATTTTCATCAGCCTAATACATTTTGAACCAGTCTTATCTTGAAAGTACAGATAATAACCAACAAGAAAAGGAATAAAAATATAATACCTTTGAAATATGTAACTGTTTATGAAAGGAAGGCTCCTGTTTTTATCTTGCTGCATACCATCCTGTATTGTCTGTACTTACATATAACAATGTATTGCAGTGAAAATTAAGATAACACTACAGTGTGTAAAATATTAGTTGGTAGTAATACAACTGGCTGCTGGTACAATATGCTCTTTGTGGAAACATAAAATAGACATAGGTTGATAGTACAAAGAAAGGGGCAGTTGCAGTAGCTCAGTATATTAAAAATGATAGCATATCAGATATGGCAATTACACTAGCCATCAATCTTCAATAGTTTGTGAAGAATGCTGCTAAAATCCAGTGAAGCTTTATAAGATTTGTGATCACAGAGTGTAAAATATAACAGATGCTACAATATTTAGATGCCTGCTGGCATTTACTTTTACCCTACACAGCTCATTTCAGTTATATGAAAATTTTATGTGCTCTGTAACCTCACTGAAATAGGAACATATTTATAAAGCAACCACAATGGAACAGAGCATTTTCAATATATACACAACTTGATCTGTTTAATAAGATAGAAAAGGGCAAAAATTGTCACTTAAATTAAATTACTAATAGTTTATTATTAAATTAATGTTAATGCAGCAGTTTTGATACATGTGATGCCTTCGGATCTGGACTCTCTGCCAGGGATGTGTCACTCAGAACTGGCTGGAGACTCCAGCAGCCCTTGCTCAACGTGGGCTGGAGTCTTGTGGGGGTGATCACTGCAAGTCAGAGCTAATGAAATGAGACAGGAAAAGAGAGTTCTTGCAGCTTTCAGCTGGGAAGCACAATGGACAGCTTCCTCTGCAAAACGTGAATCTTACGTAAGAGCTGCCAAGATTGCTGCAACCTCTTGCGAGACTGAATATTACTGTAGGACTGTGAAATCAGGGCCTGGATATACTTGCTAATTAGTACTGCCTCCTGGAAGGATGCCTAGCAGCACCTCCTGCTATCAAGCTGTGGAAGTTGCCATGTTTCTGTTCCTGTGAATGACTGTGTTTCACTTCATCCCATCCCCACGTTATTTACCTTTTCCTTGCTTCCCCTGAGGCAGATGTGTTAGGGACATTTAATAGCTGAGTATTTCTGATGTAAGTCTGCTAATCAGCGAACTTGCTGGTCTAAAAAATAAATGCATTAACTCGAGGAGTGCTCCCAAGGCTTGACCTCGTAGATGTCTGACACAGTGTTTGAGCAGGAGGAAGAATTTAGTCAACCCAGACTTCCAAAGGAACACCAAGACTCGCAAAAGCATTTGAGCTGGCAGTTTGTCCATATGGCATTTGGCTTGGCTCCTTTGCAGTTTAGGGTTTCATGAACTGGTTTTCCATGTGGTGACCTGGCTAGTCTACAAGTGTTGGGCCTGTAGGACACCAAGAGGCTTTGGCTGTTTGTCAGGAAGGGTTTATAACATAGCCTGGGTTAAAAAAGGCACAGTAACTCTTGTGTAGCAGTAAATTTCTCCTTTTTATCAAGAGAATTTTGATATTGTTGAAAGGAGTGTGGCTCTTTCTGAGGCTAGTGTCTGAAATGTTTCTTAATCCAAAAATGTGACCTTTCACCAGCACTGCTTATGACATTTAGACCATTTCTATTTTATCTTTTGCAGCAGCTTACTCTTTATGGTTCCTGTTTACAAATCAGATCCCTTGTCACACTTGGAACCAAAACCTTTCTTCCTCTAGTAGCCCATAAAATGTAATACAGCAGGGAGCTCATCCCTTTGGGTGAGTCATCTGGAAACAAGACACACTTGGGCCATGGAGGATATCTCTCCTGTGAACCTGAGTTCCCTGAGCTTTAAAGAGCCACAACAGAGATTCTTCCCCCCTGCACAAGTGTGAGGTACTTCACTGCAACTTGACAACACACACGTTAACCAAGCTACACAATGGCTATTTGTTCAGGCTGTGTGTTGTGTGAATCAAAGCAGGATCTTGGAGTGGTGTCTCAAAAGTGGTGGAAAGCAATTTCGTGGTCAAACTTCCTATCTATCTCCTCTGCTCTACCCATACAAACAGCACAAACATTTATCCATACCTGTATCTACTAAATATAAGGTCTGGGTTTTTCTTCTGCAAAGCAAACAATTTTCTAGCCTCAAAAACCATGTTATGAAGAGGTTAGAAAGGGCTATAATTCCATTCTGGGCCTCTGCAAACTCAAACAAACCATGTCCACATCAAAGTCAGAGGGTTGATCAATTTCCCTTTGAGAATACTTAAGTTGATTCTCTACATGTCAGACAATATTGGACGGTATATTCATTATTGCAATTTTGAAATGTAATCTAAGTTTATTTGAAAATGCAGGTATTTAATAGTTGTTTGTGGCTCAAATATATCAGACTTAGCACTGAAATTTGTGAAGTCTTTGATGTAAATGAACATGGAGTGTAGATAAGCAAACCAACTCAGCGAACTTTCATCTGTACTATTTCTTGATGAATTAAAATATTCTCAAGTTATATGAAATACATGCAAATGTGGATGTTTTTAATAGCCAGAGAATCAAAGTCAATATCTGAACTCATTGAATCTCAGCTGGCTTATGAAAAATACAATTATGCACAGAGGTATAGCATAGGTCAGAGCTGTCAAATGCCACTCAGCCATCTCTAGCAGTGTGTTGATGGCTGTGGTACACCTGGCTGGAGTGGAAGCAGCTCTGCCTGGGGTGTCTAGAGGCCACTGTGGCTCCAAGCTTGTGGGATGTCATCCCTGCCCTTCCCATGGCTGCTGTCCCTGGTGCTCCATCCAAGCAGTGATTTGCCCAGGTGGCACTGGCAGTGGCAGCAGATGGCATGGCAGGTGCTGGGCACAGAACTTGGAGAAGCATTTTAATTTTCTTCCCAGGTGCCCCAGTTCCTTCACCAGAGCTTTGTCCACTAAAGGTGGAGAAGAATATGATCCTTGCCCTGTACACTATCCCATCTACAGGGGAATTCTCATCAAGTGCTGTCCCTGTCATCCTGACTGCTCAAAGTACCACCTCAACTCATTCAACCCATCAGCTTCTTTACTGCAGCCAGCTACAGCTTGTTCTATGTCTAGAAACTATTATGGACCACTGGCTGTAACATATGAGCCCCATTATCACTCATTTTTAGGATCCCTCAGTCTGATGATTGAGATCTCCATCTCTCCAGCCCTCAGGTTTCTCCCAAGTCCCCAGCCCAGCCCCAAAGCCTCAGGATCTCACTCAGTTTTGGCATTTCCTCACCTCTGCAAACCTCTGCCTTTGTAGCAGTGCCCAGGACAGGCAGAGCTGTCATGGAGCTGATGCAGTATGTAGAGCTCTCCCTCTGGATCTGCCAGGCTGCTCCCCCGAGCACCTTCCATTGACATGCCTGGGTTTCATACCAGGCCTTTATTCAGATAATGTGCTGGAGTAAATTTGTTTCTCAGAGGTCACATCCCAGGAGGCACAGCTTGCCCTGCTTCACATTCCATGACAAATCCATTCTGAATCCTTTTATTATTAATAATAGACAGCAAATTCTGATCTCAGGGTTCCTGAGGTAGAGTCAGTGATATCTGTGTAATTTAAATCAAACCTGCTCTTGCAGGTCTAAGTGAGTTCTAAAGATTGTATCAATGCAATTTCCCTGTGCAGCTGGGCAAGCCAGAGCATAATTAGAGATAAGAGCTAAGAGCCTTACAAGTGCAAGAGGTGTAACTAACCTTTGCTAATGAAGGATATCATGCAAATAGTATTTGATATTTGTGTGTATCTGATCCTACCACTGAACAAGGAGTAGTTGCCTGGTGTTTAATGATGGCTTCTGTGATCTTACAGGCATTTCTTACTGAAAATGTGATTGTGATGAGTATTGCACAGATTCAAGGGAAAAAAGACTCTGCCTGTTGAATAACAGCAAACCTGCCCTCTCTTTAAATTATCTCAACCTTTCCCACTCAGAAAAGTGGGATAATATCTACAATAATAACCACTTCCTCCACAAACAGTGGTGGAACAGAGAATCTTGTTCTTTGTATAAATTTCCTATGAGGCTGTGCATGCAAGTCAGTGGAAATTAGCAATTGTTTCCTAAAGACAATTTTATCCCAAAGTCCCTGAGAATAAGATTAACTCCCTGTGTCTGCCATTGCTTCAAAGCAGCTCTCTGCTGCAACAGCTCCAGTAATTTGAAAATTTCAAAACCTGCATACAGTTCCTGAGTTCTTTTTAAAGCTTTTTAAAGCTTTTCAAAGAGGGCACAAGGACTAGCTAGCAGGAAAGGTAACTGGTGGTAAAATCAGGTGCTGTTAGCACCAAGGATTTTGATAAGATTGTTAATGGCATGCCTGTGATTCCAAAGGTCTTTGTGAAATCATTGTTACTCTCATCACACCATAGATGTGGATGTGAGATGCATAAACTGATGTGTACTTGAAGGTATAAGACACCCCGAGTGTCTTGCACATGTAGTTTGAGCCATCAGCAGGCTCTGAAGCATTCCCCAAGTTCATATCTTTCAGTGATTATTGGTAGGATGGTGTTGTGCTGGGCTGAGGATATCTAAATAGCTAACAAGATGCTAGACACTTTTTCTGAGTGTTTTATGAGTAATTCAGGTTGGAAAGGACCTCAGGAAATCTCCAAATTCCTGCTCAAAGTAGAATCACCTGTGGAGTCAGATCCATCTGCTCAGGGCTTGATACAACTGTTGACCAAGACCCCCAGGCCTGGTCCACAGCCAGTATTGTGTTTGGGGATTATTTGTGCTTGTCTTTATTACATTTTATAAGGTTCCCTTTGTCGTGTTCATCTGGCTTGTCTTATTCCCGAATGGTAGTGCTGCTATGTAAGCTCTGAATTTTTCATGTAGGTTTTACAAGCATCTTTTAATGTATCTATTATTATTAATTTATCTATTTCTTGTGTACTTTGCTAATTATCCAGATGAAATCCATTCATTGTCATCAGAATTTTTCATTTCATCCCAAAGTTGTAACCTGAAATGTGGGCATCAGATGAAGTTTGGAAAAGTGTTGGGTCTATATGAGCAGGAGACTCAGCCAGACTCTCAAAACTGGCATGGTGTGGCTGGATACAAATGTGTTCTTTGCACATTTCTTAGCTTTCCTGACTGCTGTCAAAAAGTAAACTTCAATTTAAACCCACCAAAATAAAAGAAAAGTGAATTAATGACAAAGTAGCTAATGAGAAATGCCAGACTTTCTAATAAATGTTAGCAGAGAGGCTTAGTTTGATTTATTTTCTGATTTTTATCAGAAAATTCATATAATCAAAGAAGACTGCTTAAATTTGCTGTGCTTTTTGTGTATCATCAGTGGAATTTTTAGCAGAATCATTAACTCTGTGTGTGGAGAAATAACCCCCACACAGCCTCCAGCACAGCAGTGCTTCAGGCAGGGTAGTTTGTCACCACCAAGAAATGGAAAGTCAGAAGATCCCACTCTGACCTTTTGTCTTTCCCATCCATGGGTGCACAAGTAATAGCAGGCTGAAAAATCCAATCAGATTTCATTGCAGTGATTGGTGTTATTAACCATTTCCAGCAGCCCTAAAATATTTTTTTTACATGTGCCAGCAGCCGTGTTACACATCAACAATGCCACAGTCTCAACATGCCAATCAGTCCAACACAGCCAGCAGTAAATTATTAAAAAAGCTTTCCTCAGCCCCTCTTTTGCATTTGGGGTACATCTGTGCACTGTATCTTGGCCTTTTGAGGTCAAAAAAGCACAACCTAACCATGAGCAAAGGAGGCCAAGTAAACTCTGAATTTGTTGTGAATGATTCAATCTTGCATTATGAAACTGTTGGGTTTTTTTCCTCAGCTCTAATAGACTTAAGTAGTTCTGGAAGCTGTGCTCTCACATGCTACAGAAGTACTATTTCAGTAGCAGACTTGTTTGCCACTGAGAAAATTGTTAAGAAATCATATAACAACCACTGCTGATCCCTAAAGGGGATTGCTTCTCCCACTAGCTATTATCTAAATTGGATGTTTTCTGGAAAGACGAGCTGAATAAATAAAATAACGCCAGCAAGACTGGAGTACTAAGGATGCAAAGATTCAGACTCCTCCATTTTAATGTTAGTGTAACTCCACTGAAGCCAGTAGAGTTATTCTGGCTTTAAACCTAAGCCCTGGGGCCCAAAATGCTGCAGGGAAAGAAGCTGTCTGCTCCCATTTGAGCAAGGGGAGGGCCACAGCATGACTTCCTTTACATAAACTGCCTACCAGATGGAGAGAAACCCTGGGGAAAGGCAGGCACTCCCTGCCCTATCCCTTCTGAAATGTAGGACAGGGGAGAAAGCTCCATTTGAGAAAAGCGTCCGCACAATTTCTTCCTTTGGCACCTTGGCGGTCACTAGATGGGTTTTGGGATGGTTTGCTTAGTGGAAATAAACTGTCTAAGAGGGGAAGGACACTTCAGCCCAGAGGATATAACCCCAGTGAATCACAGAGTCTGCACTGCTGGGCCAGTACTGAGGGCCCTTCTGCTTTAGGACTCCTTGATGGAAAGAGCAGAAGCAGAGCGAGGTCCAGCCCTCTGGCTGCCCCGTGCATTGAAACCACGTGAGATCCCAGCTTGCTCAGGGCAGGGAGTGTGAGAGCTGGCCTGGAATGGGACAGGTTCTCTGGGGGTGTCCCAGGAGCTGGTAGGACAAGCAGGGAGGAGAAAGCTCTGTGCTCAGTTTTGGGCTCCTCTCTCTAAGGAAGATGTTGAGGTGCTGGAGTGAGTTCAGAAAAGGGCACGGGATCTGGGAGAGGATCTGGAGCACGAGGCTCATGAGAAGCAGCTGAGGGAGCTGGCAGGGCTCAGCCTGGAGAAAAGGAGGCTCAGGAGGGACCTTCTCACTCTACAGCTCCCTGGCAGGAGGGGTGTAGCGAGGTGGGTGTCAGTATCTTCTCCCAGGGAACCAATGACAGGATGAGAGGAAATGGCACCAGCTGAGGTTTAGATCAGTTATTATTCCATGGAATGGGTTGTAAAGCATTGGAACAGGCTGCTCAGGGTGGGATCACCATCCCTGGAAGTGTAAAAACATGTGCAGGTATGGCTCTTGAGGACATGGCTCAATGGTGAGCACGGTGCTGGGGCTGGGTTTGGGTGCTGGGCTGGATGAGCTTAAAGGTGTTTTCCAACATTTAACACTTCCAGGACTCTGAAATTTTCAGAGCTGCTGTTCTGATGCTGCACCCTCACAGCCTGAAGGCTGGATGAGCTTAAAGGTGTTTTCCAACATAAACACTTCCAGGACTCCAGAGTTTTCAGAGCTGCTGTTCTGGTGCTGCACCCTCACAGCCTGAGGCCTCTGGGTTTGGGATCAGGGTCGCACATGGCTCTTGCAGCTGCCTGACCACGTTTCCCTTGCTCTTGTTCCCACAACAACTTCAGCAGAGGTCAGCAGAGAATTTGGTATCTGATACAAATGTGACTCCTCACTGAATTCTAATACAGAAGTGTTAGGGATTTTATTTCTATTTGGTTTTCTTCCCATCAACTCATCTGTCTAGGATCTCCATTTCTGGAAAGAGGCAGAGTGAAGAATTTAGTCTAATACACCATTTAAATTCCATAAACAAGACAAAAATCTAGTAGCAGACCTGAGAATATATATTGCAGCAATAAAACTTCCCTGAAAGAATTGCAGCAGCAGCTAGGGAATGCTAATAAAGGTTTCTTTGCCTGTGAAGCAACACTCACAGGCCTAGGTTGGCTTGATTTTCATTTAATAAAAACACTACATTAATATAATCATGATTATATTGTGAAGAGGAAACACTTTGGAAACTTTTTGATTCTCTTCATTAATTACTTCTCTCTCCAGCAGTACCACTGCACTGAAGAGATAAAAGGAGAGTGACTGATATTGAGTTTCATTTTTAAAGAACAAAGTGCATTTTTAATTGGGTTTAATATGTAAGCTCGCAGGTAGAAGATGAGCTAAAATTATTTCTGAATTTTAAAAAAAGCAATTGCAAACTGCTGCCTTCTGATCAAGCCTGTCCCAACCCATATGCAGACCACCTACAAGGTGCAATTAACTGACTTGATAATTGTACAGGGCAGTTTGAGATGCTCAGAGAAGTGGCTTGAGATGGACAGTGCTCTCTGGTCTGTGTATCTTGGCCAGGTTTTCAGCTGGCATTTAGCTTTCAGGATCTAAAAATTGCTTTCAAAAATGTTTTATATCTCTGAGTTCAGAATATATAGGTTTATATGGAGCATAAGAGTAATGTCAGCTCCTGACTGGGGCTCCCAAGGTCTCAGAGGCTAGGATCTAGGGCTAAACACAGCTACAAATATAGGGATAACCAGAATTTCAGTTTTATTTTCCAGCTACATGGTGAAACAAGTCACAGCAAAGATCACGTAGGAGCTGGACAGCCAGCTCTGAAAGCAAAATATAGAGAAAAAATGAAAGGAAAATAAAGTTCTTCAGTATGAAAATGCTTTTCCCTATACTCTTCTTGGAGCACTTTAGGGCTGAGAAAATGTGGGATAGAGCATGAGGGAGGTTTGCAGGCCCAGTTAAGGTGATCAGGATCTGGATGGGCACCATTCATGGAGTGGGTTGCTGCAGGAGGCTGCAAGGCAGGCATCATTTACCTTCACCACTTTAATCCACTGCTGGCATTGTCCTGTCAGCCTCAGGTGCTGCATACTGAGTGGAAACTGTGTTCCAGTGAGGGCAAAAGCCAGCCTGGATGTTCTGCTGCACCTCTCACACCCCCTGCTCTGGGGCAGGCTGCAGCTCCACATGGGCAGGAGGCTGAGCTGTGCCCCAGGTCACAGCAGCATCATCTGCCTCCAGGCACAGGGATCTACCAGAATGTCTGAGTTCTCTGTGTCTTGGAAATGAGAAAACACAAAGAGGTTGCTCAGGAAACAGAACTAAGCATATGGCAGGAGTTCAATGTGAAATAACTGTCTTGCATTCTATTGCTTCCACTCTATTCAAAACGATAAGTTATGAAAAAATAAACTATTAAAAGCACAACAAAAATGAGGAACCTAATGTCTCCTTCAATGAGCCTGATATTGATGCTACACGTCTTGCTCCAGTTAAAGGCAATAGCAGTAGCTTACCAAAATGATTTATCTTCTCTTTATTTTATATTTCAAGTTGTTGGTGTATGTAGTATTAATTGTGGTGAGTTAGCAGAGAGAAACAAGCTAATCCATGTGAGAAGATTGCTTCCTTTTGGTTCCCTGTCTGCCTGCTTATTGGCAGTTTCATGCTTAAGCCACTGATTCATTTTTTACCTCTCTCTTGCCAGCAATTATATTTCATTGGTGACTGTTGGGGTATAGAGTTGGAGGCAAGGGCTGCTGCTTTATCTGAGAAGAAATATTTCATACTGTATATCACTTCTGAATGTATAGAATCTGGAAAACTAGTAATTTCTCATTTAATTTCCAGCATAATTTACTATGCTGGAGGAATGCTGCTGACAGTTTCTACTGAGAATGATATGTGGTATGTTTTATATCTGAAGTCTTGCCTTGCTTCTGTGCCCTCTCTCAAGCAAGGCAAACACAGATCACGTTTCTGAGCCAACTCTGTAGTTCTTGGTCACTTCATTTTGTAGCTTTGCCAAAGTAGCAATGACTTACTGTTCTCCAAAAAAAAAAGTAAGCACAGAGCAGTGTAGCTGGTATCAATGCAAATCTATAGGTTTGGGGGCTTTTAAGTCACTTAAACAGAACACTAAAAATAATGTCTGCAAAAATACTCTCACTTTGGCCCTTTGGCAGCACACTTAAAACTAAATTGCTATAGGTGACAGTAGCTGATATGTTACATGGTACTGGCACCGTGTAACATGTCTGTATCATACAGTGGTGCTGCTCAAGTTATGGACTGTATCAAGTTGGAAAGCCTCATAGTAGGAATTCACTACTTTACAATTAAAGAGTAAAACTTACAGTTAAATTCATTAAATAAGAGGTTAAAAAAATTACCATTGCTAGACTGCTCTGGGTTTGTTAGAGCAGCTGAAATATGCAGTAGTTGGCTGACCTGGAGATCTGCTAACCAAAAGCCCTTTGTGAATTGGGAATGGTGCTGCAAAACATTTCTGACCAAACAATATCTGTATATGTGTTTGTGTTTATGACACATTGATCAGCCCCTCTGTTTAGCTCCTCTCAACCACTGTTCAGAGACAAGTAGTGTCTCTAAAGATTAAAAAACCTGTTATTGAATTCAATTTTCAGATCCCATCTCTGACAGTAGAAAACCTGGCTGAGATACAAAGACTAGATAGTACTGCTCACTGGCACTGGAAGTCCATTTTATTTAGAACAGGTTTTCATTGCCCTTCTCTTCCCTCCCCCTCCAGCAACTGGAAGCTTGTTTGGAAATCTGTAATTGTTTTGGCTTAAGACAGATTTTGTGCAAAGTGCCAGGCTTGGGACCCTGCTCAAAACTAAGCAAACTGCTGAATTATATCTGTCTTTGTGATAATAAGGTATTAATCCCCAAACTCCCTCGCTGCAAAGCTGAACATCTCAGAATCCAGCCTGCAAGGCGTGATGTGATGTGCAGCCTTGTGCACCCAGCACAGGAGGCAGCAGCTGGTGCCTGTTAAACACTGCTCATATCTTTGAATCCTGGCACTCTGCACTCTCCTAAAGGGGAAGGCATCCATGGCTTTTTGGTGCCTTTTAGCTGACACATTTCAGTGTATTTTGTGATGTTTTCCAGCCCATGGAAGCACATCTCTTTCTGCAGAATGTGTCCTTATCTGCCTAAGTGATCCAAGCCTCCAGGATTTTGCTCACTGTCCATCCAGTTCAGGGAAGCATTGCAGATAAGAGCAGGACTGAGGTCTGGGGAATTGCCATCAGTCACTTTTTCAGGAGAAAATTCACTTGCCATAAAATTAGAACATCCCAGCTGAAAATGTAACAGAAATTTTTTTCCCTATCCATCCTCCCTTCATTTCCAAGAAGTGGAAGTCTTGTCGTTCTCAAGTTTCATGGTTTAGCATTGTTGGAGCTTGTCAGGCAAATTTCTCTTACTGGGACACTGGGGACTGACCCAGGACTGACATATTTCCTGACCCTGGGGTATTTTGGGAAGCCTCACAGTTCTGCTTCAGAGTGTCTGGCTGTGCTGTTGTTTCAGAGAATTTAAGAGCTTTTGAAAACGTTTGGAAACATTGAAAAAATGTGAGGTTTTGTTGGTTGCAAGATGAAATTTCTGAATTTTAGTTTCTTGTGTAGTGGTGCTTCTCACTCCTCACTCCCTTCCTCATGCAAAGTGAGTTGCTGCTTCTTCCTCCTGAGGCGAGGGGGTCTTTGGAGGGACTGTCAGGGCAGAGTAATTTCTCAGGTTTTGCCAAAGTTGCAGCACCATGTTTTCTCCAAATCACTTGGATTTTAATTAATGTACTGCCTTTCTGTTCCTGTTGCCATTACCTGTATAGAAATTAAAATTATGTCCAATCATCCATAGTACACAAATACCCACACCAGATCCTGTGAGCACCCTCCTAAATCTGTTATGTGATATATAAACCCCAAATTAATGACCCCAGGAAGCCCTGAAAGCAGCATTCAGCTTCTCAGTAACCACTCCTGTGAGCAAGGCACACAACTCTGGCCTGTTTGCTCCCAAAACATCGAGGCACACAACAGCAAAACCCACCAGGCACCCCGATTCTTCCAGGCACTCTGATCTCTGTGTCTGCCCTGCAGTAGCACTGGTCCCTCTTCAGCCATACAGAAGCATAAGGCAATTTAAAGTAGATTTTCTTCTAGGGATGAGCTAAGTTTGTAACAAGCACAGCTTTGCTCTCTTTGGCATGTCAGCAGTTTGTTGTGGTGATTTTAATATCGTGCCCTTCATTTCCCTCTTAAGCTGGTGTAACGTAGCCTTGATTACTGCAAGAAATGTCCTTTTGCCTTCTGCTGCAATTAAGGACAAGAATCATCACTGGCAAGATTTGGCCTTTTCTGTCAGTGGCTGTGATTTGTACTTGTCGTAGATCCCACTTTTTTTTGTGATGGAAAGACACAGCCTGTGGCATTTAGAGAAATGAATTGGAACCTCTGTTTCCTGTTTGGGAAAAGCCAGAGTAACCCAGCTCTTGCTTCTCCTGTGTGGGAGATGGGAGGATGGCCATAGGAACTGCACATCTTGAATCCCAGGAATCTTCCCTGTGCACGTGTGCAGTGTGGAGATACAGAGCCTGGTTGGGGTTGAGGGGACATTCCCTGCCTCATTTTGCTCTTCCCAGATCTTGTCCTGGGAATATTCAGACATTGTGGCAGCAAACACACTGAGAGTAATTCAGGAGATGGATGGTGAGGCACTAAGCAAATTGCTGCAGTAACATGTACACTACTTTCAAAGCATCCTGAATGGCCTATTAGGTGTAAAATTGGATTAGAGAGAGCAATTAAAATGGTAAACCTGTAAGAAAGAGTTGTATATTGTTGCTTTAAAACTAGAATTGACCACTTGAACACTATGTGTGGGCCACATCTCTTGCCTTTTATTGAGCCTAGAGGAATTTTAAAATATTTCATTAGCATTAAACCTGATAGATCCTTTCCATTAAGCAAGGTGAAGCAAGTATAATTCAACATAGCTGGTGGCATTATAGTGGTGTGAATGCTAAAATATATAAGATGCTTCAGCTGGGGGCCCATTGTGCCCAGTTCATATTTTGAAAAGGTTTGGAAGCTTCTCATTAAAGATAATGAGAGTTGCCAGGTGTCCAGCAGCTCATGAAATGAAGGACTGAGTCCAAATTATTTCCGTGATATCTTGTAAATGGATTTCTGTTTCCTTCACACAGATTTCCAATAAATAAACTAATAATGATTAACCAGACCTCTGATACTGTAAGCCATATATTTGAATAAACTCAGATATGTGGGATAATACATTAAATGTGACTATATTTGCTATGAACATACTATAGTTCATATAGGGGAGAGTTAGGATCTTTTAAAGTTTACTGGATGAGAACAGCTTTTATCTCACAATTAATGGCTTGTGAACATAAATTAATCTGAACACTAAATCTAAATTTGTTGTTGTTTGAGGTGATTACATGGCTTAATTTTTTTTTTCTTTCAACTGGACCATGCATTTCCCAGCAGCTTGGTTTGCTGATGTTTGATTTGTGGTGATACAGATCATATACAAGCTGGCTTGTTGTTTTTAATGAACTGGATGTGTTGTATAATAGAATTGCTAGGTTTGTGTTAAATTGCAGCTTTGGGACTCATTACTGTGAGATGTTATCTGCTTTGAACTGGCTTATTTTATCACAAAGAAAGAAATTGAATTTGCTTAAGATGGCAAATGCAGCAATGGATGGGTTGGTTGGTGAGTGTTTTGGGGCACCCTGTAGAGCTGATATGTATTTTATCTGATCTAATTCACATTCTGCCCAGAAGATGCATACACACCCACACATATGTTGGAGTCCATATAACAAAAAGCCTAAACCTAACAACAGGCACAATGTATTGCTGGATGGTTAAATGCTGCTTTTTAGCCACTGGTTTTTGACCATTTCAACTGAAAATTCATGGGATTTTTTTCCTTAGGGCGTTTTTGTTCCAATTTTCTCAACTGTGCATGCAGAAGCTAATGACGCATTTCTGCCTGCACATATTTAGCTTTGCATGCACATATTTCAGCACTTGCACAGAAACACTTTGCAGGCATTGAAACGTAAGTAAATGCAACAGGATTAATTGTGTAAAACCCAGAAAATTGTGTTTCCTTTGACAACCAACTGCAGGTTTGGAAGATGAAGCCTCTGCATGTCATTCTTGGTATTTCCATTCCTTTGCAAAACACGTTGAGCTTTCACCCTAATGTAAGGATGATATATAGGAAAATTAAATAGTTTTCTTTACTGTGGTAATTTTAGCTGTTCTCTGCAGCAAAATAAAACCACTGATTTGTATTGAGAGAAGTATAGGCTCCTGAAAAACATTTCTACTCAAACAGTTTAAATCAATGAAAACAGGGGTTCCGTTCAGAGATGATTTTAAGGAAACACTGAAAGAATATAAATTGTTATAAACTGGGGTGGTAAAACTTTCATTTGGCTTCTGCTGAGCTGCCTGTTAGAGCAGTGCCAGCTTCAATGAGTGTGTTGGCTATATGATATGTGAACATGTAATAAATAATATATGTTAACTTGTAATAAATATGTGATGCCTGTGCTGTGGAGGGGCAGCTGGAGTTCCCTTGCTGTGCCTGCACATCTTCCCAGAGCACATGTCCTGGCTTCTGGGACCACTGCCATGGCAAATTCCAATTTTTTCTGTAGAGACATTTGAACCACTGCAGTTATAGTCAGAGGTTTTTGATAAATGAGGGGTTTTTTTGATAGCTGTGGAGACTCAGATGTAAAATATCACATCACAGGTTGTTCTTTGCAATGCAGCAGAACTACCCTCCCTCCAAAAGAAAGCAAATAAGGAGGAATTTTTTTTTTCATAGTGGGTTTAGTAACTCATTTTAAATGGTTCTTCCAAACTCTCTGTGATTCAGCATCACATGCTATAGAGGTGAGAGAATTACTAGCTATGTGCACTTTGCATTAATGTTTAGGGTGGATTGTAATGACAAAGCAGATATTGAACTCTGCAGTTAATTTGCTTTTGTTGAAATAACCTTTAAATTAGTCTTCCCTTAAACAGATGGTTTTTGCATACTGATGACTGCTCTGTCCCATTCCTACCCTGTATCACTTCATCTTCACCTTTCTCACTTCATCTTCACCCCCATTATTTAGCAGATGGGATGGTGTATATACACCATAGAATATGATTTTTTTCCCCCCTCACTTTCCTCTCCTGACTTTAGAAAGTTCAGTTTTTGCATGACCTTGGTTCTGGAGGCCTTGATTTACATTGCATTAACAGCTTTATGGAGTTGTTTTATAGTTCTCTCTATTGCTGAAAAACAGGACAGTTTTACTGATAGAATTTACTGTTCATTTTTTCCCAATTGTTTTTGGCATATGCTCATGTTTTGCTTTTTACATCACTGTTGCTAGTAATTACCTTGCTTTCATTATTTTTCTTTAATAGAGGATAAATGAGTGTGTGGCATTTTTCTTTAGGAGAGCCTGAGTGTATTGGAGATATCTCTCACGATGGGGAAAATACTGCAGGCATGATTAATGGCATCATCATTGTAACATAATTTAGTTAGGAGGACTTATACAACTGATAAAGTGTCATGTACTTCCACTAAACTGCAATCTAAGTGAACTGTATTTCAGGTTTTTATATCCTCATTTCTGTCTTCTGTAAAGATATTACTGTAAGATTCATACAAGCATCTTTATAGGCTCATGCTGTAAGCAGTGAAAGTTCAATCAGTTCTTCTTGTAGGAATCACAGCTTCTATAAAAAATGAGTAATTATAATTCAAAGAAAGGCATAAATTAGATGCAGTCATTGCAGACTAAAGTTGTGACTAGATGAGGTCTTTTGTAGAATAAAGATAAATTTAGCTTAAAATAAAGAAATCTGTTCTTGAGAGATGAGAGAGAAATCAGGTATTTACAGCAATGCCTACAAACTTCTAAGTACTCCATAGACCACATTTATAAATTAATCAGAGAAAATCAATACATAAGATGGAGACTAATAGGAGACCTTTCCTTAGTAATTAAAACATCTGTATCTTCATCTACTTAATCCAGCTCCTTGGGCCAGTGGAGATAGTACATTTTAATTTCATCTGTGTGTTTTTATATGAAATTATCAATTAAATAATTTCAGTACTTAATCACACAAAACCAACATTTTTCTTGGTTTTCACTGATCACTATTTTTTCTGGTGGAGAACTTTGTTTAGCTGAACTTCCTGTGTGAGCCTTGCATGTTGGAGGAGGAGTTGTATTCAATTTCATCTTCCTTTCTGGTTGAACCTATGTCTCTTCCACACTGGAGTCCCTTTGCAGGACTCAAGATGAACCCAAGATGAGTCCAGCACCGCTTTTCCCCATCTCCATCAGCTGGCAATCCTTATTTTCTTATCTCCCCACCCTCTGTTTTGTCTAACTCTGACCACTTCCCCTTTTTCTGAGCTGGTTATGTGCATTATTTTCCCTTTCCTTCTGTGTCCATGGTCAGCTGTACTTGTAGACTCTGACATTTCAGATGGAGTTGTTTTGCTCAGTGAGTAGCATGGTTGGGTCTCTGTCTTTGTGACAGCCTTTATGGGCAGCCAAAATAAACAGTAAATAGAGTCTCCACTAAATTATTGATTTTCAATACAGATTCTCATCTTAGCACTCCAAGCAGGGTTCTTGTGCAGAAAAATTTATTGTGCATATTAATTAGGGAAGGATGAAGGAAAAAATGAAAAGCAAAGATCACTGTGTAGACCCAGATACTTGTGCAGGATATTATCTAACCATTTTTGTATGGAAGAGCTCTGTTAAAGCTATGGTTCATACTATTTCATCATCCTTCCAGTGAAAATTTGAATGGGCTTAAAATTAAGATCCTCTTACATAATGGAAGTAGTAATGAAGGATATGGTTCATAAATTTCAATTGTTAAATTGTCTCAGTGGGAAAGGTGACTTGACATTCCCATATTTTAAGGATTTAAAATCCACATTCAATAATAATGGTAAAGGGTTTAATTATCAGCTTATATTAAGACTTGAATATGAGAGACATTTCAACTGTTCTCTGTGTGAACCATAAGCTTTCAACTGAAGATTTCTCTTACCTTCCAAGACTTAGATTCTGCTGGTATTTTTATGGAGTGCCTGTTTCTAAATACTACTCCTTATGGATAAACTTAGCCTAAAAAATAATTTAAACAAAAAAAAAAGATGGGAAAGTAGATTTAATATTTCTTTTAATGTTCACAAATACATAAACTATTTCCCAGGACCACAAAACATGGAAGGCCTTTTGAAGTATTTAGGGTGGCAGCTGAATGGCCATTAGGCAAAGTAACCAGCAGTGCTCAGAGCAGGGCCACTTGTCCCTTTGCACTCCAACAGAAGGAGCTTTCTGTGGTGCCTCAGAGCTCGGTGAGTTAAAGATGGAAACATCCATAATGGAACAAATGTTGCACTTTCCTGTTATTCAACACAAGGCTGTTGAAGTTTGTATTTATCTGTGCTGTCTAGGTTTGAAAGTCCTGCTATGGTAAAAATCTCCCCATATGGCTCTTCTGCTTTTGGAGGATGACATCTCTGGTTTTTCCTAGGTTTGAAAAGCACTGATCACCTCAGTGTTGTTATTGTAATAAAAATAAATAGTAATGACAATAATAAAAGTGATCTTGTGTTTGTAACCACTGCTGAAACAGAGGTAGTGAATGATGGCCACGTTTAGCCAGACTGCTGATGCAGGAATACAGAAACTGGAAAGATATCAACCAGACTGATTTAAGACTTGGAGAGAGCACAGAGCTGTGAGATTGATAGCACAGAAAGGAATCTCTTGGTTGAGGTCCATGGCCTGCATCAGAGCTTTGGGGATTGATAGCACTCAGCACTATCAATCTCACAGCAGCAAATGGGATGACTATTCTCCATGAAGAATGGGCCATATTAAATACCCTGACATCCATTAGATTGAGAGCTGCAAAATGAGTAAGGACGAGTACATGTTTGTAGAGATAATACTGTGCTGATTTTGGTGCAGTTTGTTCTGCTGCAGAAACATCCTCGCTGGCCGTTCCAAGCTCAGCTCCTGGAAGTTGCAAGTCATGCTGGAAATAATAATAAGAAAAATAAAAATGCACGGGGAGTAGTGAATATGTAAGGGAGAGGGACTTCTTAAAATGTAAGGCCTGGTTTCATGGGGCTTTGAGAAACCTTGTCCAGAGGAAGGTGTCCCTGCCCACGGCAGGGGCTTGGAACAGGGTGATCTCTGAGGTCCCTCCAACACAAACCATTCTAGGCTTGTATGATTCTGTAAAAGTGGAAGTGCAAAAATTCAGAAACATAGCTCATTCTGATGTGTTTATTATTTTTGATTTGTGATTTTTTTGTATAGTACATCATGGCCATTTTCATGCTGAATCTTCTCTTTGTAAACTGGTGGCAAAACCAGTTGTGTCTTGTGCTTTGATTCTCCTCTCCTTCATGGTATGAAGCTCATGAAACTGAAATCTTGAGGTAGAGATGTCTTGCTTCAGGTCTATGGAATTATCTGCATGAATTGGCTTGCATGAATTATTTAATATTTTTATTTAATACAGCCATATAGCCTCCTTCAAGCATCCCATCCTATATCATATTATTCCATCAGGAAAGTGTCATTTACTCACTCTAATATTTCAAGAGGTGGAAACTGCTTTTTCCTCCATGTGGACACAGCTCCCTCAGCAAACATTGCTGCTCAGAACATTGGCAGATGCACTGCTAAGAGAAAATAACCATCTCTTGTGTGAAATGATTCAGCAATCCAGAGACAAAGGCATTAAAGGACACAACACAGGCAGTAAAAGCTGTGTTGCCTTCCAACAGTAGAGAAATCCATAGTAGAGGATAGATAGTAGAGGATTACCCCTGAAATCTGGAGGTTGTTTTCTCCTCTAAACCTTTACAATTTTCTAAAATGCTCAGATGTTCAATATAAAATTAGGAAAGTGTAGTATCAAACCTCTGTAAAGCAAAATGATTTTTTAAAGTTTTGTTGAGAAGTCTGTGGAGAAAAAAAATACTTTAACCTAAATTTCTCTTCTGTAGTGTCTGGAGGCAAATAGAAATACTAATAGAGAGAAAGCAGTATCCAATTGCACTTTCTGGAGGGAATTTCTAACTTTGAATAATGTGGTACTAGATTTTAGCGTTCATGTGTGACATTACATCTGTTCCCCCTTTTTATATTCTGTCCTTTTTTACTTTTTTAGTAATTTCCTCATGTTTTACTTTAGAAGATGACAGAATTGCTTATCTTATAGATTTGTTGGGCTTGACTTTGATGGCAGGAATCTTCTCTTAAACACTTCTGGAAGATAGGAGGGATTTAAAATATGGTGCACCTGAATCAAGGAAAATTCTCGTATTTAGTGATTCAGGGAAGCACTAAAATTCAAGTATGGTCCTTACAGACTATCTCTTTTGTCTGAGAAACCAGGATTTCCAGCAGGAGTGATAAGCATTCTTAGATCATGGTAAATAAATTGGTTTGCTGTTTGAGCTTACTGCATTATACAGACAGACTTCCTATTGGAAAAAGTATTTTTAAAAATATTCCATTTGAAATGTTTTGCAGCATTTGAATAGGCTTGCTGATAGCTAGATGCAATTTGAAGCATGCCCATGTCCATGAAATAGTCATGTCTCCCTCAGGGAAAAGTTCCTGGGGAGGGCTAACAGCAGCTCTAACCATTTAATAAGGAAAATAAACTGTTGCTCTCCTGGTCCTTAAGGAAGACTTAGAGGTAATCACATTCAGATTCTTGGAAGATTTTTTGTAGTAGTCCAGAAGGGATTTTAAAGTCAAAAGTGAAAACTAAATGTAGTTGGAGTAATTCTAGTGGCTGTGTGTCACAAAGTCAGACTTTGGTAGGAATGTTGTGGCGTTATGCCGAAACACGAATGTTGAATTAGTGTCAGACAGATGGAAATGATAGTCTTGTGCAGAGGGAGGCTGGGCTGGCAGGAGCAGAATATCCCCTTAATTCTATACTGAATTTCCAAGTAATAGCACCAACTAAAAGTAACTGAGTGTGCCCAGTTCATTTGGGAAAACTTCGACATGATGGGACCTACCAATGACAAATGAAATTCAGCCCAGGTAAATGAATAAACAATGAAACCAAAAGCCATTCATATACTGGAAAATGTGCTGATATCTAGACAAATAAAGCAATCTGGGTGTTTCTGCATTGAAATAATCCCTAAAGTATTCATCCCAATGTGTACTGGCAATGAAAAACAAATCAAGCAGTGGAGTGAATTGAATTACCCGTCCTGTGTGCTATAAATCACAAGGAAATCCAAGAACTTTTATTGCTCCATATGGTAGAGTTGGACATTGTCTAGAGTACTGTTTATGACACTGCTCACATCAAAGCAGGAAAGTTAAAATTGCTGGAGAAGGTGGATCCAAAATGTCGCAAAAAAAGGAAACTATTAACCTTATCATTAGCAGAGAAAAATAGAACGACATTCAAGTTCACAACAGCCAAAGGGAAAAGAACAAAAAAAAGGAATCAAATTAATTTAGCATTTTCTTGTCAGTGAAGGAAATTTGTGTCTGAAAATTGAGGAGAATGGAAAACTGGGTAGATGTTTAGGCAAAATTCCACATCCACATGTAACAAAATGCACATTTAATTATATGTGTTATTCCAGTAAGAGGTGAGTTAATAGAAGTAGCACTACCTGGAGCTCTCATGCGTGGCCAAATCCTGTCAAAGAGGAGGATTTTTTTTGATGAACCAGGGAGCTGGATGCTACCCAGCAAGGGATGGGTATAGTGTTGACTCCAACATCAGTGTTAGAGGTTATCAGATCTCAGTCACCAGCAGTGATACTGCAGGAGTTATGAATAAATGCAATTAGAACAGACTAATTCGTGAAATTAATGCTGATTTTGTCTATAAAATTCTGCTTCTGCCTCTTGGGTTTCTTCATAGCAGTACCCAACTTCACACCATACATTGGCACTGCCCTGGAAGCTGGAGGTGCTTGAATTGTGGTGGTTGTTGAGCTGGATCTGCTGCCTGCTGCAGCTCCCGTGTTTATAATTCCAGGGATGCTCTCTCTGGAGCAGTGCAGAGCACGTCCCAGCCCATTCACCTTTCTACCTTTAAGCTGGCAGGTGGCCTCTTTCTGCAAACAGACTCCAGGCATTGTCTGGGCTCCTCTGGCTCAGCTCTGTGCCTGGGGGAGGCAGGGCTGATGGAGTCTGCTGATTGCCTCAGGACTGCTGAGTTTGCCTTTCTCAAGTTATAACCTCAGATTTAGGAACTCACGGACCAAAATAGCTCAAAATATGCAGATGGGAAAGGGATTACCCTCCCTTCCTGCTGCATGGAATGAAATCTGTAAAGTCTCCAGTTTCCTTTTTATGGAAGCATTTGGCTTATATGCATCTGTTAGAACTGGAATGAATTTTAAACATGTTTCCACGGAGCATAATTAAACATATTAGAGCCTCAATGAATTGTATTGCCCTATGCCAAACTAAAGACTGCAAGGAATAAAAGGAATTAAAATGGATGTCAAAGTGAAATGAAGTTAACATTGAACACCTCCATTAAGATCAATAAAAAATTTGTTGTTGTTCAGTGTATTTAACAAGGTTCTGGAGATGTAAAATGAAGTGTCTCATTGGTTAAAATTAAATCACTGAAATGCTGCTAGGAGATCACAGGTAACATAGCTACCTAAGAATATATCACAATTCTAGCAGCAGCCTGATAATTAAACTTTTGTCTCAAGTGCAAAACCTCTTTCATGTAATAGAATACTGGAACTTGTGTAGGTGAAATGATGAATGGAAGCAGATATTTTAATTCTTCCTTTTTAGACACTTTGGTAAAGAAACCAGCATTAAAGCTCAATTCAGTGTATTGCTGTTTATTCCCAAAAGTAATATCTGTTTGGTTTTGCATCAATAAACACATAAATCAGAAGCAGAAAAATAGAAAGCATTAGTCAATGATCCAATAAAATTCTATAATGTGAACCTAGTAATGAATAAAGGTTGATAGATGAATGAAGATAGTGATAACTGTTAGAAAATGTAGCCTTCCAGTACACTGCTTATGGTGTTTGAATGAGTTTCAGAATTTAGGTATGAAAAATTATTCTAACCTGTCCTATTTTTAAGGGTCCACTGGAACTCTTACCATATAAATTTATAGAATAGTACTTAAATATTAGATGGTTTTATACAATTTTTTTTCTGACATTAGGGAAAACCCCTGAGTAAAACAACACACCCTGCATCTGGGAGAAGTATGGAAATATTTTCCCTCATTTATTAAAGATTCCAGGGATCCTTTTGGAACACAACATAACTGAAATTATAATATTAAATGTTATTTTAATGTTAAGGTGATATTAAAGATATTCCTGCCCTCTTTGACTTCTTCTCATGTACCTTTCTGACTTGGTTTTGCTGTGTATTCTCCTCAGATGTTTTAATTGCACATGAAATCAAGAGGTGTTAACAGGAATATTTAATTCTAGGGGGTGATTTGCCAGACTTTTTGCTGGCCTATACGGCATCAAATTTTCATGTAAATGTAACTGCAACCAAGAAACCAGAATGTTTGTGGTTCAAAACAAGTAAAACTGGCACCTGATTTGCTTTAATGTTTGAGGGAATCCTTGTTGTGAACTCCAGGGTGTCAGGCTTGGATGTCACTGTGCTGGAAGGGTGTTTCCTTGCATCCAGGGTTTCCTTGCATCCACGGGGTTCTTCAGGTGTCCACCTGTCTGCTGTTATTCAATGATATTTTGGTTTAATCCTCTGGTGCAGTCCCACTGTTGCAGTGCACACCTGCTGACAGCTTTTGATCACGTTGTCCAACCAAAGCTGACAAAGAAATCAGTGAGTGCTCATTTGTGAAAACAGCTGGATAAGAAAATAAGGGAGACCCATTCTGAAAAGAGATTTGACTGTAAGACACTGAAATGCTTGTACTGGATCATACATCTGTCCCAGTCAGAAGAAGACTTTTGGAGTAAATCCGAAATAAAAATGCACACGTGGCCAGGCTTTCTTATTTCTGATGACAATGATGCATTCTGTGCACAGAGACTTACTGGCTTTTCCTTTGCATCTATGCACATCTAAAAAAATGCAATCTCTTTACTCTTTATATTCAAGCAAAAAAGACATCATGGTGTTCTAAAGAGAATAAAATTTGCCCTGTAAGACAGTCACAAACTGAAACCGGTTTTGCTGATGACAATGATGCATTCTGTGCACAGAGACTTACTGGCTTTTCATTTGCATCTATGCACATCTAAAAATATGCAATCTCTTTATATTCAAGCAAACAAGACATCATGGTGTGCTAAGGAGAATAAAATCTGCCCTGTAAGACAGTCAAAAACTGAAACCTGTTTTACATGTTCTGAGTTAAAATAATGACAAAAATCTCTTTAAATTGAACCATCTCACTTAAAATTAAATATGCTGGTCCAGTTCCCCCATCTCCTGTAAAATCTGACACACACACTCTCCTATTTTAAATTATGACAAGTGTTTCTTAAGCATGAATTTTCAGACTACTGGAGCATAAAATCTTCTGGTGGATTTTGTCACCATCACATCTTCTCCTAAAACTATACTAATCCTGAAAAGCTGGTGCAATGAATTTACACTTCCTAGAAAAATTTTCACTGTATTCAGTGTAACTCCATTGACTTCCATGGATTTTCTGTTGATTTATGAGTATGAATGAAATTAGAAAGGGCCCAGTAGAATAAGCTGTAGTTTACACAAAAAGGATTTAATGTAAGGACTCATCAAAAGAATTTTTCAGGGTAATTTATAAATGGTTTACTGACTATAGCTGACCTTCAAAACTGCTATTAAATATTCACTCTAAGGACTACTCTGTATATTTAGCTAAAGCCTCATTTTAGAAAGGTTGCCAGTACATTTCTGTCTTATGTCTATGTTTTTCTCCCAATTTCAATGTAAGACAAAATTAATAACTAGAAAAGGCATGTCTTTTCCATTTGGAATTGACAACAAAAAATCCAATCTTTTTTGATTAATAGTCTTATTTTATGACTCTAAATGTCCACCATATCAGTGTGTTGGATTAAGAATATTTCATTCTTTCCTGTTTCTATGATGTGTCCTCATATATCTAAGAATTTGTCCTGCCTACATTTATTGAAGTACATAAGGCACTGTTAATTTGTGTACCACTTGTGTGGCTGAAAAACTCACCTTCTTGCATGTGCTGGAGTAGAATATCTCCTCTGCAGTGTTATTAGCAAAAAAAGTTTCCTTTAACCATGCTCCAGCCAGAATGTGACACTGCTGTGCCTTTGTAGGGTAGAAACACCCTTTGAAACAATGCTAGGAGGTGTTAAGCTAATCCTTTTCAATGATGTCTTTTTACAGCCTAATCGAGATAAACCCCAGGAGGGAAAGAGAGGTTTGCAAGATGGATCTGTGCCCCGTGTGGTTTTTCAAATGGATTAAAAGTCCATTTTATTAACAGAGTGCAGTGTAGTATGAAATAAACCTGAGAGCATATGGGTTTGCCTTGCCAGAGAGCCATAGGTTGGATTTCTGCTGTGATTTTCCCAGTCCAGCCTCCCTCAGCCAGGAAACTTCAGCAGCACTGGGCCAGCATGTGAGGCTGTCCTGTTGAGAGGCTGGTGGCAGCAAGGTGTTTGGGACAGTGGGGCCTGAGCCCAAGCTGCTTATCCAAGGCTGGCAAGGATGGGGTCAGGAGAGCTTCCCTGGAAGTGGCATGAGGGTTTGGAGGTGCCTCAGCCTTTGCAAGTGGCCATTCCTCTCTGCTGGGAAAAAAAGTGAGCTCTCTTGGATATTTGGTATTCTTCAGGTCCACCTCTCTGATCACTATGCATTATCCTTGGGTGGAGTGCACCAGTTATCTGCAAATTAAGCTCTATTAGGGGAAAATGTTCATGTGCTTTTTTCCCAGTTAATAGAATAGCCTTCTCTCCCAAAGAAAAAAAATCAGAGTTTGATCTCAAGAGCTGCAAATGCGTCTGCAAGATAAGGATAAGTTCTGTTTGAACTGCCCAGGTCCTGGGACGTTTTCTGGAACTCAGCCTTTCTCTTGAGCTTCTGGTGTTTCCTCTGGAGCTGCCAGGACCACGAGGGATAGGTTTTGCTTTCTATGAATTGAATTGCCAAAACACAGCTCCTACAAAAGCCAACCAACACGATCTTCTCCTCAGAGCAGAGGAGTGCTGATGTGAACATCCATTCCAGCTCTTCAAAACATTCTGGCCCATGCTGCAAAGATTTCCTCACGTGCACCACATAAAATATCCCATGTAGCTGCCTGGATTTCTGTTGTATTTCTTAATATTTCCTCCAAGAGCTTAAAAAACATTTTAAATTAAGTCAGTTGCAGCTGCTCTGTCAGGAATTCACTAAGCACTGCAGCCACTGAAGCAATTAAAAAAATGGCACAGAAGGTAATTAAAAGCCTTACTGGTTCTTGCTATTAGACTGACATTTTAAATGCCTCTAGATGTTTTATTGTGCCAATAACCTATTTCCCTAGTCTCAGAGAGAAATACAACTGACATCAGTAATTTAGTAAAGTATTCTACAGGTATCATAATGTTCCAACTAGAAATCTATATTAAATCACTGTGGTTTTCCATTCTGCACAGTCCTCACCGCTCAGCTTAATGAAACAGTGGTTATTTGTTAATGAATATTAGAGCTTAGTCCCTCATTCTCATTCCCTGTAGTCAGCTGTGTAATATTTGTATTACTTGTGCACAAAGAGACTCTTTCTGGTTATCATGAGCATGTGGGCTGCAGGGAGTTGTGCAGAGATTGTCCTTTTCTTGTGCAGAGCAGAAATCCTGGTTTGTTTTACAGGGCTGCACCAGTCGCCTTTGCCTGCCCCAAGGAGCTTTCCTAATGAGTGGTGCTGAACAGTCTGTGACTGGCTGCTGTCCACAGGCTCTGCAAGGACAGAGTGGGGCTTCTCAGTCCTTCTCTGACCTCAAGTCCTGTGTTTGCAGAGAGATTAATAGAAGGAGGTTCCTCCCAGAGACTTGTGTCAGTCCCCACGGCCAGAAAAGTCAGGCTGCTTTAGTATAATCCTTCCTATAACTCCACCCTTAGTGTAACCCCTTGTCTGTCCAGCAAGGGAGGCTGGTAGGATATTAAGCATTTTTCTAGCTTTCAATTCAAGGTTCAAGAAGAGACTTTAAGAGGATGAAGGGAAAATATTTCATTACCAAATTTTCTCTGGTAGCCTCAAAATGTGAACGTGCAAATCCTTTCCATTGTGCCCAGGAGCTGCCATTCTTCATCTCTTATAGGAAGTTATAGGAAAAGCACACGACAGAGGGGAAGATAACTGGAGGTTGGTTAATTTTTTCACCTTGATTTATTTTGTAGATCTCACACAAACATGAAATCAAGCCAGAATTCAAGTATATTACACTTATCTGCAAAGCATAGAGAAGTTAGGCTGCGGCAAACAGCATTGTGTCTCAGGGTTTGACAGAAATTATTCTGATGTGTAAGCACGAAGAGCAGCATTAATGCTGAGCTTTCGGCTTTTATTCCATTTTTTCTCTCCTGGGTCACCCTAATGCTGTGTAAACAGGGGGTGCTTTGGAAGGGATTTCAGCAATAAACAAATGCTCACATATCCCTGTGACTCGGGAGAAAGCCCACACAGGCTTGCTCACAGTGACCTCTGTGGAGTCTTCTGATTGAAGCCCTGCTGATCCACGCTGCACATCCCTCCAGTGTGCATCAACAGGAATGTAAAATGGCAAAACTCTCTTGGCACTAATCTCCAAAGCCACGTCTAATTCTGGTTTTTAATGAGGCATTGAATTATTCTGTGCAGTGAGAGGCTGCCTGTCAGTTTGCAGCACAGCTCCGTGCGTGCTGTGGTGCCACCAGAGATAAACAATCAGTAGGACTGATCAGGGAGGCAATCACTTAAATAAATCTGGGGAGGGAAAAGGAAAAAAATGCACATGCACTGCTCAGGATGAAACAGATATTTTTATAAAGTTGCATATTGAGAATATCTACTGTGTGAATACAGTGACTGGCAGTAACTAATTAATAGTGAGTTAGCTTTTGCATAAATGGTGTATTTCCTAGATTTGCAGTGGGAGGAAGGTCTAAGAACCAGAACATGACAATCCATAGTCTGTTCCTCATTTTGCCACAGGTTTAGACCTGGTGTCCGTGTAGTAAGAAGGCTTCAAAGACACACCACAAACCACAACCCAACTGCAGTCCCCCTGTCCCTGCTGCCAAACCATCCTGCCTGTATTTGCCATTGTAACCCTGAGCACCACAACAAAACAGAGTGTGGAGGTTTGCTCGTGCCCCCAGCACTGCTGATGGTGCGAGCATTGCTGATGAAGTCTGGATTGCTGTGTAGAAATCTTTGCCATGATCTCACACCTGTAAGCCAGTATGATTCAAGCACTTTGGTCACACAGATCTGCTCTGTTGTTCATTAAGTCAGTGGGTTTCTATTGAGTTTGAAGGGCAGCAAATAAACAAATCAGACAGTTTATCACCTGGTTTTGCTGTACTTAACTGCCACTATTTAAGGCCACATGATGGATATATTGATTTCTGCATCTACCTACATCCCAGCCAAGCCATCACTCCCTTTGGGTTTATGTTCAAAGGACTTCTTGGCTGTTTTACTTTTTTTTTTTTTTTTAATAAATTGTCTGTTACCAAAAAAAATCATTAAATATCAGAATTTTATTTTTAAAAACCCCAGTCCTTGTCTTCTACTTGGGCTAGAGTGTGTTGAGTGCCTTTTAACAAAACAGAGAGGGTTCCTTTCTGGCAAAACCCTGCCAAGCTGGACTCCTGTGCTGTCATCTTTGTGTACAGAAAAGATCACTCTGAGAGACTCTGCCTCTGTTTGAGCTCCATGCCGTGCCAGAACAGCACATCTGAAGTCACTGCCCAGCTGCTTGTGATGGCTCCTGGTGCCAGAAGCTGTCCCCCCTCAGCCTCCTGGCTGAGCTGCTCGTGGGACTCCTCCAAATGAATCATTTAGCACGGGCAGCCTCAGAAATGACAGGTTCCCATCCAGCCAGAGGGCAGCACAGTGGGATCCAGCAGAGAACACGGCTCAGGGGGATGTGGCTTTACAGGCAGCAGAACCCTCTGGAGCTGCAAAGCTCTTGAAAAAAGGTTTTTCCAGCTAACATGAAAGCCTGGTGTAAAGCCTGATGCTCTAAAGCATAAGAAGATTTTAATTAGGAAACTTCTAGATGGTTAAGCTTAACTGAGCAGAAACCTGAGAGTGTTTGGGTGGGAAATGTTCAGGTGGAATTGTGAAGTGGTGAGGTAGCTCACTGGCATGCAGTGTAATTTGTGATTAAGTTTATCTGCAGTATCTAACCTTTCAGTAAATGCCAGCTGCATAATGGCTGTCAGTTTTCTCTCTCAGATATTACACTGCAGAAAGTTCTATCTGACCATAAGAATCTATTTAATAAGCCTGTAATGGGAAATGACCAGTATCTGAGTAGTACAGATTAAAAGTGACAATGCTAATTGACTGCAGAGGTATCTACATGAAGAGGGACCAGAAAAATCATTTAAGTCTAAATGAAATTGGACTGATTTGATATTTGGAAAAGCATTACATTCCTCTTGTGTTTGGCAGTGTGGATTAATTGCTCCCTGTGTCAGGTTCCTGTGTAGCAATAGGCTGAGATTGGTGGGCAGTGAAGAACAGGAACTTGGGGGATTTAGAAATACATTCGTTTACTAAAATTAGAAGGGAAGGTCTGTACTGTAGGTGATTTTTATGGTGAGGAATGAAATTATGTTTTGTATCTGCAGTTCCTGATTGCTGGTGAAACAAATCAGGGGCATAACCACATACCACATTTCTGTTCTGAGGATGTAAATTCAATTTACTTTTTTCTTAGCTTTTAGAAAAGCATTTTGCAAATAGATATGACAGGGAAATAGAAAATCATGATTTTATGAGAAGAAATTAATAGAAATCATAACAATAGGAAAATTATCATATGTGGCCTACACTTATCTCAAAAATGACTTAAAATCATTAGGTATCAGGTAAATGCATGTGATTAATTTCTGTATAGTTTGCTGTGCACAAATCTTTACTTTCAATCAGAGGCTGTAGTACAAATTCATTTATCTGTATAATTTTTATACAGTTCTAACAAGGGAACACAGAGCATTGATTCCAAATAATATGTTATGTTCATAGAAAAAGCAGCATTTTCATATGTAGCTACATAAAGAGTTTTTGGAAAATAGATATCAGACACCCTTTAAAAGTCCAAATACACTGAGAAAAATTCCCTTCTAGTGTGGCTCTATGTGCTTCAGTAAATAAGCTAGCTTCAGTAAATAAGTCTTTATCTTTACAAAGATAAAGAAAAGAATTAAGGATTCAATATATTCTATCACTGCCTCTCCCCAAAAATTAATCGAGTTAAATGTTTTATGTAATGAAGCAACATATTAGCCTCCTTGGATTTGATTTTTTTTTTTTATTTTTTTTTTTTTTTTTATTTTTTTATAATGAGTGGTTTGGTTCACTACTTATTTTTGAAACCTACATGAACACAGGGAAAAGTGCTCACGAATTCCATGCAGAATTCAGAGAGTTAATAGAGAAAACAGTTAAGTATGTGCTTAAATTCAGTGTGTGAGCAATTCTGTTGAAGTTGGAGGAACATGTGGCATGGTTCAAACTTAATGAATCCATAAGTCTTTGCAAAATCATCTGCTTAGTGTCTCTGGTGGAAGATAAAGAAGGAGAGAAGCATGGTAATTTTACAGGAATATGCACTGAAATAGGCTCTGCTTTTCACTGACCCTGCTGTATCCCCAGCTTATACCTGGGAATGTATGCAATGTGCTCTGTGGGACATTGTGCCAGTGCTAGGAAGGAAATAAAGGAGGGAAACAAGCAAACAAAACTAGTTCTAAAATCTCTGAAATACGGTAATTGGATTATTGTGCAATTTTCAGATTAAAGTCCAGGTAATTTATTTCTAAGGTAATTTTTTTTGATGTTCTGCTTATATTATGCATAGGATTAAGGCAAAACATGAAGACTGTTTCTAAAGTTCAGAATACAGGGTATGTTTACTTTTACGCAGGAATTGATATACCTTTCCTATAGCTACTGCAATGTAAAATAATCATGCACAACTGTTTACACAGCATGGAGTTGGGAAACACAGCAAAATAATCAGCATGAAAGTAAGCCATAGAATGTGCTGAATGAAAATATATAGCCTAATTCTCCCTTTGTGTCAGTTTTAGGCCAATATAGCTGTTGCAATATAAATAAAAACACAGCAGTAATTTCAGTGATTTTAGTGCAGCTGGTCCTTAGATAAGTGAAAATTCTGCAATTCTTACTTTGAAATGAAATATGCAGTGTTTTTCTTGGCTTTGATTTGTTACAATTAAAAATTAATCAGGATGGTGCTAAAGGAAAAAAAAGTGTGTGAATATTTATATAAATACTGTAACTTTGGTTAAATTTGATCATAATAGCTATTGAGGTCTTTCTGTTCCACAAACTCAGAGCTTCTTGGAGCTGGTCTGCATAATTCATTTGAATACAGATGTCATATAGCTGCATATTTGTGTTTGTGATCCAACACCCTATTTGAAGCTGTATCTCTGCATTCAGCTCTCTGGCTGAGTCACAGCTTAAATATCAAATCTCAGGGTCAGGCTTCTCATGAGGAACCTGTGAACTGCCACTTGCTCACTCACTCTTGATTTGGGAAGGAGCACCTCTGGATCCTGGCTGGGCTAATTGATTCATACATGCTCTGCAAAGGTCAGAACTGACCATGTTTTATTACAGAGTAATGCCCTCATTCTCTGGTGGATAACTTGGTGGATAAAGTCGTTGGGGTTTCCCTCTCCAAGTGCTCCTTTGCCATCACACAGTTTCTTTACCCTGTCCTTAAATCCTGGCTTGCCCGGGGATGAAACAATAAATTGTGTTCCATGTGACATTTCATGGTGAGCAGCAGCATGCAGAGGTGCTGCAGAACAAAATCTGAGTCCCTCATCTCTGTGCTCTGCTTAACTTTAGGACCCTGGCACCAGCTGAGACCAAAACAAGGTGTGCAAGCTCACTTGCTTTCTGCTGGACAAGGTGCTGCACATCTGGAATGAGCTGGGCAAATCTGCCCCTCTCCATGGCAGCCACAGCCAGGTAATCCCCAAGGCAAACCCTGGAACTTTCTCCCTCAGTTTAAAGCAGAGATAAGTGGCTCTTGCAAGTCTGGTAAAGCTTTTGTGGTAGCACCAGGTCTAATTGTAGAAACAAGAATAGACCAGCACAAGAAGGAGATCCAAATGGAAGTGCAAGGCATGGTTCTTCAAAGTAGTATTTATTAATCATTGTAGAGACTTCTAAAAATTGCAGAGAAAAATCTTGAAATATTTTGCTTTCAAGAGTTTTAGTAATTTTTTAAGTAATCTCTTAAACTCAATTTAAATCAGAGATGATATTTTATATTTGTCACTCTTCATGTAGTGAAGGGGCAAGGAGAGGATGAATGCAAAGGTAAGAGAGGCTGCTTTGTTTGGAGATCACCACTACGGAGAGGAAATTATGTCTACACATATTGCACTGTTGGGTCCAGCAGACAGCATACAGATAAATACTTTTTAATACCAAAAAACACAATGAAAAATAGCTCTCGTGGGTTTTCTCCTGCTTTATTTTGTTCAGTTTTGATAGGAAAATGTACATATCCATTAAAAATATCACCTACTTTTTATTTTTTGAACATCAATATTGAGCCAGAATCATTTTTAACCTAACTGTAGAATCCATCACCATTGATAGATATAAGAATGGCTTCAATTTTTTTTTCTTTCCAACAACTTACCATTTTGACATGTAAAGAAGAGTCATTTTATAAAATTCTAAACTTTTACAAAGGTAAGAAATGGCAAAATAATAACAACATTTGTCTTCTGTCAAGAAATATTGACATGGTATTACTACAGCAAAATTGGTTTGTGTTGTGGAGTGTGTCTCATAGATAAATCAGATCTGAGACTTCTTTAAGCTAACTAAATTGTGCTTTGGTCCTGATATATATAAGAATATCAAGACACATGATAGTGACTTTTTTTGCCAAAGTGAGCTAAGAGCAGTTCAGTTTAAAAAAAAATAAACAGAAAACAAAACATTTCCTGCTCTTCATCTGCCTTCACTTTTTTCACACTTGGCTCCATCAGGATCCGATATGTCAGTGACTGAGCACTGCATGCCTTAGATTGGAGCAAGCAGAGCTGAGGTAACTCACACACAGATTTATGGAAAGATGCCTTTTTCCTGTCAGATTAAATAGATATAATCTAGAATTGTGGTGTAAAAACTTTTATATTTCCACAAGATTCAAATACATGCGAGACGCTGTAAAACCTTCACTGGCTGAAAACCTCTGCACTCTTTGCCCAGCTCAGTGAAGGAAGGACTCGCAGAAGATTTGGGGAGTGCTGCTCCTCGTGGCTGTGCTTTGCTGGGAGTTGTTGAGCTGACATCTGGCAGAGCATCTTCTTGCTTCAGGGCATCCCCCACGCCGTCAGAGGAGGTGCCGGGCCACGCTGCCAAACGCGTGGCTTGAGCTGGTTTCTTTGTGCCTTGCTCTGCAGAACCCAATGGCTTTCCCCCGTGAACCTGAGAGGAACAGCAGCAAACAATTAGCAGTTCTTCAGTCCTAGAAAATATCCATCTGCTCTTGGCACAACTGTTTGTCAACATATAAATAGCTACACTGCCAGCCAATGGAGCAGTTTTCTGCATCTGGCTCATGCTTCCCTTCCTCCCTGTGCAAGTGGCATTTGCAGTTCAGTAAAAGAATTAACATTTTCACAAAAACATCCATTCTTACTGCATTTTTTTAAAATGAATTATTTCATAAAATATATAGAAAAATGGAAATTCCTTGAAATTTTTGTCTTTTTTTGACACTGGAGTACCCTTTCATACTCTGAGAAGGGTAAAGAACATATCTGATGGGATGCATTTGATTTTGCATTGTGTAATTAGTTACCTGCTGGAGTTTCTCACAGCTTTTCCATTTGCTCCTATAAGGGCTAATCCTAAACTAAGAAAGAAATGAGTCATTCTGTGGCCAGTGGAACTTATGAAGCTTTGTTTCCAGCAGCTCCCTCCCATGTGGTTTCTCCAGTGTCTAATAGCTTGGTTGAGTTCACGCTGCAGGTTCTCCCACAGTAAGATACCCAGATTAGTTCCCTTTCATTTGACTTCCGATTTTCACAGAGCAAGTAGAAATTTACTTTAGAATTAACATAATGTGGAAATAAATTTCATTTCTTAAAAAAAATCAAACCACTGGTGCTTTAGAGCAGCCACAGGACTGCATTTTACTTTTTCCCAATTAGCCAATGATCATAAATGCTGTCAGCTGTGTAATGGACACAGTGGTGGTGTTTGCATATCTGCAGTTGCCCCTGATCCCACCCTTGGGCTTTCAGAAACACTGCAGTATTTTTGAGTATTTGGAAGGGACAAATAACTCATAATTTCCTCAAATATCAACAGATGTTGAGTGGGAAAACTACTGCTTTCTCTAGAATCTTTGCTGTTCAGGTTGCATGTTTTCAGTGTGTTCAGTAGAGGATGCCTGGAATTCCAAGCCAAGGTATGGAAGCTGTCACACCTGTGACAGGTGGAGCAGGCATCCAGCCTAGATCACTTTGGGGCAAAGCTTGGGGTGGCCCAAGTTCTGCAGGGCTGGCTGAGACATTTCCATCTGGCATCCTCCTTTCCTTCCAGGATTCTGTTCCATGGAGTGACCATGCAAGGGAAAGCTACTCTGTCTGTCAAGCACTGGATCAATGATCCCTGAGGCTCATCATTTAATCAATATAAAACATAGTAAGTGACTGGCAGCTCTGGTTTAGTGAGCTCAGTGCTTCTTACACATCTGGGCTCTTGAAGAGTTTAACCTGTGGGGTTTGATCCTCTGAAGCAGAATTGTGAGTCTGTTTTTTGTTTAAATCCATCTAAACTTCCTGGCTTCCCATTTTTCTGTGCTCAAAGTGCATTTGGGAGAACAGGTAGAGTGGATGGCTTTGTTTTGACTTGGTTTTTAACACACTTACTAAAAAATGTCCCTGGAAGAGTTCAAGGTTAGCTGAACAACGTGGTCTAGTGGGAGGTTCCCTGCCCATGACAGGGGGTTTGGAATGAGTTGATTTTAAGGTCCCCCCCAACCCAAACCACCCTGAGATTCTGTGATACCTGTACTACAGATTTATTGATGGGAAACTTTTGCAGAAATAAAAGTGATGAGGCTCCAGGGGGTGAGAACCAATCCAGGCTGAACTGGAATTCTCTCTTAAACAGTCAGGTGTTCTTGCATAAATGCTGACATATCCCAGCTGGCCAAACTCTAATCTTCCACCAATTTCATTCACTTTCAAACCCCCTGGCTTCTGTGGTTTCTCTATTATAAATTGGCATGCTTAGACATTCCCATCCTAAGAATTAAATGTTCTTGTAAAGCAGTTTGGGAACTGAATGTTTCTTCCTCATGTGATGGTGTCAGAGATGTCTAGGGTTCTTAGGAAAATGCCAGTACTGGATCTGCTTCATCTTGGCATCCTGAGAGTCAAAACTGCACCAGATCCTGGCCCAAGGAGCACAGGAGTGATTCATTGCCATTATCTTAACAAAGTAAGCTGTACAAAAGTAGAAATAAAACCAAGCCAGAAGAAGAAGCATTTAGTGCCTGACAATGACATTGTGCATTAGTCACTAAGAGTTTAGTGCCTTGAAATACCATGCCCAGGGTTTGCTTCCAGAAGTTGAGGCACATATAAGTAACAGTGCAAATCATGCTGGCCTGGTGGGTACTCAGAGCTGTTGTAAGATTTCTCAGGCCTTGTCATTAGTTTCTTTTCAGGAGGTTACAAGTAGCATGAATTAAATAGATTTCTGTAGCTCTTACTGCTTTTTAATTTTCTGTATGACAACTCCCTTTTAATTTCTCATTCAGACCAGCAGAGCACAGTGCAGTTACTGTGCATATGCTGTGAACAAGCTACAAACACACACAATTCTTCTCTACAGACCAGAGTCGAGGCAGAACACTACAGACAACATTATTAGCAAGCAATACCAAACAAAAATTACTATATTTTTAAAGCTAAATAGTGTTGGTTTAAGGGATTTTTAATTTACTATGTTTTATTTACTTTTGGTGAACTTTCCTCAGGGAGATTTAGGATTTCCAGAAAACAAATGGCAATACTGTGTGCATTCTAAAACAAAAATCTCTTGTGCTCTGCTGAGAGAACAGACCTAGTTCAGTCTGTGTACACTTCCAGAATAAACAAAAACCCCATGGAGTTTTGTTAACAGTCTAGGTATGAATCTGGGCTTGGTGAAAGCTGCAGCAATTGTGGAATGCTCAGAACCACACAGATTCCAACCAGCTACAGCCCTGGAGCTCTGTCCAGCCCCAGCACAAGCCCTGTCTGCTGGGGGCTGATGTGACAGCGTGGTGGCTTTCATGCCAGGAGATGGCAGTTCCAGGGTGTGGACACAGTGATGACATGGATCCTTTTCTGCTAAAACCCTGCATGAGAATCTAAGCCCAGAGTAATTCAGCCACTGTTAACCTAAATATGCCATCTCATGTTTCATTCAGGCTTACTCCAGCATGGATGTCTCTCACTGATTGCAGCTGAAATGAAGACAAATCAGGCTTATTATATTTAAGGGTTGTGAATATTTTTATTTTTGGGTTTTCACTGGGCCTGATTCTAAAGTGGTAGCCATTTCCACCAGAGGAAATTGGGAGCAATCACCCTGCTCCTCGTCATCATTCACCGTGCAGTTAAACCAGACTCTCATTCACTGGAGCAAAAGGTGCCTGAGCTCTGAGCAATCAGCACAACACAGTGAAGTGTTCAGCAGAACAGGGACTGAAACACGAGTCCATGATTCCCCTAAGAGCCCCAACAGGAGCCTGCAGAAAGTGGCTGCTCTCACTCCTTGCTTTCTCTCTCTTCTGTTTATACAAAACCTGAACCGGTGTGAGAGTTTCACTTTACCCAGGAGACAAACTTGGTGTTGAGTCACCATGAAATGGGAGATTTGTGGTTTAATCCCACTGGAGAGATCAGGCATTGAACCAGATACCTGTGATACGAATGAGTTAAGCTGCTGGAAAGGCTTTCCTTCACAAAGCAGGCAGACTGTAACCATTCAGCTTGCAAAATGTGTGATGGGGATATGACAGAAATCTATAAAATCACCAATGGCAGTGAGAAAGTGAGCAGGGACTTTCCATTCCCCTTTCCAAAACAAGAGCAGATTTAAAACAAACAAAAGGAGATTTATTTTTTCCCCCACCAAACCTGTGATTTAAATTTGGAGCTCCATCCCAGAAGAGGTTGTGGAAATTGAAGGTTTAAGAGAGTTTGGGGAAGACCTGACAACTGCATGGAAGAGAAATCTGTTAAAGAGCAGGGAACGTGGAAAACTTGTCCTTTGCACAGAAAGTGCAGGAGTTGAAGGTCAGTAGAAGCTGCAGTCGTGTTCAGGGAGGGGATGGATACCCCTACCATGCAATGAGCTGCACAGGCAGAGCTGCTCTGCTCCTGCCAGTGCCAGGGCTGCTGCCAGGGGCAGGGCAGGGAGCTGGAACCCCCTTGGCCTCAGCACTGCAGATGGCTCTGCACGGATAAGGGACCTGGGACGCTGAGATGGAAAATCCTCCAGGTTACACACAGAGAGCTGCCATGTGCCAGGCAAACATGGAGTCTCATGTGCTCCTCTGCTGCTCATAAGGAAAACCTCCCCTATTTGTACATGCCACACCACCTGCAGGAGGGCTACAGGCCTGGGATATCCTCACCTATAGGCAACAGGTTTAGACCTAAGTCCTTTATAGATCCATCTCCAGAAAACACTTCAAGGTCACCCAAAACTACCAGAATAAAAGATGATGGCTGAAACCTTTCTTACCCCCTGGAACCACCCTACTCTGACAATTATTGGCTTCACGTTTTAATTTTTAGAAAGATTCAGACACATTTAGAAAGAATACGTTTACCTTTGGTAATATTTGCTTTTTATTTATGAAGTTCCTTGCATAAATAAATCCTGAAAAACACAAGACTTTAAAGATATTTTTGTCAGATCATGGTAAGAACAACCTTGATGTGGTTTGCCAAGCTTTGAATTATAATGTATGTCATCAGTAACCTAAGTTGTTATAATTTACTTCTGACATTAAGATCTTGCTTTTGGGCATATAGTTGCAAATGTATCCTATTCACTTCCTTACTTTCTAAATGCCCTTCATGTTTCAGTAAGACAATCCAATCAAAACTAAAGACCAAATGCACTGTAAAACAAATCAAGCATACAAACAATTCTTAAGCCTTCCTCTTACACATTTGCTGGCTTGCCCAAGGCTCCTAAACTTGATAAGCTGTGTAATCATGAAGTACACAAAACTTTTCAAAGGAAACATTTATACCATTTGTTTTGTATGTTGCTCAGGTTGGAATTTGTACCAAGAGAATCACAGGGATAATAATTCATCATAAATCTAACCATCCTGGTCTAAAACTCACCACTACTGAACATTCTCACTCAAAATGATTTGGTCTTTTCCATTTTTCTTAAGTTACAATTCAAAATGCTAAGTTTTATGATGGCAGCACTTTGGGGGTGACTAATTGTGCTAAGAGATGTTCAACCCCTGATGAAATGAAAGTCCCCCATGAGGAGAGATACTTTAATTTAATGATGGTCATAAGGCCAATTTTCAAAGCTATAAAAGTCACTGATTCTCTGTCTTTAGCCTTAGGCTGAATCTCTTATTCCGCACGTGCTTTCCATCAAAACCATTTCATGTTTGGCTCATAAGGGCAGAGTACGTGTGGTTTTGTCTTTTCCCTCTCTTTAAAACAAGGCATAAAAGTCTTTTAGCAAGGACCCATAAAAAGCAGTTGTAAATCTATGGCAGGAGTTTGGTCTTTAATAAAATTCAATATTAACCTCTGCTCCAGAGGCACTGGGGGTGCAGCCCCTTTGCAGCACCGTGGCAGCACAAAGGCACAGTCAGTCCCTGGTTTGGCTGGGGGTTGCAGAGTATCCAAATTATCCCATTCATTTAATTTGGCAACTGAAACAACCACTGGGGAATTTTGCAATCCCACCCTCAATGACCTTAGCATGGCTAGGAGAAGCAGCTCAGAGTTTTCCAGGAGAGGGTTTGTGTTCAGGGAGTCTGTGGACATCTGCTTGCAAAACCCTTTTAAATCTCTGGTAGAAATCACCTCCATAGAAATAAAAACCACCACCAAAAGGAAGGGTCATGTACTGACAAACAGTTACCAGCGGGTGGGGCTGAGGGAAGCACAGGAATCCAAACCAGCTTCCCCGGGCTGGGGTTTAAACTGATAAAGAAGAGGATTAGATTTTCCTGGTGAGATAACCATCTCCCTGCCCTCCTCAGCTGCAATAATTAAATGAGTTTCAGTAAGTGTGACATAAGATCAGATCCCAAGAGCTCCTGCCAAAGAGCACTTATAAGGCATGAATTAAATAAAGGTTGAAGTACTTTTAACCAATCAGCCTGTTTCTCACGGAGAGCCAGGAGTTTCTTCATTTAGGAACCTGACATTTGGTTCAAGTTCTGCTGAGCAGAACAGATCACACCAGTTAACGTGGTAATGAAGAAGTGATGGTGGTATTTGCACTTGACTCAAACGTCAGCATAAATTCTGTTCCTCGTCCAGATCAGTACGACTTCCCTGAAATAAAGCATATTTCAGCCTCATTAACCAATTTAAGATCTCAAATGAAATGAGATCAATTTAACTTAAATCCATCATAACCAGGCTGGCTCAAAGAATTACTTTCTCTGAGTCCATAAGGAAACTCCCAGTAACTGTTTCTGCAAGGTCGTCCATTCTGAGATTTTTAGGGCATCCAGTTACACACAAAACTTTAATTGCAAACACTCAAATTAGATATAGAAATTTCTGCTTTCTTTAGTGTTACTGCCCTCATGAAAACTTGCTCTACTCCTTACAGCATTAGAGTTCAGGTAATAAATTAATTTTATCATGTTATCATTTAACCACCAACACAGAATTAGAACAATAAACAGTTTTAGAAATAATTGCTGCACTTTAGAATAGCCTTTATCTCAAACTATAAATTCCAGTTCTGTTCATACTGCACAGTTAAAACTATGCTTACGTATTTCAACTTTCCAACAAGGTGGCCACCCAAAATGGACATCTGAGAAGTAAATTTTTGTAATTAAAACCTTGAAAGGAGGTTACATTTGCTAAATTACTAGTTGTGAGAAATGTGACGTGGTTTTCAAAGATCAGCCTATTGGGATTAGCCAAGTAGGTGTAGTTTCTTCATAAATTAATTAATTTTCTCTCAGCACTAGTACAGTCAAATGTTAAATTCTAAATAACCTGTCTCTAAGGGGTCACCTTTATGTGACACCCCTATACTGATGTCATCAAAATTAATAGAAAAAATTGCCTTAGGCTTAATTGGTATTTTAATGCCTACATTTTTAAATTACTTGAACAATTTTTTAATTAAACTAGAGCATTAAAATGAAGCTGCTCTTTATTTTTTGCTGTTTTCTCAATTTTAAAATATTGCAAAGATAATTGCAATCCACATGAAAGAGTATTTTTTGTAAAATAAAAATTAAAAATCTTGTACTCAATACTAGGTGTTAATTATAAGAAGGAAACAGCTGGGGAAAAAATGTGATGGGAAGTCCAAAGGCCAGCCATGATTTCACCTGAATGATTGAACATACCAATTGTTTCCCAGATGTTTAGATTGCAATCACATGGTGGGTTTGTATTGCTTTCACTGACTATATCTTTAATATCTACTTTTCTGGTTATTAAAACACTTCAGGAAACTTGAACCTTCCATCACCATTGTCACAAGTTAAAGGTCCGGAGACCTTCAGCTGATGGTTCAAACTCATCTTGCCAAAGCAACAGAGTGAAAAAATATGTCTGGCTTTTTACTGCTCATTTTAAAGAAAATAAAGTCAATGATGAGATTTTTCAACATCAATAAAGTCATTCTTTCCCTCAGCCTGCAATGTTTGTGGACCTCTATTTAACAGAAAGCTTCTGACATCTCTCTAATCTATGGATCATTTATTGTGTAGATGTATTTTAGCATCTATCCTGTTCTTGTATCCTCACTCAGCACCCTGGAATCAGATAAAGCACAGAGCTGTGTTCACCGAGCAGTTTCACAGTTAGGAATGGAAGTGTGTCATTGAGCCCAAATTAATGTACCAATTCATTAAACACTTTCAAGCCGTATGCCCGTATTTGTTAGGGACAAAATGCTCAGTGATCACAATAAAATGCATTTTGGGCTCCAATATAACCAACTTCAATCACTTCTGCTCACTCAAACCTAACCCACACCAAGCTGTGATCACTGGAAATTAGAGAACTTTCCACTGGTTGCTTTAATTTGATCTCATTTTCTTTCAGGTGCACCAGTGCCAGTTCAGAGTGACTCCACCTTGGCCTGTTGGTTTTCCAGCTTTAAATCAGCAAAAGCAAGGCCAGAGTCAGACTCTGGCTTCTCTCCGATGTGTTGAACCACTTTTGGCATCGTGCAGCTCTTCACACAAAGAGCCAGTGGCTCACAGCACAGTACCAAGGCTGCAGGAGGTTTGCCCATTTCTAATTCTGACTACTCTTAAACTTGGGATTTGCTTAAAGAAAAATGCATTGCTAGTGCAAATTGGATAACTGGATCATTCTTCTTCTGACAGAAATTTCTTTTTCTTTTACTTCCAAGGGCCCAGCTTTTAAAGCACAATAAAACACATCTAATTAAGTGGGTTTCTTGTGAGAATGAGCTCTGAAATTATAAATATCCTCTGAGTTTGTAAGCAAGTAAGATTCTTCAGAGAAATTTGCACTCCTCTGTTTATAAAAATCACCTGTCTGGTGATGCAGCACATGCCACATCAGTCTCTGCAGGGAAAATCCACTGAGGCAGATTGTCCCATCCTTCACACCCTGGAGCCAGGCCACTGTCCCCTCCCTGGACAGGGGACACAAGCCAGAGCCACTTGCTCCTCTTATATTTTCAGAAATGGGAGAAATTCTGCTGCCTTCATTACTGTGGTAGACACAGCAATGATTGGGTTTTTGGTCCTTGCTAAGGACCAAATGTTTGCTAATGTTTGGCTTTTTCTCCCCTGTTCTTTACCCAACAAAATAACCTGGGCAGCTGGAGCCCACGGGACAGGCCTTTCTTTTCCTCCCAATTAATTACACAGCAAGTCCATGGTCTCTGATGTTGTTGCTGTGAACACTGATAAAACTTGAACAGCTTTAGAAAATGTAACTGCTGCAACCACCTCTTCTGGCTGTTCAAGTGTGTCAAGACTCTATCAAGTCAGCAATTACCTTAAACCTTTATTGTGAGTCAATGCAAAATAAAGGGAATATTTTTTCTTTTTTCTTTTTTCTTTTTTTTTTTTTTTTTTTTTTTTAATAAGACATTGCTGCAAGATCCCTCTCCACATGCAAATTCACCCATGCTTGCTGGGTTTCTTAGCATTCCTGGAAGTGTTTTTCTCCATATGTTTTTACCATTTTTAAGATGCTGGTGAGGTTCCATGATAAGGTTAGGGTTTGGGAGGGATGGGCACATCCACCAGAGATGCTCCTGCCCAAGCAGTGCCTGGCAGTACTGGCAGAATTTACCCTTTTGCACTATATTACTTCTTTTTGCACTTGTAATAATATGGCTCTTTAACTGCTGGAAAAAAAGGCTCTGCACTTAAAAATGCCACAGGAGTGAAGATTAAGAAAGCAAGTGCAGACACCCAGCTGTTGAAAGCACAAGCAGTATGAAGTTGGGGGTGGGGGGACAAAATTAGCATTCTCCTCACGTGCTCAGAGCCTGCTCTAATCACAATGCAGGCATTATCAGCCAGCATTGAATCTTTGTATTATTTCCAAGTTTCCCCTATTGTCAGTCATTGTGACAAAGTGCAGGACAATCTGACACAATGATGAATCACTCCAGACATTGAGTTTTCACATGGCTGTCAGATGATCTCAGTAGGCTGTGTCACCTGAAAATGCCACAAGACTAAACCCGTGCTGTACTTCAGAACAAAACCAGAGTTTGGTATAAACTCCACTGATTCGGGGCATAAACATGGGAGCCTGGAGGGCTGGCTCAGCTTTCTCTCGTGCAGGAAAACCTCAGCATTTTCATCCAGAGTGAATGAAACCAGAATCAGGCTCAAGATATGTTGACAGCTCTTGCATGCAAACCAGGAAGACACGTTGATTGGGGCTTTAAATTAAATTCCTGCATGGATGGATCTGTACTGTGTTTCTTTTAAAATACTTGTTCAATACATAATGCCCATCAAAGTAGAGGGCATTTATCCTAATAGTTTCAGGTGGATATATAAAAATGAGTTCCATTAAATTTCTTTTTCCAGCATTGCAAAGTTATCTAGCAGGCTCTTTATTTTCTTATTTTCTGTGGGCCAGGTAAGATGCAGCTGCACTGATAACTGATTGATATATAGTCAAATGCAAATATGTTTGTTTAAGTACATGCCTTGCCTTCATGTATATTTGCTTGTCGGTGCTATCGTGAGCCTAGCCCAGAAGAACATTGCTCTTTCCCACATTATTATTCACAAAGGAAGCTTCCTGAGTTATTTCTGCTCCTGTACAATATTCATGATAGCAATTTGATACCTTAGCAGTTTCAAGGTTATCGAGTGATTGAAAATCCTGCTGCTTACTTCAAGGTGTAACATATAAACCGTCCTGCCATCCATTCTAGTAATATAATAGTTTTTCTTAATGCCTTTCATGAACTCCTGATTTAAAGTGTAAGCTGACTTCAGAAAGGGCTTATCAGCCCCAGACTTTGCCCGTGCTGCCAGGCTGCTGAATTTGGCCCTGCGAGTTTGTGTCTCTGCACACCGCACTCAAGCAGGCAATATTTAACCTCTGGCAGAGATATTGATACATCAGCTCCCGAGTGAGGACGCTGAAGCGCGCAGCCATAATGAGAAACAAAGAAGTGGTGATTTATCTGGGCTCCGTGGGTATGAATCCTGCGGGCAGGAATTGCAGATTGTAGATCACGGGGATTAACTTTGCACCAGGAGCCGCGTGGTGCAGCGGCGTTTGGTAACGATGGACAAACAAGGGCCTCTGGATGTGTCACGAGGACACTGAAGAAAAGCCCATCGTTTCTCAACCTGTTTTGGAGGCTCCCAGCCACCCACTGAATTTTGGCTGCAGATGTAGTTCGGGTGGTTTCTGATTGGTGGATTGTGCTGCTTGATGGAGTTTACATGGTGGCAGCTGCTTAAGTAACAGATGTCTGTGCCACTAAGGTGCTATGTTCTCACTTTTTATACGGAAAGAAATTGCTTCTCAAAGAGTTTTTATTGTCTTTATGCAAATTAAAATACAAAAATCCTCTCCTTAAAGGTTCTTCAATTATAACAAGAACCTTAAATAATCATAAATACATATGCAGCCTCATAAAATGTTTTGCTCTTTGGATATCAAGGAAGTTCCTTCTGCGCTGCCAATTGTGCATGAAATTAATTCTTATTTCAACTACCAGTATGAAGATGCTAGCTTTTATTCAGTGAAGCCCCACTGGATTTCTAAACAAATAGTGCAGAATAGTTGTTTGTGCCAAAATATTTCAAGGAGGAAATTTTGCATTCTGTATCTTATGCAGCGCTGAGGAGTAAGATAGAGCTCTGTACTTATTCCCTAAGAGGCTGGTGATAGAAATATATAAGTTTTTTATCTTTCCTTTGTCAATTTCCTTTAGTAGGCAAACACGTGATGTCTTTACGGATTCTTTTTTTTTTTTAAACCAGCGATTGAAATCTGTGAAGGACTCATGCCTAGAAAAATTTCCACATATTCCAGCCTGCTGTGAGCTGAGTGTTAAAGTCCTTACATTTCTGGTTCATCTCACATTATAACTTTGTGTCAGGTATGACTTAGTGCCTTGCACAGCACTAGAATCCCCACCTTTCCTGTTTATTTCCAGTGACAGAGAGGGATGAGGGACCTTTATCTTCTGCTTCCCCTGTGTGTGGATTAAGCAGGATGCACCTGCAGGCAGGATGAAAGGAGTGCCTGCTCAGGGAGGGAGGCCATGGCCCCAGCCCATGGCACAGCAGTGAAACCAGTCCCTGAGGGAGGCAGGACTGGAAGTTTGGAGAATTTCTCCTATGGGTTACACAGCTCAGGACAAAAGGAAGGCAAGGTGAATGTGGTCACTACCAGCCTCTTCCAGGTCCTTTACTGATAGGTTCCTCCTCGAGCTAAGCCTTTTGAGCTCTCAGAGAACCTTTCACACCTGAGACAGCTCAGCTACCTCGAATGGCATAAAATTAGCAGGATGGCTTCTGAGGTAGTGTTGGAAACAGAAAAAGTTTAATGAAAGCTAAAATAACAAAGCTCTTTCAGAGAAAAACCGAGCCAGGGGCAAGAGGTTCTTGCTCCTGCTAAAGCATTCCACAAAAGTGATTATTTCCTTAGTTCTCTTCTTTTTCTAGTGAATTACCTAGGCGGGACCTTTTGGTCTCTGTCCAGTTGGGTAGCCCTAGGAGGTGAAGTCCCAAAGGGCCTATGAGGTGTCTTTTTAGCTAATTGAGGAGAAAAACTTCTGGGCTTTTTGTCTTTTTAAGCAGACAAATAATTTGGTCACTCCTTCAACAAGGAGGCACATTCCTACACTTTACAGAAAAAAAACGTATGGAGTGCAGCCAGCTTTGAAAAGCACCTGCCTGTCACCTTATCACTCTCAGGCAAAATAAATTGCCCCACAAGGACTCCTGAGATCAGCCTTGGCTGCCAACCCACAGATGATTTGGCTGCCCCCACCCTTCCCTGCCACCCCCAAATCTGGGCTGAGCTGCCCATGATGCTGCTTTGGAGATTGTGTAGCCACACACATTTTCTTCTCTCCTCTGGGCTCAGCAATCACCAAACCTGGGGTAAAAAGTTATTGCAGAGGGGAGCCTGCATTGTGCTAGGTCTCATTGTGTGCTTGTGCTTTTACAATATGCTGTTTTGAGGTGAAATAAATTGAAAAAGAAAACGAAGGGAACAGAAAGATGATTCTTGCTTTTACTGAGCTGTGGGATTTGATGCTGTAGGAGCCAGAAGTCTGTTCAATGTTTCTATGGGTAAACCTAATTTTAAGTAGATATTTCTGATATGGCCTTTTCCTAGTATATTTTTTTTTCACCTATCTGGCCAGTAGACTGAGGTGGTGGATGTGCAGTGGATTATTAACCTGGTGGCAACAACATTAGTAACAGAGCAGGGTGCTTTATTCCACTGCTAGCACTTGCATCTGTTTCACAAACATTACCAAGATAATCACATTCTTTCTGCATCTGCTTTGCTTTAGCTCACACAGATAATTCAAGGGTAATGCACCTTGTCTAAGCTAATTCTAAATACATGCCTCAAACACACAAAAAAGTGCTTGGTGGGTATTTTGACCCAATGCACTACATCAAAGTAACCAAGTAAGCTTTAAATGCTTTGAATAAAATTGGACAAAAATTGGCATTTGTCCAGCTGTGTTTCTGGCTGGCAGTTCTTTAAGTTTTAAACTTTCTCTGTATGTGAATTCATATTAAATGATAGTGCAACTTGTAAGTTATTCAGGTGCTCCAGTGAGAGCTGTGCTGGAAAATAAAATATACCATGAGCAGTGTGCTCTCAGGTCTGAGTCATGGAACTGAGATCTGACCTTTCCAGACAACCTGCAGGCTAACAGAATTGCCAATATGGGATGACACCTTTGAAATTAGGCACCTGATGTGGAGGAACTCAGAGCACTGTGGGTCCAGCTCACTGGGGCTTTGCCTGGTGGATCCAGACATTAAATCCTGAAAATTGGAACCATGCTGATGATTGTTTAAAGTGAGGTTAAATGGAATTAAGCAAAACTATAAATTTAGTCAATGAGGTACTCAATAAAAGCAGAATGTCAGGATCACAAATCACAGAAAAGTTTGGGTTGCAAAGGACCTCAAAACTCATCTTGCTCCACCCCCTGCCATGGGCAGGGACCCCTTCCACTACACCAGGTTGCTCCAAGCCCCATCTAGTCTGGCCTTGGACACTTCCAGGCTGAGCAGCCCCAACTCTCTCAGCCTGGTTGAAAATCAACAAGAGCTCAGAGCCCTGGGGGAAGCTTCACGTCCTGGTTGAAGCCATTCTTGTCACACTGCACATATCAAATCCTGGTTAAGAAATATCAGTGACCATTAGTGTCAACAGCTCCCGTGAGGTTCTGTGATCAGGTTCTGATGTGTCAGAAGCTTGAAATTACTCCCTTAGAGCCAGAAAAGAAGATAATTTATGAAAGCATCATTAGCATTTCCTTTTCCAATTTCACACAGATTTCTTGGAGGGACATATGCTGAATATCCTCTCTTAGCACTTGGAACTGAGTGGAGTCTCCTTCTCAATGCTGGCTAGCACTTGTCATCCCCTAAACTGTGCCATGTGTGGCTCCAGAGGGCTGGTACTACCCTGGACACCATTGATTTCTTGTAATCATAGCCCATTTTTAAATGTTACTACTTCCAATGATCAGCATATATTCCTGTTTGCAAATACATTTATAACAGATATAATTGGTGAAGTTTAACTTGTGTTTGACTAATGTTAAAGTGCCTATCAACATAAAAAGATGAATAAAAATGAAGAATTTTTTTTAAACAACACCTGTGGTGGTGCAGACAGCAGAAACAACTCTGAGTCCCTCCTAAAATAAAAAAAAATTCATATGTAGAAGATTAACATTTGAAAACACAAGATGTCAAAGAGGGATCTGAAATGTCTTTATTTCTCATCTTTCAATGCTAAAATACAGCACTGGACATTTGAAAGCAAAAGCAACAGAATATGAGTAGAGAGAACAAGTGAATTTATCTCCAATAGAAAAATTATTTCGTGATAGATAAGGTGATTTATGAGCTACTTTCTTCTTGCACTAACAAACTGGCACAAGTCTATTACAGAAATTTGACCTGAAAAGGGTCCCTGCTTGACCTTGGGGGTCTGCACTAAATGCAGGGTGTTTGTCCCAGGGTTGAGAACTGCTGCAACACTAAAAATACTTCCTGGATTTGATCATTTGTCTCACCAATATTGTAGCAGTGAGTTTCGTGGACTAATTTCTATTTTAACCCTGTATAAGTGTGGGTTAATTTATGCCTATTTTATTTTCCGCTCTTCTCTCTTGTTTATATCACTTATTTTGCTTTCCTGCCTTTCTGCATCTGTTGTCCTTGTTTTGCTGTGTATTTTTTAACTCAAGATTTTTGTAACTTTATAACTGTTGTAATTCCTCACAAAAACTTGATTTAATCCCATCAGTATTTAATAATTTAAATTAGAGGCAATATATGATAGGAAGACTCAGGAAATCTTTGAGCATGCTTAGTGGCATTCAGAAATTTTAACCAAATGTAACCTCACCTGCAACCCCTGTTGCCTTATGTGGGAATTCCTCCTGGCCCCAGGAACAAGGGGGCAAACCAGGACAAAAAGCTGGATCTTCCTGCAGCTCATAGGAAAGAGTTTTTAAAATGGCTTGTGGAAACACTCACAAAAAACACTGCCCTGTCATTGGGAATAACAGGCAACAAATTGATACAGTCATTAGGGAACTGAAAATGAGAAGTATAGGAAACAGCAATTAAGCAATTTCAAGCCTAAATCAAAACAACGCAAGAGGAAATCCCCAGATGCCTTTGCTGCCTTTCAAATAATCACTAGATATGTTTTGCCAGGCCAAAAAAAAAAAAAAAAAAAGGAAAAGGAAAATAAGAAGGAAAAGTCAGTGCATATGCTCGGGAAAACATCAAACAGCAAAATCAAATTAACGAGGGGAAACTCCCAATGGATGGAAGAGGAAAAGATGTGAGGACTGCAGAGTGCCCCAGGAGAGTGGCACAGACGTGGCTTTGCAAGGAGCAGCCATACAGGAGATGGAAGAGGAAAAGATGTGAGGACTGCAGAGTGCCCCAGGAGAGTGGCACAGGACGTGGCTTTGCAGGGAGCAGCCATGCAGGAGCTCTGTGGCCACCAGAGCTGTCCCCAAGCCCTGCTCAGTGCCTCTAGGGACCTGCTCACCTTCAGCCTGGGATTTCTGTCCGTGGTGGAGGAGATTCACCTTCCCTGGGTGGTGCAGGGCCAGGAGGGATCTCCTGTGGCAGCTCCACCAGGACTCTGCTGTCCCCCTGACCCCTGTAGCCTCTCCCCAGGCTCATGCTGCATCAATCTGGTCCCCTCATGTCCAGCACAGCTGGGCAGCCAAAGCCCCCTGAAACACCCACACCTGCATGGTCCAGCACAGCTGGGCAGCCAAAGCCCCCTGCAACACCCACACCTGCATGGGCCAGACTGGCTGGGCAGCCTGGCAGCCAAGGAAATGTGGGCAGCCAAAGCACCCTGAAACACCCACACCTGCATGGTCCAGACTGGCTGGGCAGCCAAAGCCCCCTGAAACACCCACGCCTGCATGGTCCAGACTGGTTGGGCAGCCTGGCAGCCAAGGAAATATCCTGAGTGGAACTTTACCAGCACTAACTCCCCTGTCTGACTCTCTGCTGGTGAATGCAGGTTTTGGGCACCATCAGCACTACTCTCTGCTCCCCAGGCCTCTAAATCTATGCAATTACCCAAATTCAACCTTCTAAGCAGTCATGCAAGGGAAATAATTTGGTTGTCCTTGATGAATCCTCCAGGACAGTTTAGCATGGAAGCCCTGAGCCTCATTGCCTGATGATGAAGAAAACACTTGGGTTTAACAGGCCTGATATGGCTTGTGGTTTTTCTGGCCATGGCCTGAGCTGAAGCCCTAGCACTGCTCTGTGTGTGAGCTTTCCTGAGCCCAGCCACACTTTCTGCCAAGCAACATCGCCCTCCTGCACCTTGTGAAGTTGAGAATTTTGCCCTGAAACCTTAAACATGTTTCCAAACTAATTCCATGACTAATGAAGGCCCTTGCTGGGGCTTAGGGACTGCAAATACCTCATATCTGTTGGCCAGCTTGGTAATAAAATGATGTCTGTCCTTTTTGAACTGCAAAGTTACTTTGTATATTCCCAGGAATCACCATGTTTTGGAGAAAAGCTGGATTTGCAGACACAACCTGGGCAGTGTCCATGCAGGAGGTGCACATTTTCTGAAGGAATGGCACCCCTTACACAGGCATATTGTTTTGCATTCAATGTGAAATAAGATTTGCCAGAAATGTGTCTTTTCAGGACCAGTTAGGCAATGACACAGTGGAGGGATTGATCAGCAGCAGCAAAAGTAGAAAGTCATGAAAATTATTAGCAAAAACAAACCAAATAAGAGAAAAGTAACTATATGAAGTACCAAATCTTAGCTCCAGGTAGAGCAATCATCTGTATACTTATTTCTTCCCATTTGCATGATTAATTGACATCTTGTTAACTGCTCACCAGGGACACTGCAAACCCGCACAGAACAAAACAAACACTTCACAACAGAGAAGAGAGTCTCCAATTGTGAGTTCTACTGGCATCAAAACCAAGTTTAAAAAACGCATTTCAGGAGTCAACCTGTGTTACACTCCAGGTAAACTGGAGATTGGAAACTTTCTGATCTGCTGCTGCAGAGTGTCTGGGGCAGTCTGAGCTGTGCTGGAAATGCTGCTCTGACTTTGGAACTGTAGGGGTGATGCTGTGAGGACAGCTGTGATTAATGAATTGGTGGCTGTGGGAACTTCCTAAAACCCAGGAGAGTTTGCAGCTCAGTCCCATGGCTCCTTGCATCCTTTGCAGAGGGATTGGTGCCTTCCTGTGCACGGTGCTTGGCCAGGAGATCAACAAGCCCTTGATGCTCCCGCACATCGCAGCAGTGTATTACGATTTTTCTCCCTGTTGCAGTGTGACAGTTCCAGTGGGAATTCTGGACTAAATGGCTTTTTTTATATTTTTTTTCATGCACCAGAGAGTAATTTAATTTGTTTTCTCTCTTGTTTGTTTTATGTTGCCACGGCAGAGAGGACAAGGACTGATAAAGGGAGAAAGCAAGGGAGCTGCGGCGGTGATTTTCCATTTTATTTATGGTGACGCTGTGTGGAGAAATGTAAAAATAGATCTTGGTGCTGACAATTTTGGGACAATTTTGTCCCTTCGTGATCCCAGGCTGGCACTTTGAAGCTCTGTCCTCCACACTCTGTGAAGATCAGTGCCCGAGCAGAGGCTTCAGGCAAAGGCGTGCATCCTATGTGTGGGTGACTCTCAACAAAGAGAAAACAAAAGAGTGAGCAGTTTTATTTATCTTGGAGGAGACATCGTGGGCTAAATCTTGCACTCCTGAAACTGAAGTCAAAGGAATGAGTCCTGTGAATGATGAGAGAGAAGGCAGGGACCTAGAGACATAAAAAAATCCTCCCAAAGGAGTGTGTGAGAAATGTCATTATAGCTGACAACAGAAATACCTGGCTTCTCTTACAATCTTTTCCAACTAGTACCCAATTTGCATGACAGGTGAGCACTGAATCATGCTGTGTGGGACTTTTTGATCCATAAAAACCTTACTGAAGGAGACAATGAACATTTCAAAATCAATGGCATGAACAACCAGCAAGGTATGAGTGGTGGTGACTGCCCACTTGAAAAAAGGAAGAATGTAGTGGGGTGGAACCTAAGCAAGTACACACTCAGTCATACCATTAACTTTTCTTTTGAAAGACACTCTTGCAGGGATGCACCTCCTATTCATTGTCCTGCCTGGCTAGGCATCATATTTTATTAGAAGAAAACAAAATAATTTAAAGACCATGTAAGTAAATATTGAATAAGAACAATCAACTGACAAGGGAGATGGAGAAAAGCCATGATTTCTTTTTAACTGAGGGAATCTTTTCAAAGGGCAACAGCATTTAATGGCATGGATACATCAGCTTTGCTTTTTAACTTTTTTTTCGATTGTGTTTTGTTGCAGGAAGCAGTGGCAACACCCGTGGTCATTAATACTGAGGGTGCAATGCAGGAATTGCCACATTGGGCTAAACTTTTGATGTCCTCGAGGGACTGCACAGCCAAGTGACTTTGATGGATCACAGCAGCACTTAAAACCGAGCAGGGAAAGATTAGCGTGTCTCAGGCAGAGAGATTCCACTCACCTGATTCTTTTCTGTTCTGATGAGATAATTTTTCTAATTAACCTTGATAACACTTCCAGACACCAAGGCCTATCCACACACAGTTGGAAATACATTTTCAAATGGACATTTCGCTCCTACCCATGTTTGCTAGTAGTGAATAGAGGAATTTAACACCTTTGTTGCCAACTGATTTGTTTGTATAACTAAAGCTGAGCCTCCTTAACAGAAGGAGAAGTTGCCCCCAAGAGCTTTTGGCAGAAATCCAGGCTTCCATAGGCACTGAGGTGTCTTGTGCTCACTGATGGAATAAAGGAAGCAATATGAATTTAGGAGCAACCTCAGTGTCAGGTGTCAATTTCTGTTTATTCCTCTTTTGATGCTTACCAAGGAAGTCAGTGATGCTGTCCTTTTCTGAGCAGGATCTGAGCAACTGTAAAAATGTTTTGAAAGCCAAAGCATGCCAGAATGGGGTCTTTTGGAAGTGTGCCGTGTCTGACCTTTATCCCTCACACCATCCCACTTGGGAAGAGGAAGAACCATCTCATAATCCCACTGAATCCACATGAAAATCATCCTGGAAGTGAAATGAACCATTCCCCCTGCTCTCACCTACTTTGTTCAGTTTTAAAAGTGTCCAGCAAGATTTTTTCAAAGCTTTCCTGACCCTTTCTCTTGCCTGACTTTACATCAACACTGATTTTCTACTCTGTAGAGCTGGAAACACAGATCTCTGCTCCCCTGAAGGACCTGTGAGAATGGCCAAGGAGTTGTTGCTCTTTCTTTCACCACATCCTTTGAACCTGCTGCAGAAGAGGCGAGGCAAGTGCTGCTTTCCCAGAGCACTTGCCTCTGGTCAGGTTTTTCTCTGATACTTGAATGATGCTAAAGCTTGCTGAGAATGCATTATAAAAAAAATCAAACATGCTATCAAGGCTCAAATGCAATGAAACTGAATTTATTCCTAACTATTCATCATATTTCCAAGTCTCTGGATATGCTGTTACCAACAGAGCAATGTTTAAAGCGGGCTGCAACATCATTTCCCAACCCTTCATGCAGGCAGAGTAATAGAGAATCTCCAACACAGGTAAGAGCCTGCACTCTCCCCAGGAGCTGAAAATTTAGATTTATGGAGAAGTTTTAGGAGGCTATTTGGCACTTAAACAGAGTCCAAGAGAGAGGCCATGTACATGAGAGGTTTAGGACCACAATTTTGAGGATGTCACAACTCTCTTTTCTCTCTTCAGAGGTTGTGCTGGTACCACATCACCACCCTGCCTTTCCCCTCCTCACAGAGATGCTGCTCCCATTTTTCCTGCAGCTGGGTTTATACAAAGCCAATAATTAGCTGTCTTGTTTCAGGTGATTTTATAGGTCTCTTAACACCTGGTAAAAAATGCAATTGCTGTGGATGAGCATGACTTTACTGGGCAGAGGTGATCTTGTTGTTGAACTGGATTTCTCTAGCTGTAGTAAGTTTTTTGTGTTTTTCTTGTCGAGTAAGTCAATTACACTGTCCATTTCTGAGCCAGTTTACAAAGATTGTAAAATGAAAGTGGTTTATAGCTAAAACATGACAATACTCAAAAATTACTTATTTAAACTCCAGCTGTGCCATTGCCCTGAACAGGCTGATGAGGAGGTGTCACTCACCCAAGCCTCAAAGACAATCTTCATGATGGTTCACAAAAATATTTTGCAAAAATTTCAGACTTGATCCTGTGTATAGATATATATTTTGCAGACATACTTTAATGAGGGATTTTGTTTCACTTTGTTTATTTCTGAGGCACTTTCGACCTCGTCAGCCTTTGCCATAGCTTTTAAAGGACACAGGCAGAGGGAACAGATGGAAATAAGGATAATTGCTTACTTTGAGCACTGAGAGAAATGCACAATGCCTATAAGGTCTCATCCAAAGTTAATGGAAAGACTATCAACCCATTGTACCTACACTGTGTTCACAGGCTCTGAGCAGCTTTCAGGAACGGAGCCTGCTGACTGCAGGAGGGGAGGAAACACATTTTCCCCATTTCACCCAGGCAGAGATTTTTGTGCTTCCCAAGGTCACACACAGCAATGGAGCGGGGATTGAATCTTGGTATTTCAAGTTCTTTGGTTGCCTTATGGTGACCAGATCCCTCCTCAGCTGCACCACAGCATCCCTGTGGCACTGAGCAGTCCCAAAGCTCCTCCAGCATCCCCCAGCCCACACGGTGCTCTGCAGCACTCTGGAACTGGCTGTGAAGTTCCCTGACTAGGAAAAGGGATTGTGCACAACAGCTTGGGATGTGGAGGGCTGGGATGTGAGGAAGACCCCCCTGCTCTGGGGTAATCACAGCTAAATCTGACTCTGCCACTACCATGCAGTACATGAGGAGTGCAATTTTGTGTGGGACACATGTACAAAATAGCACAGATGATATTTTGAACTAAATGTGCACTGCAGGCAGTGCTCATGCCATTCCTAGGAGCTACATAAAGACAGCATGAAGGGCTTAGCTGTGAGGATTGAAATAGTAGGGAGAATTCAGAAACCATAGTTAAACAACTTTAAAAGAACATCTGAGAAGATGAACCTTTTGATAGGATTTAGGCTGCCTATGGGATTGTGGAGCTTTAATCAACAAAAGCAGCTTATTCTATCAGTGTCATGAGCAACAGCAGAAAAGGCATCATCAGCGAGGAACACTGTAGAAAACAATTTATTTGGTTTAAAAACTTGTTTAGAGCAATCTGAGGCTCCCCCCTTAGTCTGGTGACCATCTGGATGGATTTTGCTTTGGAAAGCTTGTTTTGAACTTGAAGCAAGCAAACATTTGTTCACATGGTGGGAAAGAAAAGATTGAAGCAATGTGCCAGAACTGGAAAAGCCACCCATGCATAGCAGTACACTTACCTAGAGCAAAATAAGCTCTTTGTTTTTGGGACATTGTCTTTGGTCCCCTTGTGAAGGTCTCCTTGACCATCCTGCTCGGTGGAAAGTCAGATTTTTCCCGTATGTGACATCTGTTTCTATAACACACAATTGTGTTCAGCTCCATTACCAGACTCCCACACATTACAGACTGTGGGATGTAATTTTTATGTTCCCTACTCTTATTTTTAGTCACCCCAAAGGCAGTTTTCAGCGGGCAGATTCCCCGGGGAGGAGGTGCCCCCCTGGCTGGCAGCACTGCTGGAGCAGAGTGTGGAGCACTCCAGGGGTTCTGGGAGTTCTGCAGGAGCAGTGCCCAGCAAGGTGGCAGTGCCAGACAGCGTCACCTCTGCCTGGATGCCAGAGCCAGACCTCTTGGACAGCTGGACCCAAAGCCCTCAGCTGGTGCTGGGGCCCTATCCAAGCCCCATAAAGAGGGAGAGATGGTAAATCCCATAACGGGAAGGCATTTATTTTCCTTTTCCTTTATGGTTAGCTGTCATGAATTTGGGTGGAACTGCTTCCTGGATGGGCCCCAGACAGTTCTGCCTCTGTGCTGCAGCACATTCACTCCAGCACTCATTAAATGAGCTGGCAGGTCAGGTGATGGTTGTTTCCCATTTCAAACTATTTAGCACCCTTGGCTGTTTCTTTGGTAACTGATATAATTCAACAAAAAAAAAAAAATAAAACCCAACCCAAAGCAGGAGCTGCTAATGCATATCCAACCCAGAGAGCAGCTAAACTTCCATGTTCTTTAGCATTCCCAGATTTCAGCATTTACCACACCTCTGAACCTGCCTCTCCCCAAGCACAAAGGTAAGAGGAACTTTGCATTTCATTCTTCTTTTCATAGCTTTAAGTGTGGTGTAAATAACCTTCCCCATAAAGTCAGTTAATGTGATCCTTCCTCTCAGACATGTATAATTTACAAACCTAAAACTGATGGGTTGTCACATTTGTATGAATCCACACATAGGGTGAAAAGTTTGAATATTTTGGAAGGAGCTGATACATGCCCCACAAAGGACACAGAAAAATTTGATTATTTGTGAACCATTGGTGTTCTGGCAGAAAGACAGCTGTGTTGCCTAACATCAAACACTGTAAGTCTACTTTGCTAGTGTACATTTTCACAATCTAATATTAATTTTTGCAAGTGTAAATACTTTTCATTAGAAAAATATTTATTTCTTTTCTTTTAAAATTGCCTTGAAGCAAACTACAACTCAGTGTTAAAATTAAAAGCATGGGTTTAAAAGAAATGAATTAAAATGCTTTAAAGTCCAGTAAAATCTTTCTAAAATTTTTAGAGCTAATTGAGGGCACCTATGCAGGCACGTAGTGCCTTCCCACCAGCATTGCAGAATCTGAGAGCTGAATTATTAAGAAAGCTCTTTTGCTGGATTTCTGACAAATCACTTTAATGTGCCAAAATTGATTTGGCATGAAATCGTCAATAGACCCTCCAGAATACTAATAGCATTAAAGGCAGGGGCCAGAACTGACAAACTTGCTTGGCTGGAGTTGGGTTCATAAATTAGCAGTGAGGTGTCTGAATTACAGCCCTCTGCTCCCAGCTGTGCTCTGTGTCTGTCTGTCCAGCTGAAGAGATTTCAGCAAGTGACAAATGGGGGAGCTGGGCTTGAGAAGAAGACTTTGTGTAATGGCTTTGCTTCTCACCTCAAATCTTTGTCTGCAAGCCTTGGATGCTGTAGGTAACCACCCCAGATGGTGGCTAAACTACTACAGTTTTGTCCTTTCTTCCCCATCTTTGTTTTTGTTACAAATCCTCAGATCCTGGCTCTGAACACACATCTTCCTTTCATCCATTGAGAGCTCCAGCCCAGCCCAGTGCTCAGAGCTGCAGAGGAAGATCACTGACCTCTTCTCCCAGCCCCTCACAGCCTTGGATGAACCTTTCCACTTTCTTGTCTGTAGGACATTAGTGTCAGTGCTTCTTTTCCATGTCTGCTGAGAACATCTCTCGTTATATTCACCTACTTACCTTGAAGCACAAATTTGCCACAGGATCTTTGGTGTGTAGAGCAATCTTCCCTCAGCTCGTTGTGTCTATGGAATTGAAGAGTGTGAAGCAGCATTTGGACCAGGTCTTTAGGCAATAGGTACATATGTGCTATCTCTGTAACATTTAGGGACAGAAGCCTCAGGTGACATAAATCTGCTTCCTTTAACTTTAATGAATTTGAAATAATTTCCTGTGGTGGAGGTGTGGATTCAGTTCAGCTGAGGTCCAGGCCTGTGCCATTTCAGCAGCAGCAGAGTTTCCCAAAACAATTGGGAAAATCACAGTACAGGAGGAGCTCTGCAGCCAGGCAACAACTCAAGGGAGCTAAAACTGTCGTAGCTGATTAACAGAAATGAAAGCTGCTCAGAAACAAATCTGAGTATGAATTTGGAGCGCAAGAATTAATTGAGAAGGGGATTCTCTTTGTACTTCTTTTAGTAGGTCAGGCAGTTTATCCACTAAGATGCCTTTGAAGCTGCCAGCAAGGAAGGCATCACTGGAAAGATGAAATGAGCCAGTGAGTGAAGTAATCTGTGTGTCCTAAACCCTGCTGTTCCAAGTGAATTAGTTGCATGGTGAATAACAGAAGTCTGAGCCAAAGGTGGTCCATTACCCTTCCCAAAGAGAGGGTGAGAAAGGGATAGCTCTGGGAAGGGAAGGGTGAGGGTAACGTGCAGCTTTAGTGCAAGAACGGGTGGGACATGGGAGGCTGAGCTTCTGCTTCGCTCACACAGCTGTGCAAACATTTCTGTTGTGCTGCAGAGAACACCAAAGCACTGAACACAAACTCACAGCAAGGTGCTCCCCTCCTGGTGCCACTCATTTAGTGGTGGGGTGGGTCAGGTGAAAGGCTGTGGTCATGTCACAGTGGATGGCTGTTCACAGAGCCATGAATTCAGTGGGAGTTCTACACTGATTTTAATAGAATGTGGCTTAAAAAGCAGATAAAGGCACAGGAACTGATCAGTCAAATACAGGGGAAGGGCTGCAACTCCTGCAGAAGTCAATGAGAGAAAAGATTTTCACCAATAACATACAGAAAGGTATTTGAGAAAAAGAAATGTGCATTCAGAGCAAAGGAAATTGAGTGTTTGTTTTATCTGGCCCCTGGCTGCTTGAAGACACTGACAGTAGAAAAATGCACTTTTTAAAGCTGTCTCTCTTTTTAGTGCAGAAGAGTGCAGGAGTTTTGTCCTAAAGAGTGCACAAGTAAAAGAGATATTAGGATCCTGCAGTTCTGCTCTTGCTCATCAAAGAAGAGTTGTGGAAGATCAAGCCATCCTCTGCCTCCAGCATCCAAACTTGTACCTAAGGAATCACTCACCCTTCACTGAGGATCAGTTAGATATAGGAAATTGGAGAGAAAAGAGTGCAGTCCCAGGATATAGCACTATATAGGAAGTTAAAGTGTGAAAATACTACTTACTTTGCCCATAATTTTCCATACCTATAGCTGGAAAACCAATAAAAGGGGCTTTTGGTCATAATGCTGTATTATGTTATATTTATTGTTTTTTTCCAGCCTAAAGTGCTTTGTGTGTGAGATTAAAAAGCTGCAAGTCTCAGGCCATCTGGCCAACCAAATGGATTTCGTGTACAGGATCACTGCCAGATGTATGCCAGTTGTAAGTTTAATTTTTGAACATATAAAGTGCCTGGGGCTCTGTCTGTTATTCTGAGGAAATCATGTTCCAGTTTTCCAAAACAATCCAGATACAGTTCAAGTCTAGGAGTATGGTCCATTCTCCTTCACCTGGTTTAAGGGCATATTCTTCATTTCTCATAAAGAGAAAATGATGGCAGGAGAATTTTGAAGATATCTTATGTGTTAGGTGTATTTGATCACATCTGTCCAACCTTATGGGATGGTAGGAAACACAGCAATAAGTTTTCTTAAGGACTTTCACTGAAATTGTCTCATTGAAAGATAAAATTCAGTACTTTAGACTAATTTGCACTTATTTGTGATCATCTTGGAGAATAAATGTTTTCAAGCATATAATAGTTTATGGTATCTAAAAAGTGGTATTTAATTTATTTGATTTATTTTAAATGAGGAACTAATGGAAGATGAGATATAGTTTTAGCTTTACAGAGTCTAAGAAGGATGACATGAATTTAATTTTTTATTTTGCAAATGTTCTCACATAAGAAAGTCTGTAGCCTGGGATAGATATTGTGAAAATTAGGAAAGGTGTGAGCACAGATAGCTCTGGCCTTTGCAAACGGTTCTTGAGGATTTTGTTCAAAACACACCAGCTGAAATCCAGGGTAAAACAGGATTTGGGTGATGGGAGACAGTGATTTGTGGGTCTGGCTCTCCTCCTGCCCACATAAGTGTATTTCTTCACAGCTGAAATCCTGAGTTGAATTACTTTCTCCTAAGCAGACCTGAAGGCCCAATGAATCAGAGATAAATGTTTGGAAAGGAAAGACTGACTTATTTGTCAGGGCACAGTTATTTGCTGCAGGGGAGGAGCTGGTGAAAGCCCGACACCCCCAGCACCAGGGGCTCCTGCAGGGAGTCTCAGGGCTTTTGAGAGGCACCAAAACTGGGACAGCCCAGCCCACCACTCTGGCTGGGTCTGGCAATTTCCACCACAGCCCAGTCAGAATATATGTAGGCTAAACCAGGTTCAAATGTCTGGGAGAGGGGCAGCCACATTGCTGGACGCTGCCAGGAAGCAGAGCCTACAACAGGAGTTTCTTTGCAAATGTCTCTAAATCTCAAATTAAATCTCAGTCATCCCAAGAGAGGGTTGCATTAGCTTGGAATTCAGCAGGTCTAATTGCAGCCATGCTCCTGGAGATTGATGGGAAGTTTTGGTGAGCAGCTCAGGAGCTTACCCTGTGGAAAGGGCTCCATGACCTTTTGCATGCACCTTTCCAATGAAGGGCCACAAAAGAAAAGCTGGCACTATAATTTATAGTCTATTTTATTCCTGAAAGTAATTTTCCCTGTGATATTAGCCCCTTTTTTTTTCTCACACAGACTCTTATAGGGGGTGGAAATCAGAGGAACCAAACAAATAGTAGATTTCATAAAGTAAGGAGCAGCAAATTGAGCAAAAGGAGGATTATGAGGACTAAATCTTTTGTTCAAAGAGTGATTAAAAAGCATTAAGTTGGATGAAGTCAATCTAGAGCTTAACTGAGTGAACCTTCTGCTCTGTTTTTCTTCTGTTTGGTTTTACATGTATTAAAAAATTAAAGGAGTGGGAGAGACCTCTTGAGGACTGCTGAGGCTGGGGCTTTTTAGAAAATAATAGTTGAGCAAAACCAGTTGGACATAAGCTCTTTTTCCTGGTTTCCAGGCAATGTAAATTGTCCTGGCCAGCTGTGTCCAAGAGCAGCAAGAATAAGTTCAGGCTCCTTTCCAGCAGAGGACTCCATTCACACTCAAATGTGTGTGCTGTGGGGATTCCTCCAGGCAACGAAATTCTGGGATTTGTGTCCTCCTCTCACCATGGCTAAAGTGAAAACCATTCCCTGCCCAAGAGCAAATACAGCTGCAGTCCATTGCTGAAATAGGGAAGCTGTCAGGGTAATTGCTATTTGCTTTGCATTCAGAATACCTTTAAAGTTTTTTTGGTGGATTTAAGATTAAATCTGCACAAGACACAGGTATCCAACTTTCAGGGTGGTTTGCCTTACAAAAAACTGTGCATTTAGAGGAGCACAGCTCCTTTGCAGGAAAGAACAAAAGTATGAAGTAGGAGTTGTCAGTGCATGCTATGCTGTAGCCAGGGATGCACATCAAGAGGGACTAAACCCAACAAATAGTCAGATTTCTGCACTCTGCTTGTGTGTGGCCTTTGGAAAGCTCTGAGCCTTCTTTCCACACTGTGCTAAGACAGACAGATCAAGGGTGGGGGACAGAGTGCAGCTGTAAACGTAAGAAAAGTTGTGTTTGTGTATTTACTGACTTAATTGTCCTCTGCTTAGTCTGGTTTTAAGTGACTTGCTAGTTTGATTTAAAGCTAATTGCTGATTTCAAAATCATCTGTCTCCAGCCATTTGCCATCATAGGCTCTTTGGTCTGTACATTTTTGTATCATCCCAGTTTGGCATGACAACATTTCCTTGATCTGAAATATTTTTATTTCTGTTCTTTGAAGTCCTAATGAACGTGGCACTTTCCATCTTCACTTCTGGAAAATGCTGCTCTTGGACAGCAGCTGTGTCCCATTGCTCTGCAATGTGGAGTGACAGCTCATAACAGAGCCATGCAAAACTCTCCCAGTGCCAGCAACACTCAACTGAGTTGTACTGGGCGAAAAAATTTGCCCTGAAGCCTTTTGCTCCCCTTGGATCTCACTTTCTCTCTTGACTCATGTTTCTCTTTCTAATGAAAACCAGAAGGACTGTCCCCCATGAGGCACTTGAATAGAGCTTGGAGGAAAGCTATTTTCCTTCCATCAGAATTTTTTGCTGTTCCACCATCTTTCTTATTCTCTATGTGAAAACACATCCTTCTTCCCCAGAGAGAGCTCACAAGTGCTCCAGTGGCTATGGCACAAGTCTAGGGCAGGAGGTACTGAGTCCTTGTTCTGGAACTTCCCAAAGACTGAGGGAAGGGCCTGACTGTCTTCTCTCCCCTCTTCTTCCCCTCTGACCATGCTCTGAACTCTCCCCCCAAAATCACTGTGATTCCCATGGAAATTTGCTTAATCAGCCAGCTAACAAACCATGTGGCTCCAGCCAAGAAAATTAAAAAACTGGAACAGAACTTGAAGTCTGTTAGCTCCAACCATAGGGGATGCACATATTTATATAGGCTTTTTCTTTTCTCTCAAGTACAGTGAATTATCATGGAATCATAATGTCCTCTCAGAATTGCTTTTCCAAGGGATGATGTTGTATAAATCATGAAAACTAGACATGGAAAATATTGAGTAGGTCTCCTGGTCCAGCCATCTGCCAGGAGAAGATTGTTCCCTGCAGAATTTTCCCCATTGCTCTGCTGTAGCAAAGTACCACAGAGATGCTTTATCTGCAAAACAGCTCCATGCCTCTTTATAGTCCTGCAGAACTCATTATCTTTAGTTACAGAGAAATGGTTTTACTCCCCTGTTACAGAATAGGGTCCTTCTGTCCATAACATTGCAAGTTTGCCCACATCCCCAAAGTACAAAACTTCATATGGGCTTGCAGCTTGATAATTAAATCAGAAATATATCTTTTCCTCTGCCATCATGTAAACTTCCCTTGCATAACCATTGGTAACCAACCAGCTACCCCTTGATTACTCCCCTGTGAATAATAGGCAGCACAGCAAAATGTTCCTGTGAGTTTGAAGCAGAGAAGGAACATTTCATTACCAGATCCTCTCCCTCTTTGCCAGAAGCTACCAAACAATAAAATGGAAAGGAGAGCTATAGCTTGTGACATCTGTCAGTGCAAGTAGCCTTTGGTTCAACCTGGGCTGTTATAAATATTATATTTGAAGTATTAGCAAGAGCAGATTGGATTGCAGCAGGTCCAGAATGAGGCAGCCTGAAGGCTGGCAATAAAACTGGAAGAAATGAAATGCTTTGGCATAGGTATCTTCTGCTTTGCATTGTAAAAGGGATGAAGAGGAAAGAGGGAAACCTTTCAGTCTGATTCAGCTCATCTGGAACATTTATTTAGAAGAGCCATTTTTGCCCCCTGGTAAAGATGGACCATGCCTGCCTGGGCAAACACAGTGACACAGAGAGCATCCTCACAACATCTGTTTAATTACCCTCAGCACTGTTCTGTGTTTCCCTGCATGTTTAGCTGTGTCTGCATCATCACTGGGTGTGGACTCAGTCCTCACTTCAGGCCAGAGCTGGGAGTGCAGGTTCAGCTTGCACAGCCTTCATGGGTGACCCAGTCGCACTCTGAGGGGCAGAGTCTGGAGACATTCAGGTGCTGAAAGATGTAAAAATACTTACTAACTCCTCTTGGTTTCACACACTGTGAGTTCCTGAGCTGCCATTTAGTTTTTGCTGTCATGTTTAGAGATAATTATTTTAGAAATCTGGTTCAAGTCTTTGCATCTTGGTCCCCCACCTGTATTATGGAGAGAAAGTTATTTCTCTAGCCTAAAATTTTGAGAAGATAAGAAACTTCTGGCAGAGGCCACGAGTCCCCCAACTAAAGAGAAAAATTAATTATGTACATTGAAATCCTTCAAGGGAAGAAGGAAAATCAAATGAGTGCAAACATGTCTCATACTCTATTCTGTTACTGCAATTTTAGGTGTTACTTGTAAACTAAAACTTTCTATCAAAGACTTTAATTTTTTAGGTACATAGTGTTATTTAAAAAAAAAGGAAAACAGAAAACCAAAAATCCATTAACACTTTTCCTCCAGCAATGAGACAACAGAGCAGGCAAAAATTATTGAAGTCATGGACATTTCCACACCACTAAATAAACCCTCTGCCTTGGCATACATAGGGGATTAGGAAGGAGAGATGCCAGAAATTGGCCTGGACTATATTTCCCCAGAGGCAAAGAGAGATATTGAGGGAAATCACTACCATTCCACTACATGTGATTAAGAAATTGGGATATTTTTTTTTCCTCATTTTAAGAATGAAACAGACTGGATGGGAGCCACCAGAGAAAGCTGATGGCAAGAAGAGTGGAGAGAAATCATTCCAGTCAATACTGGAATTGTGGAAGTGTGGACTTGCATTGTTTGCTCCACAGCATTTTTATTACAGCAGAAATGCTCATCTAAAGGAGAATTGGCTTGATCATCTTGGGCAGAAAGATGTTATAAACCAATATTGGCTGATGAGAAGCTCAACGTGACTCAGCAATGTGCACTTCCCAGGAAGCCAACGGGGCAAGGAGATTCTGCCCCTCTCCTGTGCTCTCTTGAGACACCATCCGGGGCTCTGCATCCAGCCCTGGAGCTCCCAACACCAAAAGGACCTGGATCTGTTGGAACAAAGATGGGGAAGAGCCAGGGAGGTGCTCTGGGAGCCAGAGCCCCTCTGCTCTGGGGACAGACTGAGAGACTTGGGGTTGTTTAGCCTGGAGAAACAGCTCCAGGGAGACTTCAGAGCCCTTTCCAGTATTTATCAGTGCTCCAAGAGAGCAGGAGAGGGACTTTGGGCAAGGACATGGAGTGACAGGACAAGGGGCGATGGCTTTAAACTGACAGTGTGCAGGGTTAAATTAGATATTGTGAAGAAATTCTTCCCTGGCACAGGGTGCCCAGAGAAGCTGTGGATGTCCCATCCCTGGAAGTGTCCAAGGCCAGGCTGGACAGGGATTTTTGCAGCCTGGGACAGTGGAAGGTGTCCCTGCCCATGGCAGAGGTGCTGGAACTGAATTATCTTTATGGTCCCTTTGAACCCAAACCATTCTATGAATCTATGAAGTGTATATTTAATCGCCCTCTTGTTACTCTTTGGAAGGACTTTCCTCCCATTTCAAGTTGAAGATTGGTCTAATCTGAAGAGCACTTGGCACAAAAAGGCACTTGAAGTTTTCTGCTTAAGGACATGCAGTTGCACAGGCTCTTTGAGCAGCTTTAAATAGGTGCCATGGAGGCGAGTGGAGAGGCTGCATTATCATCAGCTTTCACCTGAGGGCAAACCAAAATGCACTGCTGACCTTAGATGGATCAGAAACACTGGCTATGAAGCAGATGGCTGCAAAACATCCCTGACTGCTCTGCTGCTGTTAACCACTTGTGCTGTTGTGCCTGCCTTACAAAGCACACCAGGGCTAAGTGCCGCGTGTGGGACTGCCACCCCCACAAGACAGAACAAACCAGTCCCACACCCCACACTGCAGTTATCCATGCCCATCCAAGGACTGGGGATTATTTTTCATCACCACCTTGACTCTCCTGGGCTGTCATTTTGCTATTTTGAAGCACCTCAGTCGTGACCCACGTTGGTGCCAGCAAATGACCCCTGACAGGTGTGTCCTGCACCTCTGTAAGAGCAGGGTGCTTGTCCCATCCCCACAGGTGACACAAATGTGTGGTGTGACATGTCCCTGCCCTGCCTGCTCTGTACCTTGCTGGGCTCTTGCCCAAAAGGCAGGGCCGCTTGTCCCATCCCCACAGGTGACACAAATGTGTGGTGTGACATGTCCCTGCCCTGTCTGCTGTATCTTGATGGGCTCTTGCCCAAAAGGCAGGGCCATGACCAAGCTGCACTTGAGCACCATCCTGCTGGGATGCTGTCCTGTGCCAAGACAGCAGGGCTGGCCACACAGCCTCTTGCTGTCCCTTTGCTACAGACAGCTGCTGTTTGGGGACATATTTGTGTCCCCTGAGCAGCACAGGGTATGTACAGTCCTTTCCCTCCCCTGACTTCTCCTTTCACACTCAATTCTGCAATTTGTGCCTTGGCTCCCTTCCTAATGACTGTATTATTAGCTCTATTTGCATCTGCTCTCAGCTCTTTATTTCACATGGAATTATGTTGGCTGCTCTACATACCACAAATTGAGTAGCTGAACCAAGTCCACAAACCCTAGCAGGGAAAGCACGTGGAGCAGGGCTCTGTATGACCACCATCATTGTCACCCTCACACGTGCCACCACTCCTGGCCCAGGCCAGCACCCCGACTGTCACCCTGCTGTGCTACGAACGTGGCAGTGAGGAGCAGGGTGACCATATGGCCTGAGGCAGCTGGGCCATATGAGGCTCCATTTGTGACACCTAGTTTGTGCTTCCTAAGACACAGAAGGTGTTTAATATGTTAGCTGTCACTTTATGGGTTATCCCAGCCTTAATTACCAAGCCAGAAACGCTGCACAAAAGCTGTCCTCCTGAATGTGCTCCCTGCAGGAACAGAGGCTTTGTCCCTCAGTCAGAGTGCCTCTCCATTTGTGACCAGGACATCTGAGCAAAGCAGCATTCCAGGTGGCTGCTCCTGCTGTGTGTCACCTCCCCACTGTCCCCTCAGCAGCATTCCAGGTGGCTGGTTTGTCATCTCCCCATTGTGCCCTCAGCAGCCCATCAGAGCTGTGGGGTTTGGGTACAGCTAATAGAAATATGAGCAGAAAAGGTGTGGGAGATGTGTAAAGGGCTCTCAATGGGCTTGTGGAGGGAAAAGGACTGTGGGACTCCAGTTTTCTCCTGTCTTCTCTCAGCTTCAGGCCAGAGTTCTCTTATTTAGGTGTGACAGGGATGGAGTCATCCTGAATTCACTTCTCACAGACTGGGTTTTGGAAAGGCCTCGTTTGCATACACAGATTCCCAAAATGTGTCTGTGGAGATGCCTCACTGTGATCAGCACCAGGTATGAGCCCCACATCCTGTACAGGAGCTGGCTGCTTCCCCCTGCCATCAGCAGCCACAATGGGAATTTCTGTCTGCACCCCCTGCATGAAGGGACTGACCTGAGGAGCAGGGGAGGAGCCCTCAAATTCTGCTGTCCTGGGACCAAAGGCTTCTCAAAGGTTCTATTTCCTTCTGGCTTGCTGGAAATTTTTGAGGGGAAACAGGCGACAAAATGTGTTAGGAGATTCCCTGAAAAGAAACAAAATAGATGTTCCTCGTTGTCTAGAGAAAAGCAAGGAGGAGTTGGGTGGATATTATCTATATTTAGCTCTTCTCCTCCCACTAAATAAAGCCAAAAGCTGGAAAAATTAAACAACTGCCTATCTGTGAAGTTTTGGAAGAAGAAGGAGCACAGGTTGTGTGTGTTGTTACAAGAAAGTATCACCTTAAAAGAGTTTTCTATATAATTTTACTCCCCTCCCACACAATCCATTGTTTTAGCAGCAAACTGGGATTGCTGTTAGACAATAGCCCACTCTCCAGCAGACAGAACTCTATGAAAGCTGCACACAGTTTTTAATGTTTAATGACACAAAATCAATTGGAAGTGGTTGCTGGCTTCCACAATCAATTTTAGGAGATCTCTCAGGGAACGGGAGAAAGTGGGAGAGTTTCCATTAGCCCTGGAAATCTCATCAGCAATAGGAAAATGGTGATAAACAACCCTGCACACCAATAAACGTATTAATAAACTTGTCCTCACTCATTTCTCATGTCTCTGTAAGGGGATACAGTTTTGTCACCAGGAAGGTCGCATTTTGGTCTCAATTCCATCCTTTCTTTGCACAGACACTCAAACATCCCTGTGGTTGTGGGAGAACCACAGCTCCCATTTGCTGCCCCCTGAGCTGTCCTGGGTGCAGGAATATCTGAGGGGCAGGAATCACAGAGGGTTAATTCCCTTGGTCTGCCCCACGGTGAAAAGGACCTTTGCCAAAACTGTGAGAAGCCGCTCTGCCCTACAGATGAGTGGGAAGGGGCTCAGTGGGGAAATGTGGAATTCCCTGTCCTGGATGAAGCCAAACTCACCCAAACACTCACGGGTGGCCACACTCAGGGGTTGTCAGTCAATGAGAAGGTTCCTGCTGATTCTGATGGGCTTTATGCCATTTGCCAAGCTTCATGCTGCATGGCATGAAGTGCCCTTTTTCTGCCCTTGTTTTGCTCAGACTGGGGGAGTGTGATGCCTTCTGCTAGCTGGAATCTGGGGGATTAGGGGGAAAAAGGGAAAAAAGAAAGTTTTTATTTTTTGGTCTTTAAAAAACTAAGGACTAAGCAGAGTTAGGAACAGCCCTGACTTAATCTCAGTGCAAAAGAAGAGGCTGTTTTCATGTGTTGCAGGTTTGCCCCAGGACTCCAGCTGAGTGAAGTCAAGGCAGGGTTTGTAATGCACAATTTAATCAGTGAATTTGTAGATCTCAAAAGGCGTGCTTAATTTAATATTGTTTCTAATGGCTATTGTCTTCATGCTTGCCTGTTTCCCCGGTGTTTTTCCCTTTTGTAATTACTTGAATGGGCATTTCCAGGTGCACTGCATATATTAGCAAGCATTTTCATTTTAGTAATGATGCTTTCAGTGTTTATTTCTTCATTGCCCTAATACTTACTTTATTAAAGATCCTGATTCTTCTAAAGGAGAAAAATAAGCATTTGCCACTCCTTTCTACCTCATTTACCTCTTCTACCTTATGATGCCCTCAATAAAAGAGGATTTAAATTACTTATTGGCCAGGCTTAGACCAGATTTACACTACCAGAGAAAAATAAAGCAGAGAGGGGATGCTTGGTCAGTCATAGAATGGTTTGGGTTGGAAGGAACTTCCAAGATCACCTCATTCCAAGCCCCTGCCGTGGGCAGGGACACCTTCCACTAGCCCAGGTGGCTCAGGGCTCAGCATCCAGCTTGGTCTCAGAGGCTTCATGCCTCTCCTTGCCCCTTGTGGGGATGAGAACTGAGCACTTGTTGAGCTCAGAGCCACTCCCCTGAATGTCAGGGCTTCAGAGCTGTTTTAAGCTCTGCAAGGAGCATCTGCAGTGCCCCTTTCCTGGCCTTATTACCACCCCTTAGGGTTAATGTGCATTTTTGCACACCTTGTGTGCAGCCTGGGGACTCAGGGGGTGCAGGAGGCAGAGCCTTGCCCGGCTACCCCAGGCTGCTGCTGAATGCTGCAGCAGGATTCCAGCACCAGCTGACAGCTCCAGCCAGCACTGAGCAGCATTTATCACACATGCACAACAGCCCTCTGCCACATGCTAGTCTAATTTTCAGATTAGCTGTTTATTAGCGTTGTTATAAACATGGCTCTTCATCCTCCATTAAATGGCACTGCAGCCACGTGAAGCCTGCAAGGAAGCACTTGGTTCACTAAATTACCCTGCAAATGTCAAACTGGCTCTCTGCTATTAGCTGTGGGTCTCACATCCTCTTTATTAGGATTTTGTGTCTTGAGGGTGCCCCGTGGTGTGTAGATTTTTTAAAATGCAAAGCAGTGTCATTTTTTGCTGTTTAAAAGAACGTTTAATTAAACTGGATTCATTGCTTGTATGGGGCAAGTTAAAAGGAAACTAAATAGAAGCCACATGATTACATGTTATTGAGCAGAGTGGCTGCTCCAGAGACCAAACCCTTTTAATACAACATTAAACTAAACTTATTTCATGTGCACAGGTTGGCTCTGGCCTGCTAGGGCATCATATTTTGAGAGCAGCAGAATGGTTATGGGCACTGAACAGCTTTTAACAAAATGTGTGTTTCAGGGAAGAAACCTTGCTTAGGCTAGACTTAAATATGTTAATGACAGAAATCAAAGCTTTGCACTGATTCTGGGTAACCTTTTAAAAATTACCATTTTTGTAGTGTCAGATGCAAATGAGATCAGCTTTGTTTATCATTTCACTAGCTGTAAATTAACAAGGGGCCCCAATGAGGGTAAAAATAAAATTGGAAGTATTTTTGGGGCTTGAGTCATTGGTCATATCATGGCTTTTTAATATTTTTGTAGTGTCAGATGCAAATGAGATCAGCTTTGTTTATCATTTCACTAGCTGTAAATTAACAAGGGGCCCCAATGAGGGTAAAAATAAAATTGGAAGTATTTTTTGGGCTTGAGTCGTTGCTCACATCATGGCTTTTTAATGTTCTTTAGGAAAACAAAAGGAATTATAATTAGAACTCCATTACACAATTTCCTATTCCCTGCTCCTTTTATGTTAACTCTGTTGGTACAATCAGATTTTTTTTAAGGTGCACACTCACGAAATTTCCTTTCCAGGAATTCTAAGCTTCTTTTTGAATGTCTGCTGTTCTCCAAGCCCATTCCTAAATCTCACCCTGGCTGTGAGCCTACAAAGCCTTCAGCAGCCACCTCACTGTGCTCTTGGAGCTCCCACCACCAGGTCTCTCCCATCCTTTGGAAAAGGGACAAGTGCAGGGGTTGGCACAGCTGCAGGCCCTTGCTGGGTGTCCTGGCCCTCTCTCCCGGGCATAAAGATGTCCAGGGACCAGAATAAGCACCTATGTCCTAAAAATGGTAATTTAACCCCTCTGCTGGGCATTCCCCTGGCAGGGTTTGGGCAGCTCTGCTCCTGGCATGTCCCCAGGGCACCTCGCTGACAGCCTGGGCTCCTCTGAGGGCTTGGGCTGCAAGTGCTGCCCCAGAGCATGTTCCTGGTTAATAAACAGAGCAAGTTTTGCCTGTGCATTAGGCCAGACATGTCCCCCTACCTCTATCTAGGTCAGCAAAACACTAAGAGAAAAAGAAAAAGAATTAAAAAAAGGAAGAGGCCTTCTTATTTTTAGGTTGTTTTAATTGTTTTTCATGCTTTTCATAACAGCTGAGAGGAAGCTCTTCTTCTAGGAAGACCTGGAATTCTCAACCTTTTCTGCACCACAGTCCAGTCACAGCATCAGCTTTGCTTTGCTGCTCCTGTGATTCCCTCACAAGCTCATAATTCTTGTCTCCTTCCTTCCTTCCTTCCTTCCTTCCTTCCTTCCTTCCTTCCTTCCTTGCTTCCTTC
>NW_024356504.1:22198411-22366215 GCF_014805655.1 Passer montanus | reverse complement strand
CCCCGCCCGCCCCCTGCCCGCTGCCCCTCAGCCCGGCGCCATCTTGGCGCTGCGGCGCGGGCTGGCCGCGTTTGCGGTGGGCGGCGTCGCCCCGAGCGCTGTCCCGCTGCGGAACGGGCTCGGGCCGTCGGGAGAGGCGCTGCGAGCCGCCCGTGTTCGGCCTAGGGAAGGGAAGGCTGAGAGGGGATCTCGTTTATACGCGGCCTGTGAGGAGCGGCGCGGGGGCGCCTCAGCCTGGCGAGAAAGAGGCTGAGGGGAATCTTGCTGCTGTGTACAGGAGGGTGGAGCCCGTGTGGGTCGGGCTCTTCTCCCACGGAACCGGCGGCACAACGATGGGGCATGGCCCTGAGCTGCGCCAGGGCAGATTTAGGTTGGACATCAGGAGAATTCTCTTCTCAGAAGGGATGTCTGGACATTGGAACAGGCTGCCCAGCAAGGTGGTGGGGTCGTGGTTCCCGTGGTTCCTCTCAGTTTTTGAAGAAAAACTGGATGTGCCACTCAGTGCCATGGTCTGGTTGATGTGCTTGGTCAGTTTGAACTCAGTGATTTCAAAGCTCTTTTCTAAACCAGTTGGCTGTGTAATTCTGTAATGCAGAATAAATACCTCCAATAGAATATAAGCATCTCAAAGGCAGGTACCAAGAGGGCTGTGCCAGAATCTTGGCAGTTGTGCCCCATGACAGGATGAGGAGCAATGGGCACAGACTAAAGTACAAGGAATTTCACTTCAGCGTGAGGAAGAGCTTTACATCGGGGGTGGAACAGGGAGGGTGTGGGGTCACCCTCTCAAGACTTTCCAAATGCACCCGGACACGTTCCTGTGTCACTGGTCCTTGGCAGGGGGTTGGACTGGGTGATGTCCAGGGCTCCTTCCAACCCTGACAATGCCATGATTCTGTGAGGCAGCTGCCGGAGGAAGGGGCACCTCCTGCACCCGGGGCTGAAGGACCGATGGGCACAGCCATTCCTGCCCCAGCACCCACCCTGGGGGGAAGAGCGACAGAGGAAATGACAGAAATCCATGCTAAATAGAACAAAAATAAGGTATGGTGTGCAGAGATCCTGCACGAGAGGCAGAGGTGAAGCCAGGACATCCTCCGTGCTCCCAGGCTTTGTGAGGTGCTGGCACAGGAGGAGGCACTCCTTGGTAGACATTTCACAGTAACGAGGACAGGACAGTTGATGTCAAGTGCTCTGATGATAGCATTCTGGACAGAACACTGCACTTGAGCTTTTCTAAAACACCACTGGGACTGTGACTGTGTGCTGGGTAACTTGCTGAGGCAGGTACTCAAATACTGAAAGGCCAAAAAACACACAGTCTCTCAGTCTGGAAATCTTTCACTGTCATACCTGGTGTAACTGGATAATAACAACTAAAAAATCCTTCAGATTTACAGTGTAACTTGCTGAGGCAGGTACTCAAATACTGAAAGGCCAAAAAACACACAGTCTCTCAGTCTGGAAATCTTTCACTGTCATACCTTGTGTAACTGGATAACAACAACTAAAAATCCTTGAGACTTACAGGGAAAAGGAAGCAAATCAGTGTTGACAACAGTGTACAAAATCTGTTTTACCTCTCCCAAGGTGCAGCATGTAGAAATTGTGTCACAGTAATCCTCACTGGGTAAGCTTTGCATGTGTGTCGTGCCTATGCAAGTTTCTTAAAGAAATACCATCAGAACATGGTTCTGAGATGGATTTAAAAAAATCAGATATTTTTGTATTTTCTTTATGTTACAAAACAGATTTAAGGGCAATGACAAAGGTTGGATAGTCTCAAACTAAATTTGTTTTTGGAGATGAACAGAGAGACATCTCTGTTACACAAGTGCATTTAGAGGAGGAGGTTAGGTTGTAAGGTGTATCTTGAATTCTCTAATAAATTTGGATGTGTTGCACTAATTCTCTTGGCATTTCCAGCAATGTAGTTTGCATTTACTGCATCGGATTTGGAACCCAAATTTCTCGAGAGGGGTGAGTGAAATGTTGAACACTGTATGCATCGGATTTGGAACCCTAAGTTGGAAGCCAAATTTCACGAGAGGGGTGAGTGAAATGCTGAACACTCTATATTTTGAAAATTGTTTTGCAAATATGATTTTCAAACTCTTCCGTAACACTTGAAACAAGGAAGAAAAAGAAGGGCTTACTACACCCTAAGTTGGAAGCCAAATTTCACGAGAGGGGTGAGTGAAATGCTGAACACTCTATATTTTGAAAATTGTTTTGCAAATATGATTTTCAAACTCTTCCATACCACTTGAAACAAGGAAGAAGGGCTTACTATTGACTGGACATGTAATTTTTGTGAAGGTGTACAATCTCTTAGATCCTCAGGAATTCTTTATATTACATTCTCAACCACAAGAAGTGGAATTCTCCAGCTGTAGGGTCACTGTTGGATATGCCTTTGCTGTTCATCTGAGAGCCTTTAGCACTGGTATGTTGGAAACAACAGAGGTCTGCAGTTTGTGGGCCTAGAAAAAGGCCAGATAACTAACTAGTAAGTAGAAAATTTTATTGAGAAAAAATAGTTTGACAGCTGGAGCATTACCTGGGATTCAGTTCTTTTAGGGAGGTGTCTTACGTGTTTTCAGTTACTGGCATGGGATACAATGCAAGGCAGTAATTTGCATTCTAAGAGAGTATTTTTTTCTCCCCAAAACTAGAACACATCCATCTGGATCAAAATGGAAAATGTCTTTATTAGGGAATTCCTGTTTTAAATTGCACTGTTGCTTCACCCTAAATCAGCAGTTAATTAACAAATCAAAGTTATCAGTTTAAGCCAAGTAAAAAGTCAGCAAATTTGAGCAACTGTGGAGTCAAGGTCTGGTGTATTTCCCAGATTGTATAAATCAGTGTGGTAGACTATCAGAGCACACTTAATAATGATGTTTCTCATTAACTACATTGGAAAACCAAAAGGGCAAAGCTAATTAACCCTAAAACTAGGGCAAAAGTTGGGATATGAGAAAAAAGCAGAATGCCAGCTTCTCCCTCTGAAGTTCAAACTGAGGCCACTGCAATTGAAGTATGATGTGCAATATTGCTTGTGAATGTTCTTTTTAAGCTGCCAGGTAATTTTGGGAGATGAAGTGTAACTGACCCCTTGGTGCTGGGGCCAGTCCATCCCAGTCCCTTCCACCTGTGCTCACCTGGTCTGAGACATCCCACTGCTGTCAGCACTCCCAGCTAGTTCAGATTCCCACTTAACTGGGACACGGGAGCTCAATTAAGAATAAACCTCACTGTTAAGCATTATCCACAGCAACACAGTTTATTTTTATAACTTATTCCAGTGTTAAAAGCATACAGCTGCCAGTGACACACAGGTTGTCCTCTACAGCTCTTTGGTTTACAGCACCAGGCTCATCTGACATTCTGGATTCTCTTCCCAAGTGCAGGCACAGTCCATTACAGCTGCAAGCATCCCTTTTAATGACTCAGTGCATGAGCTTGACCAGTGAGACTGGAAAATGAAAAAAATAGCAGCAAAAAACACTGAAGTGTTTGTGTCCTGGACCAAGTTTTAATGCTTAATCATGTCTTCAGCAGGTTCCACTTTGAACAGATTTTGACAGACAGCGCGGAACGTCACGTAGCTGCAAGCAGGATAAAAACTAAACCCTGTAGTGAGGGATGCTGAACAGTCAGGGCCAAACCCTGGCCCTGTGAGTCTGAGGACACAGGGCAGACACTGAAGTAAGAGGAGGCTCATACACGTCATGGTAAGAACATAATTGCACACATTTTCAAGTAATCCAAGAGGCAACTTAATTTCCACTGAAGGTTTTGGATGTGGATGGAGACTTTGCTCTTAGGTTCCAGAATAAGAGAACTCACAGGGGCTTAATTCTCAGATTGCCCTGGAAATCAGGTCCTTTTAAGGGTTCTGGTCTACACCCAAGAAATGAAGCTTCCAAAATGAAGTCACATTAACATTGTGCATTTTAATTTTATACTTACTGACATAAATAGCCAAAAAAATGTTTTAAATGTGAATAGGAGTAGGACATTGAGAAGAGGCAGTGCATGAACCTTCATGAAAACGAAGCTGTAGAAAGATTGAAGGGATTGAAATAATTCCTTTCATAGTTAGAAATATATAAAAATTCCAGCTACAATAATTTTTCATGACCTGTTACTTAAAAATGTTTTGGTCAGTTTTCTCCAAAGCTTCATCTAAACATTCTCTGCTTCAGGGCTGAACACAGGAACTTGGAGCCTGCACCAATTTTATGTGGAAAAAATATATCATGGAGCTAAACAGTATTTATAAAAAGTCGTAATTTTGACTCCCTTCCAGGCATCCAAGCTAGCACAAGGTTAACTGAAAACAACAAACAAGTCAAGTGTGAAGTTGTAAGGCACAAATGAGTGTCATAGGATGAGAATACAACTATTCATTCCACCTTGAGAGGGAACTGGCTTGCAAGGAGAGAGGAAATAGGTAAAAACTCCCTGGGAAAGGCGTGTTGTGTACCCAGGCACCTTTTTGCATTCATTGAGCTACACAGTCCTTCTGGTGCTTTGATAAAAGCCCATCTGCAAACAGCTGCCCTGTACCACCTGGATCTTCACACATCACATGTCCTACAGAAGGGCTGGGGGTGGTTGCAGGTGGAGACACCCGAGCACTACAGCCTGTGTGCACCACAGCTCACAGTTTCTGCCTTCATAGACACCCTGCTCCTTTTCATGCCATTTTTCTCAGCATATGTGAGTGAAAGAAAAACATTTCATATTAGAACAGGTGACGTTTGCTCAGGGAGGAATGCCAGGGAAGATGCAGGATGCTTGTTCCCTGCCTTACCAAAATACAGCAGCCACAGCCTGGCAGGCACATGTGGGCTGTGAGGATGTTTTGGGGTGTGCTGGAAGGAGCCACCCAATTCCAGCTTTGAGTCCTCAAAGTATGGGGCTTAAATTTATATTCTTAAGTTTTAATTATCTTTTTTGACTGTAATATCAGAAATTATATGAAGTATTCACAGGGAAATTCAGGGAGGAATTTTACAATATAAATGTGTTAATTAAAAACTGAAATCACAAAGTAGTAGCTTTTAGTGGAGTAGGTAATGGCTGCATTTGTTCAGCTTTTCTGCTTATTCTTTCAGTGCTTTTCCTTAGTTTTAAAAGTTAAGACATGCTCTCAGTAAAACAAAACTTATTGTTGCAATGGAAGTCCCCACTTAATTCTTTTTGCTACTATTTGCTTTAAAAATAGCTTTAATGGTAAATGAGAGGAAGCTCAAATGCACTGGAGCACTAAAAGATTTGTTTAGAACATAAGAATGCATTTTACATGCATCTATTACATGCATAAAGTGCTTTTATTTGCTTTCTAGACCATGATCCAAATCCATGGAACTAATGCAGTTCCAGGGGTTTTGCACATAGTGCCTGGGCTTATGTGGTTTAAGGAACCAAAAGGGGCAGAAGGGTACAAAGGCCAGGAAGGTATAAAGTGTCTTGGTTAGATGAGTTTGCATCCTGTTTGCTTACTAGAGAAAGTATGAAATAGCACAAACCCAGGAATAAACACAACTGTGAAGTGGAAATAATTTAATACTTTGCCCACTGTGGACATCAGAAGCCTCTGGCAGTGCCAAAAAGTCCTGTGAATTGTACCTGTGGCTCATAGTGACACATAAATAATAACATAACCATCCCTGTTTAACAGAGTGAAACATACTCAGAAAGGAGGGCAGACCTAACTGAAAGGGTCAGTTTCTGGATTAGAATACAACTGGCTTCTTATATGTTTTCATTTTTTTATCCTAGGGCAATTTGCATTCAAGTTTAGAACTTCTTTGATAAAAATTAAGTATTTTCTGTGCCTTGTTCCTAACCAGTGTATCCCTCCCTTCCTGTTGTTTGGGCTACATTCTCCATGCTTACCTCACATTACCTTTTCTTCTCTGTTTATTAGGAGGACAGTTCATGAAATGCAGCAAGCCATGCAACGTTTCTGGATTAGAATACAACTGGCTTCTTACATGTTTTAATTTTTTATCCTAGGGCAACTTGCATTCAAGTTTATAACTTCTTTGATAAAAATTAAGTATTTTCTGTGCCTTGTTCCTAACCAGTGTATCCCTCCCTTCCTGTTGTTTGGGCTGCATTCTCCATGCTTACCTCACATCACCTTTTCTTTGTTTATTAGGACAGTTTGGGAAATGCAGCAAGCCATGCAACATTTCTGGATTAGAATACAACTGGCTTCTTATATGTTTTCATTTTTTTATCCTAGGGCAATTTGCATTCAAGTTTAGAACTTCTTTGATAAAAATTAAGTATTTTCTGTGCCTTATTCCTAACCAGTGTATCCCTCCCTTCCTGTTGTTTGGGCTGCATTCTCCATGCTTACCTCACATCACCTTTTCTTTGTTTATTAGGACAGTTTGGGAAATGCAGCAAGCCATGCAACATCCTCTGGAAAGGGTTTGATTTGATGCAAATCTAGTGCTGGGGGCATTCAGAATAGATGGAAGCTCTCAGCTGCTGCCTGCCCTTCTACCTCTTGGAAGAATCTTGTTGTGGAATGAGTTAATGATGGGAGGCAGCTGCCTTGCTGGGCTGAGACACCTGTCCCTACAGCCCTTTAACCTCTTAGCTGCTTTTGCAGGATTAAACCACAATCCTAAAGCAGCACGGCAGTCAGCAGAGGCAGTGGCAGAATGCAGGCAGTGACAGTCAGGCTGGCTGTGCTGTGCAGAGCAGGAGGTCAGTGATACACTGGGGCTTTGGGTGCAGTGAACTGCAGCAGCAAGAAATGCAACCTCAGCCAAGCACAACTTCCACTCCAAGTACCATCCTTTCAGAAAAGCAGGCTGGAATGGTAATTTGTCTTTTATCTAGGGACTTGAAGGTGAACATCCTCCCCTTTGTTTTAGGGAAGCATCTAAGTTGACATTTAGTAAATACCTGTTACTATGGCATTTCACAAAATCAAGTCCCATAAAACTAATTTATTAGGCTACATTATTCCCAGACAGATCAGTTTTCTAAGTTTTCCTCCAAGTACTTCATCACTGTTTGGGTGTTCAGGGATAGAATAATTTGTGTAAACAATGAATGATGATTTAGGCACCTTAATTCTTCACCTTTACCCCCCGTAAAATGTTTTTAAACACAAAGTTTACCTTGAGTTTCCTGTTTCAGAAGTCACAAATGCACAAATGATAGCCTTAAGAAGTGACCAAGTAGTTACTTATCTAAACAGCAAATAAGTTCCTGAGCCAAAAATATAAAATCAGGAGCAGTCCCTTACAGCATCTGATTATTTTCTCTTTTTCACTTATACAGAGAAAACACTTAAATATTATGAAGGGCTGGATAACATAAATGCCAGAGGAGGAGCAGCAGGTGGTTTTTAAGAGGTTCTAATAAGTTATTTTCTCCCATTTGAAAGGATTCCAGCCATTAATATGACTTCATCCAGGTTTCAGAAGACTCCTAGAAGCTTAAACAAGTGCACTGAAAAAGTTTGTGTTTGTAAACATTTATTCTTTTGAACTGAAAAAGGCTTGCATCAGCACACATTGTACAGACTTGCAAATTACACAAGTTGAAAAAAGTTTTGTTTCATTTATGTGCAATGAATCTTAATGTCCAGTGAGCATCTGCAAATGATGAAAACTTAAACTATTAAAAAGGTTTCCAGCACTTACCAAACACAATTATCTTAGCGTGAAAAGGAAGAGAAAGAGACCCATACTGGTGGGAACACAATTAAAGTGCAAACATTTTGTCACTTGTGTGAAGATACATAAAGTTTCTTCACACTTTTGTTAAAAAGAAATATTAAAATGTGATTCAGTGAACATTCTTTGTAACCTATTCATAATCCCCTTCTAGTAATTATTAAACTTGCTGGATCAGAAGCAAATTCTTCAAGGGTACAAACTTGTAATTTCTTTTGACATTGTTTGAATATGTTGCAAAAGACAAGGACCACCTAAGGAGTTAGTTACTAAAATGATATTCTTTTTTTCTTAAAGAAAAAACAGAAAAAGAAGGAAGAAAAGAGGAAAAAAGAAAAAACACACAAGGGGCAAAGAACAGGTTAACTGGAAGATCTTGGGTAGTTTGCTAGAAAATGAGTAGAATTCCTTGAGAATGGTTCTCTTTTCCCCTCCACCAATCCTCAGGTTCCTGCCTTGGAATGGACTGCTGTGTGCTGGCTGTGAAAAGGGATTATAAAATACAAATCTGCATATGGATTTTTATGAACATCTGCTGTACAATAGAACTTTGGATCTGATACAAGATTTCAAAAATATAAAACAAAACTACTATAAAAGTAGGGGGCATTTCAGCAGCATTCCTTGCAGAAAGCTGCCTGTCGCAAAGATGATTCCTTGCTATTGTCTGGGAGTAACTCTGTAAATTTTTTTCTTCATCTTGCTGGATTCACTGGGTTATTTATTCTTCAATGGCAAAGGTCATGTGACAAAACATCCCAGGAGTCTGTGTGAAGAGAACAGAAACCCCATGACATCAAACCAATGGAGTTTGGGGAGGACACGGGAGGAGCGAGGGCCGCGTGTGCAGCGGCGTCGGCGCTACTGCGAGCTGGCCCTCTCCAGCACGTGGCAGTCGTAGTGCTTCTTGCTGCTCCGCAGGCGGAACTTGCTGCCGCTCTGTCTCTTGAGCGCGCTCTGCGCGGCCGCCATGCTGGGGAAGGTGGCCAGCACCGTGTAGGTGGACGCCAAGTCCCCGGCGCTGCCGTCGCCGCAGAGGCGCCGCTGCTGCTGCGCCTGCAGGCACTGCGAGTCCCTCAGCCACCGGATCTTGGCACCCACCTTCAACAGTTCTCCAAAGAGTTTCTCTGCTTCCGTACGAGTTATGCCTTCTGGCAGCTCAGTAATTTCTAGAACTTTCCCCACAACTGAAAGAAGAAAAACAATGAGTCTAAATCGGTTATTGCACTTAATGACACAGCATCCTAAATGAAAATTACTTATTTCATCCTTGTATCTCCAGCTGGCTGATACCAAATCCACAGATTTGCCTTCCTGATATTCTAGAGAGCCTTTGGTCTCACATTTAGTGCTGCTTACAAATACAATTTGCTTACTTGTACAAGTGTGCAAATGAAAGCTGGGAATACAAAGAGGGTCCTCAGAACAAAGAGGGGAAAATAATAAAATCATCAACAATGTCTTTTGCAGCAGATTTCAGAACTCACTATAGCATCTCACTGGCCTTGCCTGGTAATGCTTCACACATCACCATGCCAAAAAACTAGTCTGTCTTACCTAAAAAAACCCCCTTTCCACTAAATTGTTAGTAGAACTGATTATTCTGTAACTTTCTGTGAAGAGTTGACAGTAGGCAGCAAAAATTCTCAGTAAAGGTATTAAGATAGATGCCATCAGATTTTCTTTGGATGACATCTTTACCAATTCCAATGAGCTAAATTGTAGACCTCCTAGTATGTCTCCCACACCCATGTGCTTAAATATACTAAAACAGGAAACACTAAAAAAAACCGAACCAAAGAGCACAAACTAATTTGTGGTTTTTGTCTGTTTTCACTTGTCAGGCCAGTAAAAGGAAGCAGGGGTGTCTATAATTAATATTTAAAGTAACAATGTCATAGGACCACTAAACTGATATATCTGCTCTTTCTTTTAGTATTCTCCAATCCTGAACTTCTCTGGTCTTTTCTCCAGCCTTCAAAACTACACTTTTCCCATTTAACTTCCCTTTTCCCATCTCTCCATGTCTTCCTCTCCATCCTTATGTTTCCAATGTTTGCCATGTCAAATTTCTCTTTGCTCTGGCCCTTCCCACCTGTGCTTTTCTTGTACATACGAAAGCCCATCACCAGCCCATCACCATAATTCATTTTTCTGGAGGACTGTGTCAGTCAGCAATTCTATACCTGGTTCTCCTGCACCAAGATCTGCTGAAGCAGCCTTCTTTGCTGGTTTCTTTCCCCTGTTTCCATGTCTGTTTCCAGGCTGACACTGGAAGGATTGACATAAAGAGAGTGCTTCAATGACAATCCATCAGTATCTTAAAATTCCTAGTCAGCTCAGTGACAAGCAGAGCAGAGCAATGTCTGGAAAATAACCTGCACTACCATGGGACAGAGAAGATTTTCACATTCAATTTCAGTTACTGAGTTTGATAATCCTACAGTCAGGCACATTCAATCCTTCACTGTAGAAGAAAGGGAGGCAATGATGGGGGGAAAAAAATCACCTTAAATCATCTTGGAAGAACATCCCCCTGACCCATCATATCCTCTAGCTGGCATTGGGTGGAACTGAGCAAGGCAGAGGCAGGGGGTTTGTGTGTCCCAAAAATTAAAGAGAGGGAAAGAATGTTCAACTTTGCTAACACCAATATTTTGAGTTGGTTTTTCTCAAAAGGAACAAACCCGCTCTTTGTTTAAAAATTATTGCATGTATTTTTTTTTTTTTAGAAATGGTTACTTGAATAAAAGAAAATAGTTTTAGCAAAGGGTTCCCTTTTGAATTAGCTAGTGAATTGCTTAAAACCAAAAGCCATAGTTCAGATAAATGTTCCTCACTTTTTAATACAACAAACAAGAACAACGGGGAGCACTGACATTGAATAAAAGTTATTGCAAAGCAAGCACCTTCCACTCAATTACTCTCCAAGTGCAATAACACATTCCCCTATTTTAGGTGGTTGTAATGGTAGTCCTGGATTGGGTTTTTTGTCATTGTTTCATGAGATTGTTCTCTTTTAATACCTGTTGGCTTGTTACTTGTCCACGTAACAAAGATGGATTGTATTGCAGGGGCTGGCCAAGCAATGGGTATCTGGCATCTCCTTAAAGAAAAAGGTAATTAGAAGGGTTTTTCTGTCACAGGAAATCTTCCTCCAAGTCCCTCTCACACTGAAAATGTTACACAGAAGAGAAAGCAGAACTGCTGTGCACAAAGCTGAGTGTCTGGCTGGGCTAACAAAACTCAGAGCTGCCCTGGCTGCATCAGTGTCAGCCACGTCCTGATCCCAAGGTGAAAAGGTACAAACTTGCTGGTATTTAGGGATTACACTCAAGGTTTTCTTCACTGCAGTCTTAGATAAGTCCTTTTGTTTCAAAATGAGCTTAATAAGTCTAAAGCTCCTCTCAGCACGCCAATTTAGTAATTTCATGGTTATAGCCCTGATTAGAGCCAGGTCCATCTTTAGATTCCTATTTGCTGCAAGGATGCACAAAGACAATGCACTAGAAGTTTTCAGTAATCACAGCAGATTAAGGGAGCTAAGAGGTGTGCTTCAAACAGCCCACCTGGAATTTTTACAACATCAGAATACAAAGCCATGACAAAGATTATACAACAAATAAGACAAAGACAAGAAAATAAGGTTCTCTTTATCAATAACAGAGACATACAGCATTTTCTGTTAGTTTTGATTTAAAGTAAATCTTTCTGTAAAACGGACCTGTTTATTTTGAGTTTGAGAATTGTACCAGGATACTTCTGCTCACTATAAAGGGGTTTATATAATTGTATTATCAACTATCCCAACTCAGTGAAAACTCCCTATTTTTTGTTTTTCTGTTGACATGGCAGCAGAAGATTGAAATTCTTCTACAAGGCATTTTTTGTGTCCTTGGGTGGACATAATCTGAAATACTAACTGAGGTACAGTCCTGGCTGGAGGCTCCATCCCATCATGCTTGTTGTTCTACAGAGGAATGAAAAATACATGCTCAGGCACTGATGCAGTTCAGTGCATTATCAACTAATGATTTATGGTTAAGACTTGAAGCTAAATTCTAGCAAACATTTAATTAATATTTTCAATGCTGAAATGGGAAATGTCAAAATATGAGAAAGCCAGTGTGCTAGAGGAACACATTAATGAGGAGATGAGAAGTCTTTGAAGATGTGGGGGACAGTACCAGTGCAGAGTGATAAGGTGAAATTTTAAATTATGTTTGAGTGAGTAATTTTGGTGATTCTGCTTCAACAGCAATACTACTAAAGTGAGCCAGAACTCATCAGAAAATCCTCATATAACTTGTGTTTTAAAACATTCAAATAGAAATCACACACAGATTTTAGTTAACTAAAACTATACCTTGTCCAGGGACAAAAGGTCTAGAAAACTGGGACACGATGGAAAGAGGTGTCAGTGTGGGACGGATGTTCTTCATGTTTGACAGCTGGGCTGGTGCTGGTGACTGGGCCGGTGAGGTGGCAGGGCTGCCCAGCTGAGGACTGTGCTGCAGCTGGAATAAACAACACCTCAGTGCTTCAGAAAGTGCTACTTGAACAAACTGAACAGCACCCACAGCCTTCCAAGATTTTAAATGAAGATAAAATGGCTCTAGTAAGTATAATGAGAACAAGATTTTTATTCCCAGAAAGAACTTTTGAAAACGAAGATAAAATGGCTCTAGTAAGTATAATGAGAACAAGATTTTTATTCCCCAAAAATAACTCCTGATAAAAGATAGAATTCATGCATATTTAAGTCATGCTGGAGAAGCAAGCCAGCCCCTCCTACCTGTGCAGCTCCGTCTAAAGTGCTGAGTTCCGTGGCCTTGTGCCCGCGGGGGTGCTCACAGTAGTACTTGCCGGGTTTCCTCTGCGGCGGGGACGGGTTCCGCGGCGCGGCGCTGCCGGGCACGCTGAGCTGCATCATCAGCACGCCCCCGGCGGGCGGCGGCGCCGCGGCTGCAACACAGGAGCCACGGGCACCGTCAGCACGCGGGAGGCACCGCGAGAAGGGGAATAACGCTGGGAACAGGTCTGCCTAAAGAAGCTGCTGATTCTAGAACACTGGAGCAGTAGCTTCTGTTATCAGCTACACCTGCAATAGCTAACTTAGAGAGGGCTTCCCAGAAAAGGAGATAGTGGAGCCACTGAAACGCATTGCTGAGAATGTTTTTGAAAGAAATCACTCTATTTATTAGTAGTTGACAGTATTCAACATTCACCGCAGTCTCTATCAGAGCACTGTGTTGTGTCTGTTATCAGCTACACCTGCAATAGCTAACTTAGAGAGGGCTTCCCAGAAACGGAGATAGTGGAGCCACTGAAACTCATTACTGAGAATATTTTTGAAAGAAATCACTATTTTTTAGTAGTTGACAGTATTCAACATTCACTGCAGCTTCTTCCAGAGCACTGTGTTGCAGAATGTGATATTAAGTGAAAATATGCTTCATTGAAAAATAGAAATTTCCTAGTTTTATATGATGTGCAGCAATGCAGACTCCATATGTTTTCTCTGATACGATGGCATAGATCTGAAAGACCTGGGATCAACCTTTAGTCTAGGCAGGCTTACCCTCACAAGTTCTCCCCAGGCATGCTTTTGTGGGCAGATACTGATCCCCACACCCTGTCCCACTTGTGTCCTGTGGCAGCCACAGAAACTCCAGAGTCAGGGGAGAACACCTCAACATGCAGCACTGTTGCACAGGAGCTGTAAGGAGAGGCTGCCCAATAGACAAACCATCTCCCCCCTCTGCCCCAAGTAATTTAAGTAATGCCCTTTTTATTTGTAAATGGTTGTTTGCAATTTCCTTCTCTGCTCTACCCACTTTTTACAATATTTCTCAGAAACCATGATTAAAACGCAGAGTTTAAACATCATTTAATCATCCAGAAAGCAGGATTCTGCAGTCTTCTCCATTTACTGCCACGTCACAGCATCAAGGTACAGATTATAAAATGCATTCATCTGGTGGTGTATTTTATAATGGGCTGTTGTTTTCAGTACCCCTGGGCTCCACAAAAAGAAAGAGGCTTCTTCAAAAATCAAACCAAACTATGTAGAATAAGAAACACATAACATTAAAACTACACTAGCTTTTGTAAATTGTATTTGGAAATATTTATTACATGGCTAACTGAATTAACAATGTTTTCACATCTATACTTTCTTTTTAATGCAAGAAGTTTTACCCAGGTGTTACAGATTGCAATTGTACCATCAGGTATCTGGCCAGCTTTAGCAGAGGATATAAATTAAGGAGTCCCTGCAAAAGCCACATTGTGAATATTTCTGTTGTGTTGCACAGCAGAATAAAATACAACTCTGTTTATGACTGCTACACAATCAGAATAATATACAACACAAATGTTTTCCACTGGTAAAGCCATAAACTTATCTAGTCCCTATATGTAAACCTGAGATATACCAAACACCCTTATACACACTACATCTAACACACAAAAATGGGGTTCATTTTAATATTATATGCATATATTTATATATTTTATAAATTATAAGAATTTACAGCTTACTGGTTTATATACAGTGTTTCACTGTGCAACACTCTAGCATACTCTTTCTGATTTCTCTCTCTGTTCTGTGAGAATGGAACACCCAACAAAAACATGTTTGTCTTTCAGAAACATCTACAGCACCATCTCTAAAAGAGTGTCTATCTAAAATGCAATTTAAACTGCAAAAGAAACCTTTATACATTCAGAAAATCGTGTTTTTTCTTTTGCTTCTAATTCCCCTTCATTTCAGAAATGAAAATAAATGGAATTCTTTTCCTAACCAAGTGTCCTGACACAATGAAGTGTCATACAGTGCATAAGTCAGTTTGCAGACACTTTATGACCTGTCAAATCCCATGAGAAGGGATACCCAGGAATCCTTCAAAGCCTCCCCAGCTTTACAGTCTGGCTCCCTGTAACACAACTCTGCTGCTTGTCTGTGGATGTGCTCATTGGCCCTCCCTCAGAGGCCTTCATTCAGCATCTCAATGTCTTCACTTGCTGAAAAACACAAGTTTTGATTTATTCCCCAGAATTTGCTCCCTCACAGAGGGCTCCCTCCTTCCTGGAACTTCCTTAACCCCCAGTTTACAGGTCTGAACTAGGCCATCAAAACTGCACAAAACCAGCAGTTCCAGGATAGACAAGAGGGCAGAAAAACAAACCAGTGCAAGGCCCCCTTTAGACATTCTGAAATGACAATCTTCCAGAATTAAAGCCAAACAAACTTGAAGCAAAATGGAAACCAAACCTGCCCATGAACTGCTAATCCAGCTATCTTGCCACTTAACTGCATGTTATCTATTTACTAATAAACAGGTTCAAAAAACACTTTAAAGATAAATGTTTGTAAGAAACACCACATCTGTAGCAGAATCTAGGTCATTGATCTAGGGTTGTTTAATCTAGTGCTTGCTTGCAAAATACTGAGATAGTAGAATTAGAGATTATCCCTTTTTTACCAAGCAAGTCTTTAATGTATCAAATTCCCTAATAGTAAATAAAGCCTGTGCCACTGTGGTCACAGGATTGTTCTGTAATCTCTTGCTTGGTGGCTAACCCTAGTGCTCTTATTTTCCTGACCAGTTCATCATCAATTTTATGGCTGGAACTTCGAGTTTTAAGTGTTTGGATATTAATATTTATAAAGGTTTCATGGATTGACAAGATTTATGTAACACTGCTTTCAAACACATTGGGGCTTCTGTTTACACACCTTCTAAAAATTACCCAAGTATTTTGAAGATCAAAACCTTCTGAACCTGACTTAAATGTTTCTGCTGAGTAACATTTACCTGCTGAGGGTGGCCTCCTGGCTGCCCCTATGAGCCACTGTTTCACTTAAATTCCAATTTATCATTTAAAAAGATACAATAATAGCAATACAGACAAAGAATTAAAAAAAAAAAATCAGAGATGGCACTCAAGTTGCAGTTGTTCTAGCAGTTGACCATGAAACCAATCTGAAAATTTACAGCATGTTCTAGACAGAATGGCTTAGATGAAAACCCCAATAAAATATACCTTTTTTTGGCTGCATGATGGAAAGACCAGTGGGTGAACTTTTACATGATGAGGGTGGAGACACTATGCTGTAGTGCACAATGGAAGCAGCCTGCTGTGGCTTTGACTTGGATGAAGGTGGCAGTAATGTAGGAGGTGATGGCTTCTGACTTGAATGGTTGCTATAAACTATGGAAGTAAAAGCAGTAAATAAGGCTACCATAAAAACAAAACACCCCACACAGCTCTGAAGTACTTTCAGCTTTCCAGCACGTCAAAAAGCTACCCCACAATGCTCAGATTTCAAACTCCTCTCAAGAAAATCACTGCTCCTACTCTGTTACCTGAAATCTAGAATGCTTCTTGAGTAGAAGAGCCAATTATGCTGCTTCCAAAATGTACCTCACTCCTTCTGTCAAACAGAAACCCAAATCTCAAAGTCTTCACACCCATCTGGCTATTCAGAAAAGGATGGAAGTGATTCTGCCAATGTATGGTTCCCATGTCTGTCTTAAACCCCCAGTAAATGTGCAAGGTATTATGATGTATGGTATTGGATTTTAAGAAGTAACTTGAGATATTTCAAAGATAAAACAATTGAGATTTCAAATTAATCTGCTTCAGCAGACTATTCCATTAAAAATGGAAAATAAATTCAAAAATGGAACAAAAGAGGAAATAGAATACAGCAGTTAATTCTAAATCAAACCCTTGATAGCAAATATCCAATCACCCAGCATAATAATAGCTAGACATTTTTAAAGCTTATCAATAAAAACTTTGTTCTGCCAACCTGCACACTGCTGTCCTTGAAGCTGCTGTGAGTTGCATGGTGATGATGTTCTAGGAAACTGTATCTGCTCTGATCCAGGAGGCTGCAAATATCCCACAGATGAACTGTAATAACAAAAAAGCACATGACTAACAGGCATTCATGCTGCACTTATTTAATCACGACTTCTGCATTTGCTGTGTACATGTACTGCAAATCACTGAGCTTTTGTTAATGTTAAATCAGTAACATTCCTACCTACCCTGAATTCATTCATTCTTCAGAAGACTGAAGCTTCCCACCTCTTCCTTAGCAAAAACACGTGCCCTGCCTACACTGAGAAACTGTATTAATTCACCTATTTTGATATTCTATTTTTGTGTCCACAGCTCTGTATCAGCATAAAGACATGCAGCATAATAATAATAAAAAAAAGACAATTTGTTGTCTTGCTCACTGCAGCAGAATTAAGTGTCGGTTACGAGATCCCAGAGCCCTGCCATGAGATTTGGGATGCAATCCCTCAGCTGGGGGCTGGCCCTGGGCAGCCGGGGCAGCACAGCAAGGACAGCTCTGCCCCAGCCCAGAGGGGACATGGCTTTTCCAGAGGGGGGTGGGAGAGGGAACAGGACTCCAGGGGATAACCAAGCATTCAGCTGCTTGCAAAATGTAGGAAAAGGCTAACTTTAAAAGTTGATTTATGCCAGGTAGTTTTTCAGAAAACCAAGTAACAGACATAGATTCTATTCATTTTACAACTAATGCTCAGCCAGAACATCAGGTTGGTGGGCCATAATCAGAACAGTGCCTACAGAATCCTGTACTAACAAATAATCATTATGAGAGTAAAACAATTCCTTCAGATTGCGGAAAAAAAAAGTAGGTTTCGTCCTCTTGGACCTACTATTTTTACCTATGTTGTCAAAAGTTTGTTCCATCCTTTGTCCCATAGGTCACTTATATAATTTGAATTTAAAGATTCCTTCCATTAAAGCAGACAAAACCAAGTGAAAACTAACAAAGATGCTTTCACACAGCTTCTGATCTGCCTACTGATTCTAGTTTTCAGCAGTGACCTGAAGGCTTGACACTCAGCTCCTGCAGAACAGCACTCTGCTTTCCTTGTTCAAGTGCTGCAGCATAACTATTCTGATGAAAGCAAATGCTGCCATTGGCTGCTAGTTTGCTCTGAATTCCTAATAAATGAGAGGGACATTCTAAATTACACAAAAGATCAAGCAACCAAACTTAATTCAAGAAAAGTCTGGAATTATGCCTACCTGTGACTTCACTGAATCTCAAATATAAAACAGAAAAGGATTAAAAAACCTTCAGATACAAAGAACAGGAATCCAGATTTATGTAGACAAAACCATGCGGCGATGACACAAATACTACTGAGGCCTGCACTCTCAAAAGGATGAACAAGCTTCAAACTGTTGCTGCATGTTTAAAAGCTCCCAGGTAATTTTAAATGCTGCACATTTGAAAGTTCAAAAAAACTTGAGAAAGAGAAATTTGTAAGAAGCATGAATGCTAATGAATTCTCCTAGGTACTTGCCTATCTGTTCTCAAATAGGCTGCTCTGGGGGCACAGATGTATACTCAGGGAGGGCTGTACATGCAGACCAATTTGCTGCTACCAAGGTAGGTTAAAAAAAAAAAGGAAAGAAAAAAAGTTATTTATCAAACAAAAGCCAAGTTTCTATACTTGTTTCACACCCAGCTTGGTGCCAGCAGGCCTCATCTACAATACAAAGTAAGCTAAATCTTTTCCATGCAAAGTTCCGAAAAATAAGTCAGTCTTTTTCTGGGATTCATATTATTTTTCCTCTACACATTATTAATGTAGTATCTTTGTCAAAAGCAGTGAATATGGATAGTCATCTCAAATACTACTGCAGAAAGACTGAACTGCTGAGCACACTGGTGTCTCCTGGGTAAGAAACGGAATGCAGAAAATTTAAGAGGTGGAACTGCAGTAAAGTATTGCTGAAAGTGCTATGGAGACAATGTTTTCCAGTCCAACAAGTATGTCACAGTTAAAGCAGCACTGCTTGTGTCACTTAATTGCATAAGAGCAAAAAATAAATAGAATGCCTGTAAAGTAATATTTTTAATATTTGCAGTATTAAAACCAGATCCTGTCACTTTTATCAAAGGCACTAAGTTAAATGAATACCAGTTAAACTCACCTTAGATTGTTCTGTTGACCTGATGGAATGACACTGTAGTAGACTGGCATTCCTGTGCTGGGCAGTCCTTGGCTGGACTGACTGGGAATTATAACAGGCTGCTGATATGTCTGCTGGGGCACTGCTTGGGAACCTTGAGGCACCGAAACCTGCAATGGGCCACACAGTGAGATTGTGTCCTGCAGACAATGCTTCTGCATCTTACCATCACCCAGTTGATATTAGAATTTTAAAATAACCTCAGAAACTGAAATACCTTCTGGAATTCTCTAAATCCAGAATAATGGTGGTAACAGTAGCTAAAGTAACAACAGCATATTAAAAGTAAAATCCTTAAATCTTCCTTCCAAATGGAAATGTTGGCTCCAATGGACTCCATGAATTAACAAGGTATTTTCTCTACAATAGAAAGTGGGGTGGGAAGGAAACCTCCCAAGCTTTTCTTCCCCACCCTCTGAACTGCAACTGATGCAGCACTTGCTTTTAACAGCACTAGAACTTGTGCACTTGTGACAAGTTCTTGTTTCTTCTCACTTCAGTTGTGGGTTTGTATCTTTAGCTTCTGTCCCCAAAGTCACCTCTGGCACCTGCTTGCAGCTTTCTACCATTTCTACCATAAAGCAAAGGACTTAAAGAAAACCCCAACACTCAAACCCACAGAAGAGTCATTGGAAAGGTATGAATACATTACCCACCTGATAAGATGGCACTGAGGGATATGGAACAATCACACCTTGAATTTGATTCCCAATGTTGTTGTGTTGGCCACTGACTAGATTTTGATTCTGAGACTGCTGAACTCCAACTAAACCCTGGTAGTTTTGCTGCTGGTTGGGCAAAATCTGGTAACCTGAAATTACACATTTAAATCTTACTTTGAAATAATGAACATATTTTAAGCATAGCTGCCTATTCAAAAATACATGTGTAGCATTTTCTAATGGCTTGTTTAATCTGGCAGCTTCACAACAGTTGAACTTATCATGCATATAAAAAGAAGCCAACATTATAATTAAGAGATTTACTCATTTGGATTCAGCATGAAATATCATCCATACTGTTGGCAATGCTGCTCCCACATGCGTGCACTGTTCATTTACACTCTGGCTTACATGCATCAACACCTTGATTTGACAGGTGGAAGCTGGAAGCACTTGAACAAAGCATGCTAGACAGGATCAAACCCAGTTCATTGTCTGGTGTTGTGAACAAGGCCATTCCAGGTACTTCGGTTTGAAAATTCTACATATGCAAAATTCAGCTTGGACCTCAGGTGCCCCAGGGGTCAGAGCATCTTGACTGCAATTCAAAACTAAATCAGACTTCAGGAAAATTTGCATAAGGCTTGTGTGCAAAGGGGCAAATTCTTCTGAAATCTGTAATGCTAAAACCAGCTGGGGACTGAGAAAAATCTTTCAAGTTCAAGCCATATTGGCACATAGAGGAAGATATTTTATATTCAAAGTTTTCTTAGGGATGCAACACAAAGAAAGAATTTCATATTCACCCCTCTATAGTGTCTCTAAAACAATTTATTATTGCTTAAACTGGTCTTCTATCTTTCAAAAATTGCCTAAAAATTGCCCCACCCAGCCCCAAAACCCAAACCAAAACACCCCGAGCATGAATGCCGAACAGGAAATTTGTGCATTTATAAAGTCCAACCTAAACTCCCCCTTTCCTCTTTTTTTAAAAAGCATTTCACAGGTAACTGCTACCATGACCCAAACACATGCAGAACAAAGTTCTTTTTCTCTCATGTTCCATCATACAGGTGTGCACTACTTACCACATCAGCAAAACCCCACACAGTCAGTGTTTCTGAGACAAAGCCAGTTATCCCTCCAGAATAACAAAACTGGGCTTGTCAAGATGCACTGACGGCAAGAAGAGTCTGTGTTTGAGTTGGACACATTCACAGCCCACTGACCTTGACATTCCCCATGCTCCCTACCTTGGCAAGGAACTATAATAGAGCAAATTTAGCTGCAAAAACTCCCTTGGGTTTTCTTTAAACTGTGCTAAAAAAAGGCTCAGTCTATTCTGAAAGTAATGCAGTTAACATAAAACACCTTTTTGTGAGCAGCACCCTCTGATGTTCATTGATTTTGTCCACACAGTACAATGAACATTGTGCACTAACAGCCTCAGCAGGCTCTCCATAGAAATTGCAACAATGAACACCAAAAGAAGACTGTTCATATTATCAAATATTGCTTCAGAAAATTAAAGGGAAGAAGATTCAATTTGTTAAAGCCAAGACAGCTATTCATTAGAAACACACAACACTATAAATATTTTCAGAGGGCTAGACAAAACTTCAGAACAATACATGCTTGAAGTAGGATTAGTACTTAGAATTTTTAATAACTGAAGTTTAAACTGTGCACAGAATGCCCTTCATATCTGTAACACACAAAATACTTTAACATACTTTGTTATAAAGTAGCCTGTGGCCCCTAAAAAGCAGCAGAATGGGAGGTTGTGCTGTGACAATGCACCTGCAGCCTCAACCCCTCATGTCCCAGAAACTGCAATGGACCCGTGAGTAGCTCTGCAGCCTTTTCTGGCACTTGCAGAGACAGTTACAATCAATTCTGCAAGCAGAGGGAACTGGAACAATACAAATTGGCTGCCACGAAGGTTCCCCAGAGCGTTCCAAAGAATGCTCTATTTTTAGCTGCAGTTTCACCTCTGCATAGAGTGGGCTGACAGAAATGCAGCACTCAGCACAAACCCCACACCTGCCACAGCAGATTGCCCCATTACACAGAAAGACTCTGAAACTGGAGGTAAAAATAGGAGCAGGTTTCTTAATATTTACATAATTCAAAATAAATCACAGTTAAGATAAGAAAAGTTAACTCGCAGAATATAGAAATACATTTTTTGAATAATGCATTAGGAGTGAGAAACAGTGTTTATTGAAGAACAGAAAAGCAAGTACAAGCACTTAATTAATGAGCTGGGAGTTGATGAGCTTGGTTATGACTATTGCAGCTACAGCTACTGTTGCAACTGGAGTAGTTTTATCCCTGGCTTGTGAAGCAGAAGCCAGTTGAACTGCAGCTGATGTTCCTACAGGAACTGTAGTTCAGACTGGATTTTTAAACAACCTGGAGTTAGGTCTCATGGTAACTGGGCTCACATTAACATGGCAATTGGAAGTGCTTTTTTTCTTAAGGAGAGTTTTCTTCTCCCAACATCTTTCGGGCAACAAAAGCATCTTTATTAAAAGTGAACCCCCCAAAATATTTCACCTGAAACCCCTTTAAAAAGGAAGCCAGGAAGCAGCTGAAAAAGAGACCGGTTCACTGTGAGAAATGTAAACCTCTCAGACAGTGTTACGGCCCCGAATCCAACAGCTCATCAATAAAGTCAGGCCACTCCTCAGCATTAGACCAGAAGTGGCTGCAGTTGCCACGCTCTCAGAAGCTGTCATCTTTTATCTAAATTTGTGTTTGCAAAGTTATTTCATAGTTAGTAACCACTTCCTGAGATGAACAACCCCCAGGGCTTCTATGTAATGCAAGATTTGTAACTCTCATTTTTGCCCAGCCACTTTGCTGTATGAGCCAAGTAATGTGGTGACTTTGTCTCAAAACCACACATTGCTAATAAGCATCAACCACTTCAGATGTAGCTTTATGTCAAATTAATACAAATATCAATGATTTAAAATAAATGACAAGGGAGAGAATTTTCAAATACACCATCTTATGAGGTGTATCCAGAACACATAACAAGACATGGAACCATTGGTTTCTAAAATGCTGATTCAAGTTTCCTATAAAGCATTAAATGAGAACCAGCAATGGCTGGAAAGCAATTTGGAGATTTTCAGTCAACACTAATTATGCAGTTTCTGGTAAGATCCTTCATTCTCCCATTAGTGCTGGTAAACACCAAGTAACCCAGCACTGAATAGAATTATTGGCTGGACCATCCCCATGCCACCTAAACATGATACCTTGATGTCAGAGTTCAGGTACAGGGCACATGATCAAAGCAGGAGAGCAGCTGTCTGCACAGCTTGCTTATTTTATTTCTTCCACCACAGAGAGGGGAGTTTATCTGCTGACACTTTTCACCCACAGGCAGTGAAATTCAGTTAAAATATAAAGAGCTAAAAACATACAGGAAAGGAACTTACCTAACAGCAACCAGTTCATCCCTTGTCACCTTATCACCCCATGCTTTCCAATTCAGACTGGTTTGTTTGGGTACAAATGTACACTGAGCTCTCTGAGTTGGGGAGTTTGTGTGCTACTCACACAGGGTGTCCCCACAGTGGGAAGTAATCCCCCTTGAGCCTCAGACTTTTTGCTATTAAGTAGTCTAGGTATTAAAAATTCTGAGGAAGGAAAGCAGGTTGTGTAATACAGTTGGGTAACACATCTCTAACACCAGTGGATAACACAAGTTGCAAAACCAAGTAAATTGTTTTCCTTTGAAAAAAAATCTTTGTGAACTGAACCCTGAATAACTCCATCAAGTGCTGCTACTATTGGAACACTTCCTAGAAGAAGTGCAGAGGAGGAGTTATCCCTCTTACATGCTGCTTCACAGTTGACAAATAAATCCAGTTAACATTTGTAAAAGTTCATCTTCCATCCTGTTTCTGTAGAGCATAGAGGGGGCAGGGGAAGGAATTAAAAAGAACCTCCTGAAGGAAACTCAGAAGGATGTTATGTATTCAACTGAGAGCTGATATAAAAGCCTGGTCTTTAAGGATCTCTGCCTCCAAACATCACTAGTTACTTCTGAAAGTTTTGACCATGAGTCAAGATATTACTGAGAAGTAAATTTGTTTCAGGAATACAAATCTTACTGAAGAAGTCATAACAGTATTTAGAAGTACAGATTGTGAGAATAATGGTAGCCTACAGTTAAAATCTGTAAGGAAAAAAAAAGACAAGAAGAAAGGAAGGAGAAATGAAGCTTGCTAACATACATAGAAGGGTAAGTCAGTAGAAAAGTCTTTACTAAAATAGGTAATCACTTTATATATTCCATCCAATACCCTGATACCTTTAATCATAGGACAGAAAGGCAGAGTCAAACAGTATCACCTATATATTCTGCACAGCACTCTTTTCATGCCACAGCATCTAAGACTAGGATCTTTAGCTCAGAGCTTTCAGTTAAGGTACATCTCTTTAATGTTACATCATTTAAAGGTACTAATTTATCTTACTTTGCAAGTGAATCAAGTTGTTAGTTATTAAGTTACAGATTTTTAAAATTATTAACTTTTACATTGTAAAAACCCTGTAATTAAAGTTACAGCATGAACCACCCAAAGGGATGGCTTTAATCCCAAGTTTCATGCACGAGTGCCTGAAATGTTTCCACCTTAGGTTAGTTACACTTTGTATTCTACATTTGTCCATCTACTTTATTTGAAATTTTACAGCACAGAAAGTTTAAAATGAAAAAGCGGGAGAAAAGCCACCCCAAGTGCTCTAACGAGGTGCTGAAAGAGCTGAACAAACCTGTCTGCTGGGCGGGCTGGGGCAGGGCCGGGCTCTGCTGCGCGCTGTAATGCACAGACACAGGGCGGTACTGCTGGCCGGAGGGCGGGTACTGGCTGGGCGTGCAGTAACAGGGGGGCATCTGCAAAGCAACAACCACAGCGTCACCACCTGCATGCAGCTTTAGGGAAGGCAGACATCTAAATGCAAAATCCATAAAAGAAAGAAGCAGAATTTATTAAAAGGCGCAACAGACGTTAAATAATGCAGCGAGTCAAAAATCCCTTATACTACATAAGTTCCCTCTTTAACAGCCAATTTCTCTACTTTCCTTGTCAAACATTTAAGTCATTCATTAGAAAACACATACCCAGAAAAGACCCCAACCCCAGCACAAAAGCAGAGCAGCCCCAGGCAGCGTGAAGAGGCCAGGAGCAGAAGAGCAGGGTCGGTTTCCCCCAGCTGTCGGGAGGCCGCAGGGTACCTGTGGCACGGGCTGCTGCACGAATCCCTGCTGCGGGAGCACGGGCTGGCCCACGGCGTGCCCGGGGCCCGAGTAGGGCGGGGCGGGCGCGGCTGGCGCTGCGGGCGGCGCTGCGGGCGCGGCCGTGAGGATGAAGCCCGGCGGCTGCGGGGGCTGCAGCACCACGCCGGGCTGGAACAGCGCCGGGCCGGCATCGGCGCCTTCGGCCGGGGGCTGCCGCGCCAGGCTCAGGTGGCTGAACTGCGATCCCAGGGTGTCTGGCTGCAGGCGGGGGGAAAACAGGAAAAGCTACATTTGCAAATGCACGTTCAAGGAAACAGAAACAAAATAGCCAAACACTTCGGTAAGTTTCGGACAGCGCGTCTCACAGGACCGGGCAGCAGCAACAACAGCAGCCAGAGAACGACAGCAAAGAAGATGGAACAGTAGCAAATTATCTTCAGGACTGACAGCAGGAGAAAACATCCATGCTCAGACTTCACTCTTTTCACTGCAAATATTCTGCCTTTTGGATTACATCTGCCTCTACCTACTTAGATAAGTAGAATTCTCTACTTGTGAGAATTAATTTGTCAAAAAGAAAGTTCAGAATTTGTGTCACTAGCATCTTCTGATTGGACTCCAAACTTGAGTGAAAACATCTAACCCCAGTTAAAATAGCAGGATGCATGAGGATTGCTGAAGTAAATTTTTGCTTTTAAGAGTTTAACATAATGAGGTTCTACTCCTGAGTTAAAAGGTACATTCCTCTAATGTAATTATTATCCTACATGCAGAGATTAATTATCTTTTAGTCTGAAATCAAGTAACAACATCGAGAAATGTGTTCCAGTGGCCACCCTCTGTGTTTTATTGATTAACATCTGAAAGGACTCCACTGATGGCACTCTGCACTGCAGGGGTCCTGTGGAACCTGAAACTTCTGTTACTGTATCCCCAAGTTCCTTTTCTTAGCAAGCAATTCACCATCAAATTAGCAACATCCTGAAAATTAGAAGTGATCACTAACTAGTACTGCGTGTTTTGTGCTAAACAGGAAGATTTGGTTCATACTTGGAAAGTGGACTCTCCAAACATGCAGGTACATTAAAACTATTTCAAGACCACTTGGTCTCAGATCATCCTAAGAAGACAGGAATTAATCAAGAGAAAGTAAGTGCAAGCTCCATCTTTTACTGATTAGCTACATTCACATTTGATGATGTTATGGTTTTTTTAGTTTCTAGGTGAAAGATTATTAATTACTGTCGGAAATATGAATTTGCACCTAAAAATTTAGTATACCTTTTGTATGTATTTAGTACATCTTAAAAAGCCTTATTTTCATTAGGTAGTAATCTGACTTTGATATTTCATTCCTTAATGGTGCCTATTAAATGCAACTATAATGCTTTTCTACATTGCATTTTACATTCTGCTTTTCCAAATCCTGACTTTGAAGAGGAGATACTGCATGTGAGTTTATCTTAGCTCTAAATATGTCTGAAGGACAAAGCCAAGCCACACCACACTGATCTCTTACACTATCAGTGTAAGTAAAGTCTGACCTGGTCACTTTGTCCTGCAGTGACAGGTATGGTGCAAGCAGGATTCAGCCCTGGAACATGGCATTCCCAATAAATGGAGAAAGCACTCTCCTGGTGCCAACAGAGGTGTTATACTTGGACTGCAATCCAAGACCATCAGTCCTTTTCATTATGTTACATAAGTTACCATCAGCAGGAATAAATTTTTGAAATTGCCAGGGCACTTAGTATTGGAACCAATTTCCTGAATGTGAAATGCTTTGAAATTACTACAAACTGGAAGGAGTTTCCTTTTCTGCTTCAGCACCCATTCAAACTCACAATTAACTTCAGAAGAAGCATCCATTTTTAATTCAGCTTAAATTGTATTTATTATAAGACATTTCTGATTAATTTTGAAAATTAGCTGCCGTACAACACTATGATGAGTTAAGCTTGGCTGGCTCCTAAGTGCCCCCCAAGTCACGGGGGAGAAAATATGATAAAGACTTATGGGTCAAGAAAAGGACAGGAAAATCATTCATCAGTGACCACCACAGGAAGATTAATTTATTTATGCCAATTAATAGCAGAATAGGAGAGTAAGAAGTAAAAACAAAACTAAAACCAGCTTCCCTCAACCCCACTGCTTCTTCCCAGACTCAGCTTCACTCCCTAATCTTCTACCTCCTCCTCCAAGTATCACAAGGGATGGAGAATGGGGCATGTGATTGGTCCTCAGTCATCGACCTACTGCTCCAGCATGGAGTCCCACCCACAGGATACCATCCTTCACAAACCTCTTCAATGTGGGTTCTTCCCAAAGGCTGAAATCCTTCAGGAATGAAGTGCTCTAGTGTGGGTCCTACCAGAAAACCTGATCCTGAAGGCTCCAGCTTCCTTCAGAGCACCTGTGGGATGCTCCAAGGGCTGCAGGGTGGATATCTACTCCACCAGAGTCCTTCATGGGCTTCAAGAGGAGAATCTGTTTCACAAGAGTCTCCTCCCCAGGCTGCAGGCTCTGCTCCTGGAGCACCTCCTTGCTTTCCTCCCTCTGGCCTTGACATCTGTGGAGCTGTTTCTCCCTCACACCCTTTTCCCCGCCAGTGTGAATGCCTGACTCAGCTTGGGCTGTGCAGGGTCAGCCCTGGAGCTGCCTGAAATGGGCTCTGTCCAATGGGGCAGCTCCCAGGCTTTTCTCACAGAAGCCATCCCTGCAGCTCCCTGCTCCAAAACCTTGCCACATAAACTCAACTCAAACATGCACTCAGCAGAGTATCAGAGCAGACTTTGACCTGTTCACATCTCCCTAGTTCAATCTAACCTAGTTCAGACTCTCCCTTGGATAACAACTCTCCTTTACTAAGTTTCAGTTTCACTTTGTGTGGCTTTTCTTATTTTTTTCCTGGTTTTTGATAGACTAAGATATTTTACTTTCTAATTCTACTTATTAAATAATGGATACTAGAGAAGTGGGAGTGTTGAAAGTTCTACCAGAGGCTACAAAAAGGAAACCAGAAAAAAATCAGAGCAGTTGATCCCTCAGAATGTATTAAGGTTCAGCAGAAGAGTGAACAGACAAGGAAACAGAAAGAAGCAATGGAAAGAGGTTAATCCAGAGACATAAAAAGGTACTGACTGGCTAATGAAACATCACTGAAAAACTTTCTTTACAAAGGGAAAGGAAAATAATGTATCTCAAAATATAGAGATATAGCCTTAATTGCAGATATTCCTGCCGAAGAGGAAATGTTCCCATCTCGGGCTCTCGGGCGCTGTGTCACTGAGAGCCAGTCACTACCCTGGTGCCACAGCACTCAAAGAGCCAAGCAGAGGCCAGCAGCCAGCAGAGAGGAGGCTGTGCAAGGAGCAGAGAAGAGAAGGTGAAATACCACAGAGTATTGCTGTGCAGAGGAGGCTGGCAGGAGCGGGGGTGGGTACGACACTGCAGAGTACTGGACAGGCTGGGAGGAAGGCTGCAGAGCCCGCAGAGGCTGCAGAAACAACAGCGGTATGAACAAGGTTAACACCAGAGTCAGAGAACTGAAAACAAGTCTTTTGTAACAGAGAAAAGCAACTGTGCTCCAGAAGAGCAACTCACTCCAATCTCAGAAACAGAATGGATACTTCTTTTTGCTTAAGCCTAAGACTGCATAGAATGAAAACAAAAGTAACTCTGAATATCTCTGTCTTCCAAAAGACATCCATTGCTTTATCTGTTATACACTATATTAGCTATGTCAGCAAATGGCTTCTATTTAACATTTACTGTTTCCTTCAGAGAGACTAAAAACTCACATTTTAAACACAAGTTCTTTCAAAGCATCTAAAGGCAGAATGAATTTACTACCAACCATGGATTCAAACATACTACTTTCATTTATTCAACAGTACTAAAATATTTTCTCTAGATAGTTATCATTGCTCATACTATTTCAGGCAGGTTTAATTCCAGCATCCATTGAGAAAGTAATCAGAGAATTAGTACAGAAGTTGTGAAGAAAATAGCAAATATTACATACACACTTCTGTGAACTAGAAAGAGTACAAATGTGACCTTTTACAAAACAGACCAGCGCTACTGTGACATACCCAGCTATCTGAACAGGTTTAAACAGGGAAAACAAACAAACAAAGGTAAAAGGTTTATTTAGATGAAGTTCTATAAATAACTTTTCAACAAAATTTAAGAACCATCTGAAAATACCACAGGAGGCTACAGCCAGTACCTTGGTACCTGAAATAGCTGCTGTGGAGAGGGAGAACCCTCCCTTCTCCTGCCCATGCATTTTGCTTTTCTTCTCCTTCTAGGGCTGGGGCAGTCTTTAATCTGGCCTATTTTACTAAACTCTTGTACAGGACAAGGATAAAATACATTCTGTACTCGTGTGTGTGGCGTTGTGAGCAGACTATGCTGAAGTGTTACTCATGAGATGTTCATGCTGTACCAGTCCTGAGCTACTCCTACTGTGCCACGACTCCTGCTTGTGCTGTACAGCCCAGGAATTTATCTGGCTGAGAAACAACCCTAAGCAAGAAGCCCAAGGTTCCAGTTGGATTAACTCTTCCCAGCTGCCAACTCTATTGCTTTTAATGCCTGGGTAACTCCACAGTGCAATTAGGGATGAAGGCAGAATCTCTTTTTCTTAGTTACAAAACACTTTCCTACTAAAATTCCTCTGTATTTTTAAAAAGAGGCTGCCTACCATGCTCAGGTGTGAGCAGAGCTGATAGCTGTGAGGACTGGGAGGGAAAAAGCCCAGTTACCCTTACTGGTGTGACTGTTCTGACATGCTGTGCAGAATAAACCACCCCCACCCCTGTTCCCAGCAAGAGCCCCGCTGTCCCCAGCATGTGTTTGACAAGTGCACCTGTGAGAGGACGGGGTTTGCTCCGGGCTGGTGCTGGCTGGGGCTGGGCAGGGCTGGCTGAGGGGCAGCTCCAGGCACTTGGCTCCTAACAGGCTGCTGAGGCAGGGGAGGGTTGTACACAACCGGAGTGCCATCGGGGTTGAGGAACGGCTGACCTGCCAGGGAAGACAGCAAACACAGCCAGCTGCACCATCTCAGCTGGACAAAACAGACACACATACTTACAGCAGGCAAAAACATTGAAAAGTAAGGGAAGTCATACTGGTTTGTATGACAGATTCATGCCAAATGACCACAACTGTAACAGCAATGACTACATGCAGCTAAAACCCAAAACATTGAAGCTGAACAAAGATACCCCAGTCTTTATGTTGTAAACATACATAAAAATTTCTTATATGCTACTCATCTTGATTTTTAACCAAGTAGATTGAATATGACAGGAGCAATAAAGGAAAACTCTAGTAAAATACTGTTTTAAGGATATTTTAAAAGTTTACCTCCTTTTATCAATTTGAAAACCAGTCAGAACACAGGAGAGCTTAAAGGCAAATATTTTTTGAAAACTATATAAAGCAATAGCTGCCCTGGTATTCCCATGACTGCTACTGAGATTACTGATAAAGGACTCTCTTCCCCCTATTCTTAGATTAATTGGCTTTTAGCTTTCAAAATAAATAACACAATTATTCTCCTATTTAATAATTTAATTTATAACCTCAATATTACAGCAATGGGCCAATGAAAAAGAATTGAAAAATAAACTGCATAAAAGTAAATTATAAATATAAATTATTTTCTTTGTGTGCCTGGGTTGGGAAAAAACAAAACAAATCAAAGGCACAACAGTTTGGCTGGCAAGGACCTGTGCCTACCTGCATAGTGACACATGTTCTGCATTGGCTTCTTCTGATGCTTAAAGAGCCCAACACTGATGTAAATTTTTCTCTCCTCTGATTTAAAGATGTTCTTATCCTTTCTAGAAAAGTTTAAACTGAGCCTAAAGCCTTTGCACCCTGTCAAAGCAGACTAATGCTCCTCCAGACTCCTTGGTGCCATCATACTTCAATGTAACTGCCCAACATAAAAAGCAGAACAGTTACTGAAGAAAGGACTGGGGAATTCATGGCAGAGGGAGCATGAACACACTTGCTAAAATAAGCTACAGCAGCTGGACTGCAGCTCAGCAGGTGATACTCAACTGAGCTTAGGACATTTATCTTCAACACTCAAGCATTGGCAATGTTCACATCAATAGGGACTCAGATTTTCTTATTTCCTTCTACTACTTCCTGCTAATCACCAGAGCTTCACTTATTTCTTGTAGTGGCTGGGTTAGAGCTGTCTTTTCCTAATTCCCAAGGCACAGACTCCTCTGTCAGAAACTGAGGAACCAATCTCTGCTTTGGCTGGCATTGGAACAGTAAAGCCAGAGGAACAATTACAGAATACAATGATTCGAGTACATTGGAAATTGAAGTTTATCTGCACCTAAATGTTCCTTGTTCCCAAAGTGTTCTTTGTCTTCTACTAGAATCTCATTGGACATTAACATAATTACCAAAGACTACTAATGAACTTAGCTCTAAGATGACAAATTCTCCTCCAAATCCAATGGCTATCAATGAAAATTAAGTCCTACAGCAACTCATCTGTAACCAAATTTTTAGCAACTGATTCATATTAAGAAAAAAGAGGAATTTATCTATTTCAATGTTATACCTTCTAGTTAAAGAAATTATTTACTACATGATCATTTTAACAACCCCAATGAGAAACATTTTGCTTCAAGCACCATGTGCAGTTATATTCAAACATAATCAAGTCCATCTACAGAATGATGGTAAATATATTCTGAAGTGTTTTCTTTTCTACAACAAAAACAAATCATTATACTAAAATTAAAATATATAATTTCCTAAAATTATGATCTTTTACATGAAAGGTAAGTTAAAACTTTCAGGATTTCCTCATTTTTAAGTAAAAGTTTGCCCAGAGAATGCTAACTCATTATTTAATCCAGACCAGTTATTACAGATCTCTTTGCATGTACATTATGAAGTAAGAATTGCCTACTACTTCCTAAAAAATACCAGTATTGGCCAATTACACCAACACTGATTTAATCCTGTTTTTAAGTGACAAAGATAAGTTTAGAAATAGTATTTCATCCTGTGCTTCTTTCTTTCACTTGTATTAACTCAGTCTTGAGCACAGAGACATGAGTATGTTGCATCGAAAAAAATTAAGGATGATAGGATTTATATTGACTTGAAAGAACTTTTCTCAGGCTCTCTTCCCTCACTGAAACTGTGTTATGGAAGCATGAGGAAGGACGTTTTCCTCTCCTGAAAAAAGCTGAAACAATTAAGTTATTCTGTGTTCTGGATAGTAAATCATATGATTTTCATACTTTGTGCAAGTCACTCATTAAAATTTTACATATAAGTTAAAACTCTTCTAGAGAAAATCATGTGAGTTTACTTATTCCTTTGATCCTCCAGTCATGCTTCCTTGTTAAATTAAGTGCATTGAATGAACACAACCACATTAAAAAAATAAAGAGGAAAATAAAGGACAAAGGACAATACTGACATGAAGTCTTATGCAAACACTCGTGCATTTTTTTCCAAGTTCCCCAGTGTAACAGAGACAGCCCCAAGCATGTACCAACCTGTTTGAGGGTTGACCAGCACACTGCCAGGCGGGATGCCCGCTGCTTCCAAGGGAAGCAGAAAGAAGCTACTGCCAGCAGCAGGTGCCACTTGCCCGCTCATGCCACCATCAAATGAAAGAGAGTTACTAGAGCTGACAGTTGGATACACGGCAGGCGTGCCAGGGGAGGGCTGGCTTAGAGCTGGCACTGGAAGAGGCTGCTGGCTGTGAGAGAGAGAACCCGTGGAGGACCCTACACTACTAGAAGACTCTGAACCTAGGAAAGGAGTAACGAGAAATTGGTTTTACCTGGAGACAGTAACATCAAGCTCACTTTACAATATACACTTGTAAGTGCTCACCCTGAAAGCTCAGCATTAAGCACATTATTCAACAGCAGCCTTGTCAATGGACTTCCCCTCCATCTCCCCTGGAACACCATTACAAGGTTCCTTCTGTGAACCAAGGGTCAATTCAGCACTGCTTTGCACTGCAAAGTAAAGCTTGGTTTTCTGGTCAGAAAATGCGGTCAGAAAATGCATATTTTACCTCCAGAATTCATGGAAGTGATTGGTCATTACTGCAACATGGTGGAGTGGATGCCCTGAGGCAGTGAACTCCCAGCCCCAGCTCCTGCAGCTGTGCAGGGAATGCAGCTGCATGGCCCCACTGTCCCTGTGGATTTGCTGGCTAAAGCCTCATGCCCTGCACACACTGCCTGCATGCAAGCAAGGACCAGCTCCTTTCCACTGCTGGGGGTCAGATCTTCTGACTCACCTGCTGGGCAATTTGCACTGCACTAAAACCCTCAACACTGTCTGTTTCCTCCTCTGACAATTTGCAGGCCAAAATCAAGAATACAGCTAGAAAAAATGTAATGAGGGTAAAATGGTAGCTTTAGCCTGGCTTTATACAACAATTCAAATTTCAAAGGAGGATGAAACAGCCAATTGAAATCAGTACTCATTTTACAGATATGAATTACTATAAACATTGCAAGGCAGTGGAGAACCAGACCCTGAGCTTCCTGAAAGCCAAGGCATGCAGCTAAAAGAAATATTCCAGAAGTCCAGTAGGGAGAGGTCTGTGGAACTGCTGTTCCCAGACCACCTGACACCTGGAGCTTTAGGTATACCATTTAGTAAAGACTTTGTAAGGAGTGTATGATACTTGCAGTACTTGGAAACAGAATACAGTTGTTTACATTTACAAACTCCCCATTAGCAGCCTCTATACAATCTAGAGGAAAGACTCAAAAAGCACTCAGATGGAATGTATGCACTGCTTGAAGTTACTTTGCAATCCCTAATAAAAGTTGCTAATTGTAACCCTTCAGCTTGTGTTTACGTGGAGAGCATAGCTTGAAGCATTGGCCTTTTTTTATTGCTGAATTAAGTGAAATCAAAGCTCTTAATTGTAAACTGGGTGAGACAGCACATCCCAGCTCTGTAAAACCATCATTGCCTGAGCAGAGTTACTTGGATTCATTTCCAAGTGTGTTCACTTCTAGATTATGCAGAGAACGAGGCTGAAGCCACTATAACCAGAGCCAATTACATCCCTGAACAACGTGAACAAACCCAAGCTCAACAGGTGCCAATCACCACAACCTGGAACTGCATGAAGCAACAACCATCAAGCTGGGCATTCCCAGCCTGGAATGTCCAAATTCTCAGAATGCCAAAATAAAGACTCCAGCAAAAATTTTAAGAATCCATTTATGTCCTTGAAATTTAGCCAACAAAGATTTCTAAGAATGTATTTTATTGTCAGGCTGCAGTTTCTTTTCAAGCTGTGCCAAATAGCATTGCTACACTGCTAAATGGAATAACTCCATATGATGGCACAGTTTTACAGCAGAAGTACCTTGAACTGCTTTGGGTCTTTTTTTATACGAGTATACAATGGACAAACAGAATTTGTTACTGTTTCACTGCTTTAATATATAGCAGTGTGGCCATACACCTAAAAGGTAGTAGTGGTTTAAGGAAAAGCAAAAAATTTAAATAGACCCTCTTTAGAAACCAGTTTTATAAATAAGATCAAAGCCAATATTAATAAGGTAAGCAATTATATTCTGCTTTTTTGTAGCTCTGTTTCTAATTCTGAAGCGGCCACCAATAACACACCCATGTATTACAAGCCTGAAAATTCTCCAGAGATTAGCAACTGGAACAAATTATGTTGGCATTTGAAATACAAATATTTACTAAATTTAATTTTTGACCCACAGAAGATTCATTCCCATATTTTCTGAGATTTTGTTTTCACATTAATTACAAATTAAGCCCCTTTGAAACCCTGACTCTTATAAATATTTTCCTCCAACATTTTTGAATTTGAAAACTAAACAGTGAACTTCATTCCACTGATTTGATTTCTCAGCACTCTAAAAATTAAGTAAGCATTTAAGCCATATTCATTTTGATTTAACAAAAGAAAGAGAGCACTATAAAAATAACTACCAATTCATAGGCTTTAATACTGTTTTATCTGAGCTAGTAGGATAGCAGTGCAGAATTTCCTAAGATGGTGCAATGCAGTTTTGCCCAACTGGAAATGGAGACCTGAACCCCAAGTATTTTATACTAAAATATTTCTGGTAGAAACGTTTTCAAACCCTTTGCATGAGATGAAAGGCACTGAACTTCAAGCCATCTACAACGCACTTGGAAATTCTGCTTCCAAAGCCAGAAGTGTTCGCCGCATTTGTCACATTGTGTCTCTAGGCTGGGTCTGTGGATGTCCCGTGTGTGCAGCCCCTGAACCCCGAGGGAAAGGGATGCAGGGAGCCTCCCCTGGTGTTCCAGCCATGCCCACCCGGCTCAGCCCCCAGAGCCTGCCCCCAGGCTGCTGTACCTGTCTTGGACAGCCTGCCCGTGCTCTTGCTGCTGCCGGAGCTGTCGCCGCGGCTGAGCACCGAGATGCCGCTGAAGCTGCTGGCCTTGGTGACGGCGGGCTTCAGGTTGCGCAGGGAGCTGTCCGAGTCCGTGCTGCTCCAGGGCCGCGGCTCCGTCTCCGTGCTGCTCTGGTGGCTGTTGGCCGACCTCCCCGATGCCTCCTTATTGATTCTGCAAGTTACAAACTCGATGTTAGCACAAGCAGCGTTTGCAAAAGAAGGGAAAAGGAACAAAAAAGGGAAAACAAAAAACAAAGAAAAGGTAGATGCATGCAGAATACTTTGGGGGTTGTGTTTTTAAAAGAAAGCATCAAATACCTAAGTATCTGTCGTCTTTGTTGGGTACTATTAGTTTCTTCCTCCTGGATTCTGTTGACATTTTAATAAGACAGCTTAATATTTATTAAGAAAATAGGAACACAAAACAGAATTAAACAACAAATTTTCTTACCTTTTATCAGTGAAATAATTCTCTTGGGAACACAGGGACTGAGGGGCAAAGAAGTGCAGAAATTAATATGAATGGCATCCAGAACCCCTACTACAAAACACACAGCAATCTGGAGTCTTCTGTGTTATACACAGACTTCTACAGCACCCTCATTATTTTAAGCTGCCTGAAAACTTTTACCTGTTGGTGGATAGTTTCCATGAGGAAACAAGACAATATAAAAAGGCCCATGTGCAGGAAATCAAAGCCAGCATGAGGAAATGCTGCTCATTTGGTTTCTCTCAGACTTTTTCTGAAGTTACAGTTCTTCCCTTGGGCCTTTGGTGCCTTCTGTCACTTGCAGCTGGTGTGTGATTCCCAGGGCTGCCACAGCACCTGAGCTGCCTTGTCTTCTGCTGGGAAGGGTGGAGAGGGAGAGGCCACTGCTGCTGCACTAACTGCTCAGTGCCCTGGGTACCAGGCTGGGAAAGCTACAGGGCACATGGAACAGGACCTAAAAGGTTGCTCCTGACCCAAATTATCTTGTCCTTAACTGTGACTCCCAACATCTGGCCAAAGCTTCTAAAGATGTAATACATAGTAAATTAAGATGCAAAAGGAAAATGTAATTTTATTTCCAAAAGTCTACTCTTCTTGTTTGTAACCAAAGTGAACAAAAAAAAATTAGCCTCTCAAGAGCTCATTACTCTCTTCAGAATCTGGTTTTGGATGTGCAAGAGTTACAGGTAAATGTCAGAAGTGGATTATTAAAAGTAACACATTTTTAAAGACATATTTGTTCTGTTTTACTCAATATAATCACTACTTGCAATTGAATTGTAGCCTGTAATGTTGTCCTGCAGAGTATCTCCAGTCAGGAGATCAGACTGCGAGATTCCTGACAGGAATTTCACATATGGGACCTCAAATCATTTTACTGTTACCACTCATGATGTGGTTGCTATAGATACAAGCGAGAAAATAAGAGGTTTTTGTTTGTTTTTTAATCTGCTTGGGGTTTTTTCTTCTTTTAATTATTCTGAGCAACTGACATGATTGCAGTACCAAAACTCTAACTTAAATTGCAGTGAGGGCCGAAACAATGGAAAGGGGGGAATGCATTGCACTAGGTAATGCTAGAAAACACTCAATTTTTGAGTTGTTTGAGGAGCGATCAGAGAAAACAGAAGATTTCTCAGTAACTGCAATATCATTTAAAACTCACTCAGGCCACACTTCTATCTGCTCAGTGCCACTCAGAAACAAAGTTTCCTGGAAAGCCACCTGGGCATGTATGTGTGTGAAGGGTTCATAGAAAACAGGGACAGACTGGTTTTGATACGTACATCTTGTGCAAATATCCTTTCTCTAGCTCTCTGATATTCTTCTTCACGTTCTTCTATAGATTTACTTCTTCTGTCATCTTTTAATCGTATTCTCATCTAAATTAAGTGGTACAGTATTATTTTACAAAGGAAAACAGTAAGAATGCACAGTCAAACACAGCAAGTGGAAGGAATAAGCCACGTGTGCTTTACCTGGTTGTCATCTTTGTCTAAACTAGAGTTATCTCTCTTAAGGATGTACCGCTTCTGGAAGTCATCGCTCTTCTCATCCTTTATATGCTCACAAAACTTTTGGTCAGGTCTGAGAAAAGTTGTTACAAAGAAAACATTTATGGTTTTGTAAACATACTGTACACACAGTGGAACAAACTTGAAATATATTTGGGTGTAATTTAAAATATATTTAATATTCTGAGAGAATAGATTTTGGCTGTCTGGGCAATGGAAAAGATATGGTGCACCCCTGACAAGTCCTGTCCTGAGGCATAACAAACCTGCTTTTAAAAACCTCTTCCTCCTTTCAAAGCTTTTGCTGCAACTCCCAGTTAAGGTGAGAAGCAAACCACATGCCCTTGGGGAATCAGAAGTGCTTTTGAATCCCAGCTGGTGCCATGCAATGGATATTGGGCATGCATGGGAGTGAAGACAGGTGTTTGCCGCTAGAGCCGCAATACCTCGGAGTTCATTTCAAGGGAAAACAGAAGAAAGAAGGTAGAGGAGAAAGCAGAAACTTAGAAACTTCTAAAAGAAAATTAAGTAGAAATGAGTAAGAGAAGAACAGTATAATGCAGGCAAGCAAGAGCTTCACACAGTCATAGAGAGAGAGGCAACAGATTATAAATATTGCCTTGGTATGTTGTCTATTTTGTGAAAGAAAAAGTGGTATTTTGCAAATCCTTGTTATTAAAGAGATATATCAAGTACCTGAATAATAAAATGACTGCTATCGTAAGAGAAGAGCTCAGACAATCAGGAAATATTTGTCTAATAGAGGACAGAATAAATGTATGCTCTTCTCCATTTCTGTTATTTATGATTACCTAGAACTTCTGGATGGAGTGAGGGGAGCTTTTTCTACGTAACAGCCAGCCCTGCCTATTGGGTACTGGCTGCCCAAACATAATTAGCAGGCATTTCAGAGAACCTTTAGACTGTCTTACCTCTTTCTTTTAAAGGTCTCTGAATTTACTGCCCTGCAATCACCAACTCCCACTCCACTGAGACGTGCCAGTGTGCACTGGGTGGTTGATGTCAGTAACATCCCTGCTCGGCGAGGGAGCCGCGAACCTGCCTATGAGGAAAAGGTAAGTTTGGCTTTATTCCACATGGAGCAGATCTCCAAGGTTTTCTTTCTAAATTCTTATTTTGTATCCAAAGTGATTTAAAATAAGAATATTGAAAACATCAAGAATCTTTATGTCTGCAGGTTAGATGAAATGCCTGCTAATTAGTAACTACACCTACAGGGGCTTCCAGAGGCCACAAGCTATTTAAATATGATCTTTTAAAAGCATAAAAATGAAATAATCTTTCATTAGTTCTTATTCCACAGTTGAATTGGTAGACTGAAGCTTCAGTCTAGAGATGCTGGTAGATGCAAAGGCAACAGATTTGAAATGTTTGGCTTTCTGGGTCAATTTAGATATAGATTGTACCGCCAAAGCAAAAACACATACATAAATAATACAAGTATTCAACATATATTTAGGCTCTTTATATATTTCTAAAACTTCTAAGGACAAACTGTTTACTTTAGTGAGATTTCAGTGTGGCATATCATTTCAGTCCTACTGCCTCTAAAATAGGGTGGATAATTAGATTTTTTTCTCCCAAAGCTACAAAGAGTGTACCTAGAGACTGAGATTAGGATATGCAGGCACTGTAAACTCCTGTTTTCATATTCAAGACCAACAAAAAATGGTGTCAGGCAAATGCTCTATGTTAAAACTGGAAACTAGGTGGCATAAATATGTCAACACATCAGACCTTTGTCTTTTTGAGAGAGAATGAGGAGACAGAGCAAGTGCAGAGAATGGAGAGAACAGCTGGGTCCCTTGAATGAAAACCTCAATTCCGCACAGATTTCAGAATTGCTGTGGCCCCAGTGCTATCTTCTCTGCAACAGGGATTTTCCTGGGGGTTTCTCCAAGAACTCCCCAGCCCTCAGAGTAAAGCAGCACACCATGGCTGGTTAACCTGGCTGACATTTCCACTGATGTCTGTCTTCCCTGCTATGTTTATTTGTAAGGCCATGAGAGATCTGTAAGCAACATTATTTCAACAGAAGAACTTCAACAGCTGAATTTTCCCAGTAGAATTTTACAATACAAAAGCCACAGTTGTGCAAGTCCCCTCCCTTCACCAAATCAGAAATGACCCCGTTCTTAGATAAGAGCTGGCTCTGCTATCCAAAAGAAACAAAGAATGCACTTTGTACACTTTACTGGTGTAAACCTTTAAACAAATAAACAGTTGCTATAAATTCGTATTTCACAGAAACAAAATTAGCAATGCATCTCTGCCAGAAAAGCAACAAGATTTCTTAACTCAGAGATAACAACCTTCTTTCCCCAAAAGAATTCAAACATGAAACACATCACATCATTACACAGCAAGAACATGAACAGCTCTCAACTACCTCTCCTTGTTGGCTGCTCCCAGTGAGGAGACAGACCTCACCTGCTACAGCACCACTGCCTCACACATCCCAGGCGTTAGAGCTACATCAAAAGGGTTTTGCAAGGCTTTGACACTTACATTCTTGTATTGCTAGTTTTATTTACTATGACTGACTTCCCACTCTGGTCCACGTTGTGCTCTAATCCAAAGTAAGCAGCTACCCTGTGCAACAGCATTCTATGGTAAGATGTCATTGGGGGAAACTTTTTTCTTGGTACTCTGGAAGAAAGGAATAGTAGCTTTATTAAATAAACAGGAATACTCTTGAATTCTTTTTTCCTATGAGAGTACAGTACTTACTCATTATTACCAATGAAATCTAAAATTTCCTGTTCTAATTTCAGCAGCATCATTCTGTCCCTGAAAATAAAAACACAGCAACTCACATATGAGACACTCCAATAACTGCAGTTGTATTCATCTTAAGAATACACAGATCAGAGCTGTGATCAAGGGATGATGGCAGACTGAAAATAGGACCAGCAGGTGTCAAATGCAGAATTTTTAGGACAGGGTTTTTCTTTTTTTGCTATTTTGTATTGAACCATGCTGTTTTGCTCTCAGATATCAGAGTACACAGATCCTTCAAGAAGTCCCTGGCCAGGAGGCTCAGCAGGAAGTGCAGTCATGGAGAGGACAGGCTCCAGGAGGAAAAGCAGGGCTGAGGCTGTTCCTTGTTGGTTGGTGTGGGCAGGGAGTGTGCAGAGGCCTCAGCTGGTCCTTGGATTGTGAAGCACATCAGGGGATCACTGACAAAGTGTTGGGGTGTATCAACAACAACCAAGGGCTTAAAGCTGGCACATGTGGCAATGTGCTGACATATTAGAAATACAAAAAAGCTAAAAGTTGAGGTGGTAGGAAGCAACAATCTTCCTGAAACTGCTTGGACCAGTTCTAATAAGCTATTAAGATGCAGTGAAATCCAATGATGCACAGTTCATGATCTGTGCACATCAAGTAACCAAGCTTCCCAGTCACTGTGCATGGAAACATATGGAGCTCTTCACCTACAATTCCTTGTTTCCACTGGGATGCTTATGGCTTCAAACAGGAACCACCTACTAAGTCTCACAGAAGTCTGTGCTTTCTAATTTTACTCTACAGGACTATGGCTTTGGCCATATGATGGCTTATGTCACATTTATTCTGAATAAAATGGAATCCAAATAAATTATCACATTGGAAGTCCTACCTATAATATGAATGACTAGCAAATGCAATGAAACAGTTTTTGTGGCAGAGTACAATTGCACCAAGTTAATTTCTTGCCTTGCACTACAGCCACAAAGCCAGCACAAAACTCCAGTGAGGGAAAGAACAAACAAGACAGGGACAGACTGCAAACCTCAGAGCAACAGAACCAGGTCAGCTCTGTTGCCAACAAATGATGGACTCGGATTAGGTCAGATTTGTTTTCTCACGTGCAGAGTGAAATTCTCTACCTACAGTTATATGGTACAGCTTTAAAAAATGCCTTTATCTATAAATTCAGTGCAAGACAGATAAGGATCAGAGAAAGCAGTCTGGTCTCTAACAAGCAGGTGCCAAGACTGTACAAGGTTTAGAGACAATGTACTGAAGCCCATTCAGGGAGAGAATTGCACATAGACTGAACACATCATTTGCATATTAAGCATTAAAAGCATTTAAACCACTTCAGTGTCCTGAACCTCTGCTCAAAAAGCAAACAAATTACAGTGATGTTTTAGACAGTCTGTGCAAGACTCTCACCCTGAATAACTGACATGGACGATTAGACGTTTAAGAGGGGGAAAAAATAAAACCACAAACAAAAAAACAGGTAGTGTGATGCCTCAGGCAACAAGAAGAAAGAAAAACATAAAGCAAGTTGACGTTTGATTCTTACCTGGGATTGTTTTTTAATGTATTTACTAAAAATTCATGAAGATCTATACCAGTGGAATCTGTATACTCCTGGCTGGAATCTAAGGGTGAGGGGGAAGAGAGCAAATTACACTCTGAAGAAGCTGTTTTCCAATTATTGCTAAACATACTATGGATCAATACTATATAACCATTAAGTACATTATTGCCAAAATTAAATACTACCAGTTTTCAGGAAAAAGGCCCACAAGTCAAAAACAAAACAGAAAACCCACCACCACCCACTATCCCCTAATTGAAGGGTCATGCAGAAGCAGAAGTTTCAATAACACCACTACTATTAACAACTGGCTGCATGTTGTGAAGCAGGTAATCACCTTGAGAGACCTGATTTCCAGCAGCCTGCCACATTTTCTCACTGTCCCACACTGCAGTGTGTGTACTCATCTGTGCAGCAGCAGCAGCCCATCTACTCAACCACTGGATGTTGCCCAAAGAAATTTTGTAATTCAGAATGCAACAGTTTAACCTTCACAAGGTGGTGCTTTGCATGACTAAAAATCCTTGTTCTGTTGGGCTTTGTTTGCACAACATCATTTTTAGATGTTTCCAAAAGTAGACTCAACCTTCCCCCTCCATTCCGGTTTCAGTGAAGGAAAGTATTCAGTTAGATACTATCCCCTAAAATCTGTCCCTGAAAGGAATGATTTAACCCCAAATCTTCCCTTACGTGAGCACCTTTGGGTTCCAGGTACTAGGATTCAAACCAACAGGTGTTGGAACAGTATTTTTGGAACTAGATTCCTTCCAAGAACTACCTATGTCTTAACCCAGTCTCAGCTTAGTTAGGCACAACTCAAACTTATGCCCAGGTCCCAGCTCTTCCAGCTGCCCAGAGAGTTTAAATGAAACCAACCAAGTCTGAACATTTATGGTTTGGAATTACTTCTGATTCTGAAGAGAAGGCAAAAAAGGCTATCCCTGGTAAAAACGTCAAGATTCACTAATTATTTACTTCAATTTTTCTAATTTGCAAGTGAGCAATGATTTAGTTGTAATTACCGGAACTGATGCTAAAATTCCATAATTTTCTCTTTTGGCATATCCTATATTGGGAAGTAATCAACCTTCAGAGGAGAGAGTGGCTGAATTCAGAGCAGGCATTTTGTCACTTTGCTCTCAACCCCCCATCATTACCTGTTGGGTATTTGGGGGTGGTGTTTAAGGCATCATTTCAAAGACTAAGATTAATAAATGCAGGTTAAGTTCTCCATCCCAGTGCTTTTTATTTCACCTGGCTGCCAGCTGGGACAAGCTGCATTGAAATTCCACACAAGGAATGCCTTACGGAATTGTGGGACATGAGATGGACAAGTGCCACTTGTCTGAAAAAGAATTCCAGCTCTAAAGGTATTTCCTATACTCTGTCTGATCTAAGATATTTAGGTAAACCTTCTGGATATTTAAAGGAAGAGCTGTAAAATGATTTGCCAACTTAAATGCATGAAGTCTTCTACCTGTAGAAGGCATCAGGTGGCATGGACATAAACTGATGTTTATGGACATAAGCTTATGTCATTGATTTCACAGCCCTTTCAGATTAAAACCCAAAGATTTTCAGCACACAGACTGTAACTTTAATCCAGAAGGCAGGAATATTTAAGTGAAAACATAATACTTGTTCTTTTTATTTACGTAGTTCTACCCTTACTCCAAAACTTTACTGAAAAAAATCTAGATATTATCAGAATTAAAATAAACAAAGGAGAACACTGATGCCTGTTGAATGAGGATCAGAAAAAGTACAAAGGGAGCTGTGCCATTCTCACTTCAGTTTCACCAGACCTGTTATAACAAAGCCCAGGAACAAGACAGGAGCTTCCACTGACTCGTAAAGTCAGCTTAAAGAACACTTGGACACAGCTGAGACAACACAGCTGGTTTTTATGCTGCTCTGCACAGTCAGGACAGAAAGGAAAAGCTTTTGCTGGAGTGTTTGATGAAGTCTCTCAAGCTCTCTTTCCTTGGGGACCAATTCCACCTGTAGCTCAAAGGTGTCTGATCTATTTGCTTCATTTGCAAATAAAGTTTTAAAAAAATAATGCAGTATTTATGCAATGAAGACCTGGAAGCAGAACTGTATTTTCATACGTTCTTTATCAATATAGTATATTGAATAACACAAGGAGAGAAAGCAAACCTCTTGATAACATTTTTCTGGACAGTTTATCACTGGATTTTTCCTTTTCTGATTCATCTTTTGCAGGTTTTTCTTCTTTTTCAAAAGACTGTGACAACTGGATCTGAATTTTCTCCTGTCAAAAAGTAAAAATCAGTCACCACACAAATTATTTCAAATAACACCTGCAGGAGAACTGTTCTGTACTATATTACCTGCAAAATAATGAAGCAACAACAAAAAAAATTGTTTACATATTCTGATTCCACATGTGCTCCATGTTACCACACAATGAAATAATTTATCAGTAAATCAGAGTGTACAGAGGAGGCACAGAAAGGATCACAGACATTTTAGAATTTACACACACTTCCAGGCCCTGATGCTATTGCAAAGAGAATTCAAAGTATCTTACACATACATGTAAGAAAATATTCCAATTTTTCAGATGTTTAAATTTTACAGTGCCTCTATATTTTTAAGTCATGTCTCATCCACAATGCTTTTTTCCTCCCCATTCTTCACAGTTCTTGACTGTAAAAGCTTGTTTCAAGTTTTGATTTGTTTCATACCAAGAAAAAACAAAACAAAAAAATTCTAAGACCAGCATTTCCAGATCTACAAAAGGGGGAAATATTTACAGTACAATATATCAAGGCAAAGTTTGCAGACCTGTCATCAAGGCTTAGTTTCATAACTTCCTGTGTGTTTTGATAGAGTAGCTTTAGGTGCAACCACCTCAAAATCTGTGGTTTTATACTAGTAGGTGAACTATTATAAAACCTGTTTCTCAAATACAGCAAAAAGTTTCCTTCTGAAATTAGTGACAATGGTCCCCTAAATACCCTGACCAGTGGTTTTATACCAGTAGGTGAACTATTATAAAACCTGTTTCTCAAATACAGCAAAAAGTTTCTCTCTGAAATTAGTGACACAATGGTCCCCTAAACACCCTGACCAGGGCAAGACTGCAGTTTGCTTTTCATGCCCCTGTACTGTTTCAGGAGGTTGTCAGTGGAGGACCAACACATTTCAGACAGCCAGAGCCAAGGAGTTTGGGAGCAATGGACTCACTGTGCCTGAGGGACTCCCACGGGAGCAGTGGCCAAGTCCTGTCAGAACCAGACTCCCCTGTCACCTTGTAACTCCCTCTAATGACAGTTCTGCTCCCCCAGATGCCAGCTGAGTCCATGCTGTCACCTCCACATCCCTGACATCATCTAATCCCTCCCAATCCAGAGAACTGCCCCTCACGCTCTCCTGCCTATCCCTCTTCTGCCCTGCACCTTAATCCTTCCCCACACAAGTCCTCACTCTTCCCTCAAAGCCCTTCTTACCCACATCCAGGCTCTTGCCCTAAGCTCTGCTCTTGTGTCATTGCACAGCCTTGATCTCACCCGTGGAATGCAGCCAGGGTTAAATTTAGCCAGGATCCACCAGGCTGGGGCCTGCTCACGTGCCCAGCCCGCAGCCACTCCTGCCTGTGCTGGCACAGGGCAGCCCTGCACCACCCAGGCTCTGCCAACAGCAGCTCCCACCTGCAGCTTCGGGGCCACAACTTCTTCAGAGGAGGGAAAAACAGTCACTGAGAGTGTTACCAGCTCTCCCTTTCATTATGACTTTTCCCCACAGTAAATGTTGCAATTAAACTTCCTAATTCATGAACACCCACTAAACAACAACAACTCAGTGCCAATGAAGCCTTCTCAGCTTTGGACAGCATCTGATAAACACCATCCCCAGTCACCAGCAAGGAACTCTCCCATCTGATTCTTTCCTAATCTTGAGAATTCACTTGGCTACAAACCTCAAGGATCCAGAACAAGTCTCTGCATTCCTTGCCTCATAAACCAGAGGGTAATTCAAATGAGCAATTGATTTGTCACTACAAAATGCTCTACACTCACCATCTACCAAGTAGCTGTGTAACCTTTACTTGAGAAAGAAATGTTTCTGTACTATTAAATTGTTGCTCCTGACTTGGATTCACTAATGTGTTATCCTCCATGTTACAACACTCTACAAAACCATCAGTAAACTAAGGAAATTTTCAGTCTGATTTTCTTCACTAGAAAAGTGACTGCAACTTCTAAACTCATTCCAAGTAATGCACACAGCAATAGTTTAGTCAAAGGATCTCAGCAAGTAATCATTTTCATACTTCCTTCCCCAACAAGAGCTAAAAAAAGGAATCACCATCTGAACAGCCAGTTCTGTTACTACCACCAGCTCTACTTCAAAGTGTGATGCACCAGAACGGGGTACCAAAGGGCACTTTCTTGTGATTTCATGCTATAAAAACTCTAGCATCTAATTCAATATGACCTACTTGACTGGAAAGCTGCTGAAAAATCTTTTAACTTCTCTTCCCCTATAAAACTCTCTTAATCCCACCCTGTTTGCAGCAGGCCTCTGCTGGCATTTGGACTGAACAGACTCCTTGCCCTAACTCTGATCATCCATCCCAAGCCCTCATTGTAGAAGAGGAAATTGTCACCAAATTTTGATTAAACAAGAAAAGGCCAAACAAACAGGAAGACATCCCAAACCATCAAAACCTGATAAATCCTGCCAGCTTAACACATTTGGGAAAAAGGTAAGAATAGATCTCAAAGGCCTACATGCTGAGGCTTAGCTTTCTACCAGAAAAAACCAATATAAATCAATAGAAACTAACACTACATCCCCTTGCCTTCTCCTCCCACTGCCTCTCCATTGGGCTATTTTACTTTGCTTAGAAAGGTCAGCCTTTTGAAGATTTATTTACTTGTTACTCATAATAACAACTGTCATTCATAGGAAAACAGCTCTTCCTTAAAAAGGGCTGAACTGGATCACCCTTTGCTAGTGCTTGTACTTTGTATTGGAAAATAGAGTCAGAACAACCTGATGTTCACACAAATGATGGCAAGAGAATATAGAGTTAGTGTTACAAAGATAAAAGATCAAACATATCACAGTTATGTTCTCCTCTCACAATAAATTTGTAAGCTTATAGTTTCACAATACCTTTTAGTAAAGGGCTGCCAGAGCTTTTTAACAAGTATTAAAAATATGCAAGGCTCTTATCTAGGTTTCTCAGGAAGAAGCAGTATCTTCCTTCATGTTGCAATTGAAAATAGAAACATAGATCAGAAAGCAAATTCATCTGCTTGAGACAATTTCTTTGGTCTGTCACCTTCTTCCATCACAGCCTTCTGAGGAGAAGCAGCCAGTGGTGCCTTGCTAAGTGCCTCCTGCACCAGCCTGTGTCAGGAATTTCACCCTGCCAGAGCTGCTGGTGTGAAGGGGTGACTCATGAACAGTCACAGACAAGACCATGGAATTATCCCCAAACTCACACCACTCCCTAGTTAAGTACATATATTTTTCATCCTATCAAGCCTAACACTTTCCAATAATTCAAAATTGTGATTCTCCAAACATCACCAGCAACACTATCCTGAATTTAATTTGTCTTGTGTCTTAAAACTAAACTGGAAGCCAATTTTAGTTGTGATCACAGATACAATGAAGCAGTGACTCTTCCAGGAAGGGGGAGCATAAGAAGCGATTCTCCTGCTGCCAAGAGACACTTGTGCAAGGCAGGCTCTTCCTTCTCCGAGCCACCTCCCACACATCCCAAGCACAATTAATGCTTCAGAGCATGGGGCTGGAGGCATATTAGTCCCAATTGCAGCAGCTGATTGGCACATATGAAGAGGTCTCCCATGCTTTCCCAAAGATAGTTTGGGAAAGGAGGCAAAATGGGTGAAGAAATTGCCTGTGTGAGTTGTTACAGAGGGTCATGGGAGACCTGTGCCCCACAGGATTGCACTCCAGCGTCAGAACTTGTAACAGATTCCCACTTCTAACTCTCCAACACATTTCTCCACCCTCCAGGGAAGAACTAAATTTGTTCTAGCAATCATTCTCTGCACAGCTATTGGGATTCATAAGCCATTTCTTCTACATTACTGCTTCCAAAGAAAACTCACAGCCAGCTCTAATTTTGTTCTTAAGGCAATCTGCTTTCTGGTATTCTTTTAGTACAAACTTACATTATCACACAATCCAATTCATTCTGCAGAGCCAGCCTTGACATCCCTCCTGCTGCTGCAAGGACTCCTTTCAAGGGCCACCTGGCAGCACAGAGCTAGGGACAGATTCCCAGAGGACTTGGCCACAAACACCACCTTATAAATGCCTGACTTTAAACCATTCTACACATGGTCTTGTCTAGTGCTGGAGGTTGAAAAATCCTAATGCCTCTTATGTTGGAAATATACCACAGATGATCAGTCCACCAAATCAGGTTTCTGTCTTGTAATTTGCTACAGTGACTGACAAAGTTAAACCCCACTGCTTCAGACTGAACAACTCAGCCTGATCAGATCTCTCAGCCCATTTTGATATATTATGGGAAACATTATAAAAGACTGTAAATCATTGTAAACATCAATAACTCTTCTGTTGGCTTTTAATCCTTTACTCTGCAACCCATTCCAAACTATGACTTAGATTTTCATCATGGTAGCAGGCCCAGTTTCTGAATTCCTCTAGTCAACACTTCAAATTCTGGTATATTACTAAAAGCCTACAAAAATACTATTTTCTTATTTTTTGAAAGGAACAAAACCCCCCCAAACCTGGAGGGTTTCAGTCCAAATCTACTGTTTCAGTCTCAAAAAATTTTAATTAGCTTGACAAAAACCTACATGAGCTCTCAATGTCCATCTTGCCTCAGAACTGAATTATCCCCTCTCCAGCAAAACCCCCTCACATCCTGCTTTCTACTGCTTCCTTCTTAACCAAAGGGAGACTTTTCACAAAAGCACAGTTTAGAAGCTTTTCAAAAACAGCAAAGGCCCATTTCTGTTTTGATAGGCATGAACAAACCCAGCATTTTGATGGCCCTCACTCATGCACAGAACTAAAGCCAGCAGCAGGGTTTTGCTCTAAAAATCCAGACTGGTACGGAGGTAAAGTCAGGAAACATGGATTTTGTTTAAATTCTCTAAAGTAATTTTACATATTTTGTTCAGCATGTAGGAACTTCTGTAAGTGTGTTCTATAATTTTAATAGATTAATTAATTCAGATATACCTCAGGCAGGTATTGCATAGCTACCAGCAATTGGGACTAATATGCAGAAATTCAGTTACAACATCAGAAATCACAACTGTTTCCATTTTCAAAATATACAAAGACAATAAGTTAGGCTCCATACTAATCACAATGTTTCTGTCTTACTAATTGCAGACAGCACTTAAGCAGTTTAAGAGTCCCTCAAGTGCACTGCTGGACTAATATGTTAAAAGAACTGACAAACCCCCTCTTCCTGCCCACAGATATCAACTAGTATAGTACAGAAAAACAAAGCAGCAAATTCTGCACCTGATATTATCACCTCCATTACACCAGTAGTAAAAAAAAACCCCAAAAAAACAGAAAAAACAAAACCAGATGGTATCCACATATTTAAAGAATACCCAACAGACTTTCTTTTGAACAAGAAGTTACTTGAAATTGTTCCAGAAACTGCAGTAAGGTAATTTTTACCTGGAGGTCCTGGGATATTTCAGCTGTGGGAGGTGGTGGATATTCTTCACATACAGCAAGGCTCCGAACTAACTTTAACTTTGTGTTTGACTAAAGGAAAGTATGTAAAATTAAAATCTATGGCTTATAAAAGATAATATAAATATACCATAAGCCATTATTTTTTTCATTCATTATATGAAAAACAAAATGGCTGAAAACGGCATTTTTCACGTTTTCAACAGAATAAATAATTCCCTTTAGGATAAAAATAACCAAGCAATTGCAGCTTTTAAAGGCACTACCAGCACAATAGAGCACATCTAAAGAAAAGTAAATAAAATGTTGGGAAAGATTTTCTCTCCGTAACAATAAAAAGCCACCAAAAAGATAAAGGCAAATCACAAAAGCAAACAACTAGGCAAGACAAAAACCCAACAGAATAAAACAAAGCTACAATGCCAAAAAAGAAAACTAAAGGCACTTTCCACAAAGTAACGAAGGCGCAGCAAGCACGAAGGGCTCCCTTGGCATGCCAGCACACCGGGCTACCGTACCTTGGACCTTTTGGCCGTCTGGGCAAAGGACTGCGCTGGCCGCTGGCGACAGGCACAACAGAGAAGGGGACATTAGCTCAGGGCACAAGTTTGTTAATGCAAAAGGCTGTACAAGAGAAAGCTTTGACAGTTAGCACTGACACGGGCAGATCTGTGAAAGGAACAGCAGGCGCTCCGGGCTGACGGATTCGGAGCTCTCCCGCTTTCATCAGCCTTGTCCTTGATTTCCCTTCTTCATTTATCAGCAATAGGTATCAGAGCACTTTTACAGGAACCAAGTATTATCCTTGTTCAGTGGCATCCAAGCAGTTCACTCTCTCAGCCAGCTCTCAGCTACGCTTTCAATTCTTGTTTTCTAATTTCCTTGGCAACATGACATGGTTTTTATAAATTTTCTTCCTACTCCTGAAACCTATCTAGAAAAATTATATTAAAAAAGGAAAGCATTGCCTCTACCAAGGGAACAGATAACAGATGATAACCTATCATGAGCAACTTCAAACATGTGGGGTTTTTTTTCTTTCATCTTGGGACCTATACAAGTATATTTTAAAATGGGCTACTGATTTTTTTTCATTTAGTAATTTACTATGAATTAATATGCTTTTTCTCCTCCCAGAGCCATTTTAGTAACTTATTATGCAATAATTTGCTTTTTCCTCCCAAAGCCCTTCTTCTATTACAATAGATTCTTAAAAAAAATTATCAGGCTTTTACTACAGTATGCACAGCTGAAAGGTACATTTGAATCAACAAAAGCATTTAATGATTTGTTAACTGCATAGTTAAAACTAACTCAACCCTCACTGCCAGTAGCACAAGAATAGAAACATTTAGAGTGGCATCACATAATTTAAGTACTGGTTTCCCTGGAGAACTAAAACTGATGAATAGACAAGCTTTTAACAGAACAGGTTTTAGTGAGCACAGGCCTAATATTTGTAAGGAGAAATTAACATCAGTAATGCAATATCAAATGTTGTTTAATGGACAATATTTCCTCCTTTAAAAGGAAACTGAATAGAAACTCCACTGGCAAACTCCATAAATGCAGCTCTCCTTGCCTTAGCTCACAGGAGATGTCTATCAAGTGCCTGAACTTCTGAGCAGGGCATACAACATCACCAAAAAGGCACCTCACCTACAGCAAAGAGCTCCACCATGTAAAGGCAGAACAGCTTTGTCTTTCGTTTTCCTCAAGTCCCACATGTCTATTTTGGATAATGCACCAGCTTAGCTGAGGAGCAGCAGAAGGGGAGCTCATTTCACTCTGTAACAGAATTTTAAATAGCTGCACTGAGAACTAACTGAACTCACCACCAGCTTTTTAAAGGAAGCTTGCTGAGATTTTGAGCAGCAACGACAGTTCAAACGCTTCATACCTGGAACCATTCAGACTCTGAGTTTTGCTGTTTCCATACCTGGAACCACACAGAGACTTCGAGTTTTTCTGTTACGTGCAAAGTTTGTTTTCCTTTCCATCATCTCCTCTGAAAGCATTCCTTGCATCCTGAAAGCTGGCACTGCATATCCCTGACAAAGTGTCTGTTACACCAAGCTACTAAATTTCAAAAACTAGATGATTTCCGAAGCTCCTATCAATTACTCCAGCCTCAATCAGCTTAGGTGTGTTCAAATAAAGTCGCGCAAATTTAAAGTCACATCAGGACTGCCAGTGGAGTCCTCAGTTCACTGTCAAGAGGCAAAAGAATCTATACTTGGGCAATTGTTTATCTTTTGCAAAATTTTGCAAGCTTTGAAGCCAGTACATCAGCCAAAAGAATATATGGAAGCAAACACCCAGATCCAGATTTGATAGGGCACAAGAGGGAATTCAACCCAGTTATGCAAGACATCGAGCTACTGCTCAATAATTAGATAAGTCACACACATTTCAGTTATTTTTAAGTGATTTAAAAAAAAGAAGAAATGGTTGCTGGGACTAAACATCAATAATACTGGGGAGAGCTGGAAGGCCACTGTAGGAGGGAGGTTTTTCCTTCACAGATGAGAAAAGTAAACTCCATCCATCATACTCAAACTTCTCATCTAGAAACAACTGCCCTGCCCAGCAGCCCTGTGATAGGTGTGGACTCCTGGCTTCCCTGGGTGACTTTAAGGATGTCCAAATCCAAAATCCCAGTCCCCAAGACCCAGCTGTGACTGTGAGCAGTGAGCACCACACATGACAGGTCAGAGGCACTGGAACAAAGCTGGTGGGGCCAGGCTGCAGGGACAGCTCAGGAGAGCACAGCTCGATGGTGCAAGATCGGCCTGGCCTGGAAGCACAAACCCCAAATTCCTCTGACACCACCAGGAACTGCCCTCTCAGAGCTTGGAGATGGGTGGGTACAATCCAGTTTGTCTTGGGCAAAACCACACTGACAGAGGATGACACCACTTCCACTGGAATTCCAGGACAGCAGGTAGCCAATGCACGTTGTAGCTGTTAATGTACATTTTCTCTCTTTTCAGGCCCATGAGTTTTATCTCTGTCCTAATTTCTCTGCATTTACAAAGTTTTGCTCATACAGAACATCTTTATGTTCCCCATTTGTGAAAAATAATTTCTAGCTCATTTAGAATATGCAATCCTCGGTGAGTGCAAATTAGGCAATTTCTTTATATTTGCAGCTCTCAAAGACTTTCACTGCCTTAAGAAAACACTGTGTTAATGAAAGCCCTATTTATAGCCATTATGGGCAGGATTTCAAGACAGTGTTTAAAAGCAAGTATTTCAAATAATTGCATAATGAAAATAATGATTAGGTTCTTGCCTTTGATAAAACCCCACCAACACAACTTTTCAGACCAACTACTATGCTACATTTCCAACTGCAAAATAAAAAGGGAAGTAAGGCAGCTTTTATCAAAAACATATAAATAGCCAGGTTTTCAGTAGGAGTATTTGCCTACTTTATTTTTTCCTAAGTACCTCACCAGCTCACATATACTAAATGGAAAGATCTGGAGCTGTTACATGCCTTCCTCTATCATCACTGTGCTGTCTAAACAAGCTGAATAAAAACAGGTCAGGCACAAGATGGCAAACTCAGACGTGTGAAAAGTTTTGTGAGAAGAGGTTTTATTTCTGAAGTACCATTTGGGCATTGCTGAGGATAGGCACAACATGACAAATCTGAACAAAGAGCGTTCTAAGGACATTCAGTTTTTTACCTTTCTGCAAAATTAGGTCTCAATTTTAAACCCAGTCAAGTGCTGCAGTCCCAAGAACCATGGATAGCTTTGTAAAGCTGATGGAAAGAACAGTGTGGTCCATGGTTACTTGCTGTCCTGCATTAGTGAGCAGTGACAGCAATTTTCCATGACACAGTAGAGGATGACTGATGGAAAAATAGTTTCACCCTTGGACATGGAGGCAGCTCAAGAATAAGAGAATCTGCCCAATCATTGATCTATTCAAAATTATTACATCCTATATTTTGGACACAAAGACAGGTAAATCCTGACAAGACCAAAACAGCTGGGGAAAAGGCAAAGAATGACTTCAGAGAACTTCAGCTGTGAAACAGAGAGGGAAGATCAACACTTGTGCTAGTACAGAAAGAAGATGCTTGTAGGAAGAGAGATGTCAAGTTGCTAAGTAAAAAAAAATTATCTAATTGCCCCAAAGGACAAGGATATCTGCTTAATTAGCATAAAACAAAACCAGAATTATACTCACTTAACACAACATTTGCCTTGCCTTTATCATAGAGTAGATGGGTACCACCCTGCACTCACGCCATGAGGCTTTTTTGGGTTTTAAAACAGAAGTCTTCCTAATTAAAAAAACATAAGGGACTAACGTGCATGATCAATCCAGGATCTTTAATTTGTTGTCAGCATTTCCTGCAGCGTTGTCCTTACAGTGGATGACACTGCCTGTCTCACCCCCCAGAGACAGCAACACAGACCCTGTATTGCAGCTAACTCTGATTCCATTGGTTGTCACCTGGCCTGGGTAAGATGAACAGCTGGGAGACAACAGCGACTGGTGAACCAAAACCCTTCTGACCACAAACCCACCACAGTGCTGATGTGCACATGACTTCTGTGAAAGTACTTTTCATAACAGTGCCTCTTGTCTCCAGTGCCATTGAAATGACACTTGAACCTCACTGCAAATATGCCAGTTTAGAAATGTTCTCTGTATCAGTAACACTACTTTTGTACTGTTTAAAGAAATGGGGAGTGCTGGCCATGTACTGTAATTAGGTATTGTCCTCATTCACATTGTACCTCCAGACACAGCAGCCAATCAGTTATTAATGCAGAACCTCCAAATAATCTGGAATTTACAACCACAGTTGCATTTCAAAATAAAACCACCGGTTTCTGAACTGTGCTGTTCCAAAAACATGCCTGAATTCAATGGCCCATGATGGAATGTGTTGCATGAACTTATCTGATCATTCAGAATCCATAAGAGCATACAGCAATGGAAGGAAGGTGTAGCTAAGATCAAAGTTGATGATGGGACATGGTTAGATGACCTACTCGATAAATTGAGCGGTAAATTTATCACTGAGCATTCCATTGATGGAATGCCAAGTTCAGACAGAGGAAAAATCACAGCCTGTTTCTTCCATGGCGTAAAGAAGTCAAAGTGATGAAGTGATAACTGTACTGAGGAATGTGACTGTAGTCTGTCAGTAGGTACCAAACCTATTCTGCCACCAGGGAGGAGAGCCAAACCCAACCCTCATGACCAACCCATCCTCTGAAGCACTCAGTAAACAGAAGTACATAACAAATTCCAGTAAATTTCTGATAATCTTTTCTAACATTTCTCAGCAAATTCATTGCTCTTTTTTCCACCACCACAGTAACATTTAACCTAACCATTTAACTTAATGACAAGTACTATGTCCACTGAAATTTCATCAAATTTTTTAACCATCCATTAGATAAAAACTTGCTGACTGCTACTGTTCCACAAGGGTTTTTTTACTATGGACAACCCCATATTTTTGTTTTGTATTTTTGCATAAAACATGCTTTAAATGGGAAACCCTCAAATATGAGACATATATTTGCACTAGCAGCCTCCACAGTACAAGTGACATTAACTTCTGCTGATTTCAGTTGTTGCAAGGGGTTTGCTCACAGTAGCCAGGTTCCATTTGGTAACTGTCTGTCTTCTGCCACTCTGGAAATCTGCATCCTCAGTTTTGAATTAAACTGCTCATGTACCAGCAATGTTCTGATTCTGAAGGAGACTCCAGGACACCACAGTGACAGCAGAGCTGTTTCTATCCAACAGCCTTCAGTGTCCAGTCCATTTTGTGGATGTGAGATAATCACTTCAGCCACCAGCTCTTGCTCCTGAGCAAGCACCCAGCTGAGCAATGAACCCCCTGCCAGCCCACAGGCCCTGGCAGCACTGGCAGGTTCATTCCTCTGCACTCTGACGAGGCAGCAGCAGTTGTTTGCAGGAAGGCTTATTTCTTATTGCCACTTGAGTCTCATAGAAATTTCCACACTAAAACTTGTTAAATGAGAAAATGTGAATGAGATTTTTCCAAATTACTGAACTGTATGAAAATAACTAAACAGTAGATTTTTAAGGCTCAGTACTAGAATATTCCATTAATTAAAGAAAATACCAGCTCAGCTATAATATCTCCCAGCTTTTCAGTAGCAGTTATTTCTCATGTTACAGGAGAAATATTTCATTTCAAGGATTTATTTTTTCCATAAAATTATCTATTTATACTGATGCCAGCCTTAATAAAGCCAGCAGATATTAAAGTGTAAAACTATTGTTATTGCAGTGGTCTACAAGATTTATCTGGAAGCAATTTAACATAGAAGATAAAACTTACTTCACCCAGTGGAATACTGAATTGTTAATCTTGAACAAAACTACTCCCCAAAGAACCTTTTACTCAAATCTCAATAACAAGAATCTAATAAGCTACTGTCCTGTTTTTGCAATCCACAAGAGATCCCTCAGATCCCAATCAGGACTTCTCTAAAAAAAATTGCTTAGTATTAACCCACAAACACAAAATTCCTATAGACAACTAAAGTTTTTGCCAAACACAAGCTTCTGTGTTTCCTTTTACAAATCTGGCCTGTTTTGTAGGTTGTGTCAGAAATTTTCTGTTGCTTTCCTGAACCCCTCCCCTCACATGAGCTGCTTACAGTGCTCAGTGACCAGGTGGGCAGCCTCAGCCAGGAGTGAGCTCTCTTGTCCCACACCTACATCTCAGATTAGATTAAATGTGCTGCCACAAATTCCAACCCTTCCTTATCAGTGTGTTCTCCATTGACACAAGGTATTTTCACACTGTTTGCTTTGCCTCCTTCTCACTTGAAATGTGATGCCACGACTTCCTTACAGGTGCTTCACTTCTCCCACCTCCAAAAGCCATCCATTTATATGCCTCAGATTTTCAGCGTGTGCACAAGGAACTGCCTCAGCTTTCCTACCCAAAGGAGTCACTTCCCAAAGCTGTCAAGCAGTGAAGATCAGAGAAGAGAAGGTGCAGGGAGAATCTGCTGCCCACCAAGGCAGGATGATGCTCCCCAGCTCATTCTGCACTGGCTGGGGCAGCACTCAGACCTCTGGCCTCAGGAGCTCTGGATCCCTCTGGCTCCTGGGGATTTGGATTACCTACAGCTGATCACTTCAGTCTTATGCTGAACAGCTCTACTGGAAAAATCCACATCTGAGGCACCTGCAAAGTGCAACAGCTCAAAAGCCCCGGGCTGGCCACCCCTGCCCAGGGCAGACAGGCCTGGCTGAGCTGCAGCACCGTGTTCAAAGCAGCAACACAGCACACACAGCCCAGCTCCAAACTCTGTCAGGATTCAGCAGCAGCAAAAGCCAGCCTGAGTTTGTTCCTTGTTCTGCTACAATGAAAGACTTCACATATGCACTCAGGGAAACACAAACACGGACAAATTGTCTGGTTCCCAGCAAAACCACTCATCTACTTCACAGAATGAAAAATGACTGAGTCATATTTACATGAGTATAACAGACAAGTGGGGCAAAGGAGGAGAGAGGAAGCAATAATCATCATATTTACTTCCCTAAAACCAACAAAGTTTTCCTTGCTGTACCAAAGAAACATGTAAGAGGATCAAGAGAATGGAGCACAACAAGACACAGACTTATTTAACATGATACTAGTGAAGAATGAAGTGAAAAGCTTCTTACCGGCATATTGTTCCTGTTATCAGGGCAATTTTCATCCTTTTCCACTTGAATCTCTTCCTGACTTCCTGATTTTTTTAGGTTTTCAACTGGGTCTGTATCTTTAAATTCAGCTTCTGAACCCTTCATTGCATCAGTTTCATCTTTTACAGTAAGAATATCAGACATCCTCATTAGAAAAGGTTATTTTAAAATTCTACAAGAAATATGGAACCTTTAGAACAAAGAAAAAGTGAATTATTGAGTAATTTAAAATGAATTAAAAAGCCATACCTAAAAAGCTACCCAAAATAAACATGAATTTGCTGCAAAAAGGATCCCCCCTCTGCTATGATACTTTTTTCTGTCTTGTATTAGAAGGAGTAATGTCTTTTTAACCACGTTTATCAGTGGTCTGTAACAGCAGACATCTACACAAACAAGAATGGAGAGCTACACTCTTGGATAACACTCACAGATTTTCTCTTCCACATTTTAAAAATAAACACCTGAACATTCAGATACTCCAAATCAAACTAGGCTCCAACAGAAACAAGGCAAGATTTTCTCAAAGGAAAAGAAGATTACATATAGATTTATCTTAAAAGGGGTTGGAAGTAAATACATGAATCATAACACCCCAAGTGTGCAAACACTCATAAATTTCATGAACTTTTAAAATTTCCTTGTTGACAGGTAATAACCAGACAAGTTCTGAATGCAGGAATTATCTTACTTACAAACTGTAGCAAAACTAGTGTTAATAAAATTAAGCATTCTCTCAAAAACAACAAAGAAGAAAGAAACAATTTGGTAATTAGGATAATAACCATGAACAGCAATTACAATTTATTATAATAATTTTAAATGCAATATAAACATAACTAATAAACCCCAAATTTTCCAAAGGAAATAAGAAACACAACTCCTTGTCATTACTCAGCTACTGCAAGATGCAAAACCAAGGGTTTTCCATTTCCTATAAGAAATAAAGAGTAAGATCTGAATGCCTAAACTCCTTCATAAGAAACAAATAACAATCCAATAATGTTATGGAAAAGCTCAGTGTTTGATTTAGTACCTGATATGTCCTAGAGTTTGGGGATTGTGGTCTCCCACAAAAATAAAATAGAATAATCCGCAGATCCTTTTCACAGTTGTCAGCCAAGATGTCAGTTGTGATGAACCAGCTGGAATCTGGCAGGAGGAGTCCCATGTCCTTATCCCCAGTGTAGAGTCCTGGACAGAACTGTTTGGTCTTGAATCAGCAAGAACATCCCTTTTGAATGCCTGAAAAATCAACAAAGGAAATGCATTATATTTTTATTTGCTGTGGAAGGGGAGATGGAACATGATGACACCTAAAAACTTAAATAGTCATTTTAAGGAAAAAAAAAAAGAAAAAAAATAAACCATGTCATATCCATCCTGCTCATTCTATCCAGAAACAGTAACAGTTTCATTGGACGTCCAAGACATTTCTGCATTACAGAGTTAACAAGTAGTCACAATAAACTTTTGTTGGCATTCCTGAAACTCCGCTTCTATAAACAAGGAGGTATCTTCCCAAAGAGTCTGAAATATGCAGCCCAGCAGGTGTGGAGGAGTAACAGGCCATGAAAGCTCACAAATGGCTGTCAGCAGAACAGTTTTTCTCTTTGTTAATCATCTATGAGCACAACCCAGAAGCCCTGTTTTGGGCAACAACAATCACAGAAGATGGCTTCACTTTATTCAAGAAAATAATTGCCCTGGAATGAGGATTTACACATTTCTGCAAAACTGAAGAGTTTCCATCTTCCCTCTTTTTCAGAGTTGAGAAATAAGTAATAGCACCAGGCCAAGGAAGCATTTGCAGGCCAGGCCAGAGCTCTAAGAGCAGATCCAGTGGAGCCCTGAGAATACCTGGGGTGTCCAGCTCCTCCTGCTCCCTCACAGGGGAGATTAAAGCCTGGCTACAACCGCTGCTCCAGAGCTGAAGAAACACAGTTTGGTAAGAGATGAGCTACTACAGACATCTGGAGCACCGAAATTTGCTGCAAAGCATGGAAAAGAAAGATAAAAGATGGGCTATGGTTCAGGCTTCTAAGAGATCCTATATGCTGAATCTAATGGAGGGAAAAGGATTAAGGATGAAAGAAACTGGAAATGGAAAAATGCAAAAATGCAACAAAGGATATCCTGGATTGTTGGTTTTTGAGGTGTTTTTTTCCAGATAATCCAGATGCTGATACAAAATTTATTAAGAAGCTCAGAACCTTTACAGTAAACAAAACTTGAATAGAGATGCTGTTTCACCTTGTTGACTGACATGTGACCTGTACAGTATTTAGATACACGTTAAAAACATTACAGGCTGAAGACAGCAAAACAAAACCCAAAACATTTATGCCCAGTTGCAAATATAATACTGCAAAATAAGTGTAATTTAATTACTACTCCCTACATAAATCACAAAATACTAATGATAATCAACATCAAGTTTTTCTTTGATTCTATCAAATACACTAAGAGCTCCTGCCCATTTGCAACACCATTCTAAAAACATGTAACAGCACACTCAGTTACCAAAACACAGTTTGCAAATATCCTTGCTTGCCTAGGTCAATCCAGGAAACTGATGAACAAGAAAAGTCCTTACATTTCCTACGACAAACTAAGTGCAAATTAGTTTATAACTTGTTCTGAACAGATTTTTCCCTGCAGATAGATTCAAAGCCTGCAGATTTGGTGTTATGTATCCTACAGTCAAAGAGACAGAACTGAGGAAAAGCTGTGGAGCTCCAATTCACACAAAAAAATATCTCAACTTTGGGTTCATAGAATGGAGCTATTTTGAGTCAACTGGAATCACCATATGTGCATCTATGCGTAAATGCCAAACCCTGTGCTTCACACTAGCAGCAAAGAACACAGAATAGAAAGATGAATCTTTGCTTGCCTGATTATTTTTAATAATACCAGCCATAGATTCATTGAGATTGGTAATGCAACCTTGTGTTCGTGATCCACAACTGTGAGTTTAAGTACTTGGATAACATTCCACCCCTGAAGTTTCCTCTAATTCAGCCAATTTTCATAGCTGAGATGATCTGGTTCTAGTTTCTAAACTTCCACTGACTGGATTAAAAAAAGATTTAAGGAATTTTATGTGCTGCAGACTGAGTGGTGGAACAAATCACCCCTTCCTTATGAATCCCACCTCTTTCACCTCCCCGTACAGTTGGAAGTTAATTTCTTGTGCCCCATGTAGGACAGGTAAAAGGAGAGAAAAAAAAATAAGGCAGGAAGGCAGCCCTTAGGAGCTGCTCAGTTTTTTGGGGAGAAAAGGGAGAAAATAGGGTCTGGTAAGCAAACTGATTAATTGAAACAAAATCCCAGCACTGGCTTTACACTGGATTGCAATACAGACCAACATAGTATTGCAGATTTTAATAGGAGGGACACAAATGAGGTTCTGCCCTAAAATTATCTAAACAGTTGAAAGGACTGAGTATTAGGGGCAGAGCACTACCTGGGTTTGCAATTAAAAGCTCAAACAGCTCCCAACACGTCTCATGAAAGAAAACCCACTAATTCTAGTATCTTTCACAGGTGACAAAAACAGACCCCTACTTTAACAGACAGGTAGTAAAAGGACTTGCGTGTAAGAGTGGAGGATAAATGTCATACCTATGTTCTTCACCCTCAGGACTGCTGCCCCATCTAAATACTCAGTACTGAAATGTACATTCTTCCTCATCATATCAGCACCATTATACCCCAATATTCATCCTAAAATCTGGTAATCCTCTTCCAACAAGTGGTCACCACTTTGTCCATGCAGCTCCTCTCCCCTTTCAGAGGGAAGTGTTCTTATCAGCTGTGAGATGATGTCCAGTACTCCACAGATATGAGCCTTGCAGTCAGCAGATCAGAAAACCAGTCAGTGCTGTGCTCTTACTGCTTTCTTTTGCACAGCCTAGAAGATAAGTAAAAAAAAAACCCAACAGACTAAAGCAAAGTCATTCCTGAGTTTTATGATGGCAGCCTCCTGAATCTTGATACATGAAAAACCACTGGGTGCCTCATTTTGGGTTCTGACTTGAACATTACCATATGTAAACCCACTAAACTGACTTGTAATGAGCAGAGATATTTCTGGGAATAGGATCCACTTAATCCAATTTCTCTAAGAAGCATCAAGAGTTCCAACTCCTTGTTGGCAGTGTAGATGGAGATAGGAAGCTTTGCACTGCCCACAACAGAAGCAATACATTCTTTTTCTTCAAAAGAGATGGTCATAGACAGAAAGGGAATTTTTTTCTCAAATTATTGATATAATTGTTGTCAAAAGACCCCAGGAATGACTGTCAAAATAATTTGTATCAGTCCAATTCAGGGCAGAAAACAGGATTAGAAGGGTGGGGGTGAAAAAAAAATCTATGTTCAACATGCAAAGACACACTTTGGAAAGGTAATGTGAAAAAGGAACGTGGAAAGGTAAAGTGAAAATTTATTTCTTAAACAAGCTTCTGTTGACTGATAAATCAACAGAATTCCTGCAACCAACCAAGCCTCTTCCCACAACTTCCCCAGCAAGTTTGTACAGCAACTCCCTCCTTCAAGTGGAAGGTTGGTGGATGAATCCTCCAAACTCTGTGGGAAAAGTTTTGCTTCACCCCTGACATCACAGTAGTATAAACCTTTCTTGGATGAGGAAGTGATTAGTTTTTTATTTAGAAAAGTCAGGACCTTTCCTAGGAAAATGGATTTTTGAAGATCTATATGAAAGACCTGCACAACAAGAGCTTTTCCCAGCCATTTTTCACCTCAATTACATAAACAAATCTATATTAACACCATTACCTCAGGGATCCTTTGACTAGAACTCTCCTCACCAACTGAAAACACTCAAAGTTACATATGTTGCTTTCATAGGATGGAAGAGGAAAATGTTAATACCTTAAGCAGAAAGGTATCAATCAAAATTTTCTTAATAAAACTATGGGTATAACTAAAAAAATTACTGCATCCAGCTACTGCTTAATCTCTGTATACCACTGCCTACACACAGCTCTTGGTAGCAATTAATTTTGGCAAGATGTCTGCGACACCCAAATCAAGGGAGAACTCATGAAGGGGAGCTCCTGCTTCTTCCTCCTGCTCCCTACAGCCTCTGTCCCACAGTCTCCAGCTCCACCTTTCCACCAGTTCTGGTGTTTGCTGAACTTGTCCATGGTGTGATTCCCTGTGAGAAGTGACCCAGAACCATGAAGCCCTTGGGCTAGGGCAGGTTCTGTTGGGCTAACAGGCCATGGGGGTGCACAGGACATTTATGGGAGCCCTGGGCAGCAGGAACAAAGCCCCAGGAAGAAGAGCAGCAGCTGTACAGCTCTTTCTGCAGGGGTGACTTTCAGCTCTGCCCCAGCAGTTCCAGCAAGGGCATTTCAACAGCACCAGCCCAACTCAAATAAAGCAACAAGAAGATGCAGGTTAATGTTATTATCTGGTAGCTGAGAGCCTGGAGATGAATCCTGAAACAAAAGGTGGACAACCTGGCAAACATCTATATTTGGAACAAATTAGTTCCCCCGGGAAACTTCTGTTAAGGCAGAGATGGGAAAAGGACTGGACAAAAGTGCCCAAGGTGATGAAGGAGAGGAAAGGAGAGAAAACAAACGAAAGCAACCCCACACAACCTTGAAAATCCTGACTTGGAGAGCACGGGAGGATTCCAGAGGGAGCAACAATTCTCCTGCCCAGAAACAAACCAGGCTGTGCTCATGGATGATCCAGGAGCCATATGCCAGGGTCTGCAATTTTGCCCTCCCTAGTAACTAGTGGCCCAGGCTGTTAAAATATACCACCCAGCACCCGTAAAAATGTAGCAGCTGATACTAAGACTGCCATTCATTGAACAGAAAATTCAAAGCAGCTTTGTACAATTATCAGAAGTATAAACTGGAATTATGCAGACAGCTGTTCTCTGTTTCCAGAAAAGTCAACACACTCCTGCTTTCTGCATGTCATGGCTGAAGTTTGAGACCCATTAAACGACCAACTAGGGAGCAAAGAGTCCCGGCCTGCCTATTGAACTCTGATATTGTGCAGGTCTGATCTTAATTAAAACAATTATTAGAAACAAACAAATGAGAAATTGGTCCACTTGAAGGATGAATCTAAAAGATTCCCTAGTTTTGTTTAGTGGAAAATGCTATACAACTGAATCCATGCTGCAATTACTCAAATACACTTAAATCAAAGATTTATGCTTTTCTTGATGATGCTATTTACACAGATTTTGAAGTTTTACATTAATCAGTTAACAACTAAATGCTATTTACTCCATTAGTATTAGAAGAGACTTCTTATTTGATTCAATTTACCAAGGTACTTAGTAATCAGATTTTCAAAGAAAGAGTATGATAAATCAGAATACAAAAGTACAATGTGCAGCTATCTCCTCCAAAATTAATTAGGGACTGAATGCATCTCACTGTCTGTGCATGTTATGTCCTACTACCAAGTGTAGACATCATTAAAAAATTAACTGGACAGAAATAGAACCAAATGCACCAGAAGCCATTTGCAGACCTTCTCAACAAAGTTTCCTCCAATTTGGAAGGAAAACCCCTCAAAAGTGAACCAAATAAAAGGCTGTCCCAGGTCCTGCTCTAGTTCATCTTGCTGCAATTTTACAAAGAGATTTGCTCTCCTGTTTAGTGTCCTGCCCTGTCAGAGGTGCTGCTCCAGCAGCAGCACAGCACAGGTTTACACTCCCTGAGCTCACAGGGACTGGCACTGCCTGTCCCAGGGCACAGCTGGGCACCCCTGGGACCAAGGCAGCACCTCCCCTCACTGGCACAGCCTGGAGAGAGGAAGGAAAGGCACAGACAGCCTTAAAGCACCAGAACACACCTGTGAAACACCCACTCCAGACATGCACACACTCAGCACACAGGGTGTCATTTGGACAACAATAATGCTGAACATTAGAAACAAAACCTGAAACTTGCCCCCAGTATTCTTAAACACCTTCTTCTCTTTACTGGGGCATTTTGCATGCTACAACCTCTCTTACAGAGCAATATAGCGCCCTTCTTTTTCACACTCAGGGCCTCAGATGGGACACTACCACTGCTCATGAGACAGTTGACAGGCTGTTAAAGAGGACACCTTTCACAGGAATAGGCATGTGAGAAGCCAAGGTGTATTATTAGCAACTATCCCTCCCCCTCTTTTTATATTTTAAATTCTGAGCAATACTCTAAGGCTCTTTAATCCTGCCTCACCTTCTCCTGTGAGTTCACTCCTGAATGCAATAGAAACACTGAGCTGACAGTGACAAAGAATAACAAGATAATTCCTCCAGGAATGTAGGTGCATAAATGAGAATGAGATACTTAATGGCAAGCAAGACTTGAGCTGTCTTTTATTCTTCATATTGATAGGACACTGTAGTATCCAAATACCTGTGGAAATCAGGAGTTTGTTGACATTTGTTATCCATAAACTCAAAAAATAAAACTTGAAATGTACCCTGAAAAAATTCTGCCACTACCCATTGCTTCTTCAGAGTGCTCTGGTCCCCAGGAGGCTCAGCTGTTCCATTCTGCACAAAGTACTGTCCTTCTCTCCTCTTGGTTCCCTTCTTGCACGTCACTTCTGATACAAACAATCAGAGCCAGGTACATCAAAGGAAGTAAACACCTTCAGTTTCCTCCTGGAAAATGAAACAGTTCTCTGGATGTAGCTCCTGCTACAGTGGAACATGACAAAGGGGTTCTTATAAGGTGCTTCCAGCTCACTATTAAACCTGGCAGCCTACAGCACTGTTCTTTTCACCATTTAGGAAAGGAAGAGGTTGGGCATGCTAGGTACTACCTAAGGAAAACAAAAATCCCACTGCAGTCCTTGTTTTGACTAGAGGAGCTACCCAACATGAAGAACAGTGGAAGTCCAAGTTGCAGGGTTTCTGATGAAATGACAGTTCTAGCACTGAACAATCTGTGGTGGATGAAAACCAGCCTGGCAAACATTCACATACTATTATTATAAAACACAGCTCTGTGGCTAGGCCACCCTCATTAAGGTAACAAAAATAATCTTAAATGGTTTATATACTATTTAAAGTTGTAGCTCTATTAGGATCTATTCTCACTTTTTTTTTTTTTTTTGTAGCTTTAGGAAGAGAAGAAAAAAAAAATTTCCCAGACAGACTTCAAAACAGTTCACTGAACACTATTTTTTATATAATTGCCTCCTGGCAAGCATCTGCACAGGGAAACATACCTTGGCAGACAAAAGCCATTTCAGCTTGAACACTATTAGAGCATTAACCTTTCCAAAATGCCATACCTCAGAGAGAGCAGAGCATTAGGTTAGTGGAAAATCCATCTGTTGAATGGCTAAGCCTCTCATCCCCCAAAGAACAGGCCTGTCCAAAGGCATGAGGAAAGAACTATTTAGAAATGCTTGTGAAATACAGCATGACATATCTTTAGTTTTTGCTAGCATAGTTCTGTTGGCTTGAGAGGGGAAAAATGAATGCCCTTCTCACATGACATTGCTGTACCAGCAAAAGCTCTGTAGAAACAACTATGCTGACGAAGACTTTGTTGGCTTAGCTTTCATCATTCAGAGAAACCCAACTGACAGCAGAAAAACTCCTCCCAGCTCTTGATCCATCTCTAGAGCTGATATTCAGAAAATTCTGCATCCGTGTGCCCACACCAGCACCCTCCACAACTTCCAGCCATTTTCTCCTTTGAGCAATCCCCAAACCTGCCCTTGCTATCCTCACCTTGCTCATACTGCATGGTCACCCATCCCATCCTTTATCAGCTCCTTTTGACATCTTGCACTTTTTTTTTTTGCACAAATTTTTCACTCACTTTTAACTATACCTTTAGAAAGCTTCCAACAATTCTAGGAAATGCACATATAGCATGAAAGTGTGCACCACCACAATAATCTGTCTAATGTTTATCTGTATGTATCTATTTAAAATACCTTTAAGTCATCAAGCCAGTTTGAGTTTGGACCTGTGATCTGACTATCTACTTGTTTTCAACTATCAAATAGCAACAGTTGTCACATTAAAAAAAAATCCTTAAAAACTGAAGAAGAATCATCTGTCATTACATCATTCTCTGAAGCCTCATTTCTAGTATCAAGGCCTTAAAATGGAATAAGAAGAGTAATAACATGCTTTTTTGTGTCAATTGGAAATCAATTGTTCTGGAAAAAAAACACTTGGTTTTCTCTTTATGAGGCTGTCGATGCTCACTAAAGGTCAGAGGTTTTATAGCACAATAAAGTACAAGCATAGCCAGAGCAGTTTACAGTTGCTTTAAAAGACCTTTAAATAAAAAAATTGGAAACTTGTTTTTTATTACCCAATTGTAAACTAACCAAAGGTATCTTCAAGAATCTTTAAAGCTCAGCATTGGTTAATTTTGGTATATTAGAAACAGTCCAGAAGTAAGAGAACATAAATATTTTAGAGTCCAGATGATGTAAAAAAAACCATGTTTCTACTCAAAACACTCCATAGAAACACATAAGATCAAACAAAGTCATGCCATCTACAAGTCCCCAGATGATGCAGTAGCAAACTAAAACCTTAAAATAGTCAAAGATTGATTTTTTTCCCCAGCTATTTTAAGTAAATGAACTGAAGCATTGCCTTCAACTATTTCTAGTGGAGATCCTCCAAATAGCAGCTTTCTTAAGACACAAATCTCCATTTCATTTAGAAAATAGCCATCCACAACTGCATACAGCAGCTAACAATTTTCTGTACATAAATAAGATTTCATTCTCAGAATATCTAAGCTAACATTTATTCATCATATTTCCATCAGTAACATGAAAATGTGTCTCTAAAACTGACACAAATTTCAACAGTGGGTGGTAGGAACAGACTCCTGGAGTTACCAGGCAAGGTTAAAGATTCTGTTTTGGACCCTAAGATATTCAAAATTATGCAAAGGACTTAGTTTTCAAAAAAGTTAAGAAGCAAAAGCTCCAACTCCAATAGGCCCTTTCTTTCCATCTTATAACAAAATTCATTAACTTGATAAGTTACTGTACCATCTCTGTATAAAATGAAGACAAAAAACATCAAAGCAAACAAGAGAAACATGAAAGAACTTTCCCTGGGGCATTATCAGGGCTCTCACCTATGTCCTGTTGCCACAGCTTCACAAATACCACACCACATCACCACCATACACACAAACATAACCTGGCTGCTTCAAAATCTGGTGATTACAAACAACAGGTAAAAACAAATCACCATTTCAAAACTGTCTACCCTACAAACTTTAATCCTCTAGCAGCGTATTTTTGCTTAATTTGTAACAAAACCACAGCAGGTCTGATGTCAGCAGTTCTGATAGTGCAGAAATTTGATAAAAATTAAATGACTGATCTTCATGGAATCAAATGTCATCAATTTAACAGTCATCCAAAATTACTTGTTATCTCAACAAAAAGACATTTGGTCCACAACACAAGACATTCATCAACTGCATAGGAAAAAAAAACCAAACACATTTGCACATAGCCTACTATAAATACTGTTTTCAGTTCGAAACTTATCTTTACAAAAAGAAAATAAACTTGTTTGTACTTCCTCATTGGAACAGAGATAACAGTAACACTTTAAAAAAAGAAACACACAAAAAACATTTAGGCATCTCCCCCGTTTCTGCCACCTTGGGAAATTCTTTTAGCAGAGATATTTTTAATGGTTTTCCAACCACAGCACAAATAAAACACCCAGTAAATAAAAATTAGCAAGAATGCCATTATTAAAAAAGATGTAAGAAAAAGTCTTTTTCAAGTCAATCTTTACAAAAGGAAGAGATTTAGAGATGCTAATAATCTCTGCTAACTGATTAGGCCTAGAATGGCTTTTGTGGGAAAAGGGAAACCAAAGGCAAACTGCAATTTGTCTCGAGACATGTTATTCTTCTCCTGTCAGGCAGCGTTTGGATGCCCTGCTCCGGGGCTCACATACCTGCAGGCTCTCGGCATTTGGCTCCATGATTCCGCCCCCGGGGCGTGCTCTCCATGGCCCGGCCGGGGCTCAGCGTGTGCCCGGCGCTGCCCGAAGCCGCGGGGACAATGGGAAGCCACAGCTGGCACTGGCACTGTCACCCAGCACCGCCACCCAGGGAGCTCCTCCTCGGCAATTCACAGCCTCCCGAAGCTCTCCGGCTGCTAGAAAATGGCTGGACATATTTTAATCACCTTCTCCATTAACAGACAGACTACTCTAAAATTAAAGTTTACGCCACGCTGAGAGAATTTTGATGCGACAAAGAAGCAGGGCAAAAACATTCGTATTGTAAAGATATTAATTTCCTCTCTAGACAGCTTTATTTCTTCACTTTGGCATTGTGAACACAACACAAAAAGTCATCAGTAAGTTAGTCCTCAGTGCCAGCAGATAAACACCCTTGTCACTGGCAGAATGAATGCTATGATAATTTTCTGGACTGGCACATACCCACTATCAGAACCCAAATATGGAAGAAAAACGTCATCTAAAACAGAGGGGTAAAAAAAATAAAAGCCAGTTATATGATAATTATCATCCTTCCAAAAGCAGACCAGAGTCTGCAGTATTGCTGCTTGTGAGAAACCTCTGTGCCTGCCAGCTGCAGCATCACCGTGCTCAGCAGCACTGCTGCACACTGATAATCATAATCCCCCTCCTGGACTCTCCAGAGACCTCTCCGAGGGATCCTGCACACCAACTTGGGCTGGAAGGAGAATGGGACAGTATTTTTAATCTGCACACTCCAGACAGGGGAACTACAAGCTTGGAAGGCTGCAATCCCTGCCAAACAGGAGATCAGTATCCTACATATTTATGTGACAAGATTAAAAAGCCATACACATATATATATACACACAGACTCATTTCTACAATATAACATAGGAAATAAAAAATCTAAATCAACTATGGAAAGATTTAGACCTGTCACAGACTGCAGCAGTCTCAGTACTAAAATAGATTTTCATAAATGAAAAAAAGAATCATATATAAAAACATCATTTGATATTGAGACTGCAGCAGTCTGCAGAAGATCTTAATCTTTCGATGCTTGCTATTCCTCTCTTCTGCCACCTCTGTGCTCCATCTTTAAAGCCTGCACTCTTTCTGCCCACACATGGCAGTGTCACACACTCCACACATATTGGCTGCTGTCCTTGAGCAGCAACATCATACGGGGGGTGGGGGGGAGTCAATCTTTTTGATTTAGCTGAAGACAGCATTGTTGGAATCCCTGCTTTTCTCTCGTGCACTGAGTTCAGTGTAAATGCTGGCTGTGCCCCTCCTCTACACAGCAGTTTCCTCCCCACCTCAGCACACACCCCCACCATCCCTATCCCTGCTTTTCTCTCGTGCACTGAGTTCAGTGTAAATGCTGGCTGTGCCCCTCCTCTACACAGCAGTTTCCACCTCAGCACACACCCCCCACCATCCCCGAGATCCCATCCCAAACTCGAGGAAAATACACACAAAAGGCATAATTCTGGGAGGCCTTTGCTATTTTTACATAGGCTCCAGCTGGTCTGTAATGGGAGCATTACTTCTCATGAAAAAGGCTTCCTCAGCAGGATGCTAGACAAGAAAATTACTTTTATTTTCCTAATTGTATAATGCATTCCAAATAGGTGATCACCTATGTGCACAAGCCATTTACTGCACGGTCCATACTCTGAATGCTGCCAAAGAGAATAGTTTTCAGTTTCTGAACACATTAGACAGATTACATTAATGTCAGAATAATCTTTTAAGCAGTCTCCTCACACGACACTAGGAAAATGTGTCTGCTGTGCATGTCTGGCTAGCGTTATAATCAGATTTGGTATTCACATACACCACGGCAGAACACCTAGGAGAGATTTCATAATCAGGCAGATCAGCATCAAGATGCAGTGAGCCTCAAACAGGAAATAAAGTAGTACCCAGTGGAGAAAGAACTGAGCAATGTGCTATTGTTATACTCTGCACTGCCCCTAGGAACATTTTTGTTAATTTTTCTAAAACTCACACACCCACACATTATGAAGAGCTGGGGCTTCTGTAACTCCTATCCTGGAGACTCATCCTAAAGGAGAGGATGGACTGGTCTGGGTCTTACTTTCTCATAAGCAAAACCTTTTTATCCCCTACACACATGTATTGGTCTGCTCTAAGTGATGGATTAGAAATTGGAATAGCACTCATTACCTGAAATGTTCCTGTATCAGAAATGTACTGTATAAATGCCCATGTGATGTTGTGTGTTAGCTCTATGGCTGCCTTTACACAAAGACTGTGCCACACGCAAATGAACACAGGCATAACATGCTAGCGTATGTGAAACAGGAAAATAACTGGAATGAAATATCATAAAAGGAATGCTGTAATTTCCCCCTTAAATCAGTCAAGATGCATAATTAATATGCTTAAGAGCAGTAAAAACTTTTAGCCTTCTTTATAGGAAAGAGGAGTTGGAGCACTCAGGGCTAATTTACAATAACAACCCTGACTTGGCTGCCTAAGTTCACTCAAAACATGTAAATTGTATCTCCATTATCAAACACGCACAATTACATTTGCTGAAATACCATCTAACAGAATAGGCATCCTAAGCTCAAAAACAGATGAGCAAATAAAAAGTTTAAATTCAATTTAAATTTCAAAGCCATACCACAGATCAAATGTACAAGCCAGGTATTCAAGAGATAAAAGAAAAACAGTCTAGAAAGCAATCAGATGCTTGCCAAAGGAAGAAGAATTCTAGACCTAAGGGAAAAAAGTGAAGATAGTCAATGTGAAGAAGCACATTTAAATGGCTTTTCAAAGCCATTTTCCTGACAAAACAATACCCTCTGTCATGGTTGTACTTGAAACTGCAGTATGTAAGTGATGAAAAAGATTTTTTTTTTTTTTAAAATCTCACAACAAACTTACACAACTCAGTAAGAGGCAAAAGTACACCATTAAGTGTCTGCAAACCAGTGTATGACTCAAAGTGGAAAAGACTGGACTGTCCTGAATGAAATTTTCTTCAAAACTTGAAAAGGAGTGCTGACACAGAGACAGAAATCCCAACTGATAAAAAGGCTCTGCTACACAGGATACACTCAGGAGGGAAATGTTCCTGGCTCTGCAATATCCAAACACTTGAGGCACAAAGGCCCCATTACTCCAAACCAAATCCCAGCAAGACTTACAGGACTGAAAAGGCAGGACACAAACTCCTGGACAAGGACACACACACTGAAATGTTCTAACTAACAACAACCTTTCTATTTAGAATAAAGAAAAATATATAAGAAAGAAAATTAGTTCTTTGAAGATTTTTAAAGAACAAAATAAAAAAGCAAGCCCTTGGACCAACCAGAAGATATTTACAGAAAATTCTGAGACACAAAAAGCTTGAAAAAGACTAGAATGGGATATTTCAACTACTTACCCAATTCCAAAATGAAATTTATCTATAAATCTAAAGGAAATAGAGCAGCTTTTCTCATTTTGTGAGAAAGGGAGACATTTACAGAGTTTGCTCCACTCACATGAACTTAACAGAAGCATTATGTGAAGCCATAGTCTGACAACCCCAAGTTCCATCCACTTGACTGATTTGTCTCTTCTGAACTGCTAGCAACTCTTTAACATTTGAGTAAACAGAAATATGAGAAATTGTCCAAGTCCAGATTGGTCATGAAGGTCTATTCTGTATTTAGTTCATATAATCTCTCTATAAAAACCTCTCACTTCCAAGAAAGCAGAAACAAGCACTGCAATTTCATTCCTTTGCACCATAAACACAGTTCAGACAGCACAGTGATGAAGCTGAAATAAACATCTTTCTCTGGTGGTTTCATTTTTCTTCCAAGACATGAAATATACCCTCACTCTTATGAGTATAAATGAAAACCTGTTTAGATACCAGTCACCACTTAGCCATGGCTACTACATGATGACAAGGTGTTGTCCAAGTCTAAAAACAGGAGACTTTAAGCTAAGCCTGGAATATAAACAATCTCCAAACACTGACTGTACAAAGCCAGTCTTAAAGACTAAATGAAATTACTTCTCAAATACCTTCTGGACAATGGATGCCAAATGAGCAAGTGTCTGTCTGCTGGGTCTGTTTGTAGGGCTGATTGCTGGTCAAAGATTAACTTACCGGTAATTAAAAATTCTAGTGGAACAGTACAAAAGCAAGCTGAAAAAATATTTCAAGGCTTCACAGAATTCAATATTAAAGATCTCTCTACAAGTACACATTATAGCAAGCTAACAAAAAATATCAATGTATCTTGGAGTGTAAGTAAACTTTTGGTGTTAGCTGGAGTAAAAAGGTCTATGTAATTAAACAGGAGTAACATTCACGTGACCAGACTTTGGAAAGGAAAAAACCACCAAGCTAACCTGGCATCTCTCAAAGTTCACAAAAAATGTGGGAGGGATGTTTCTGGGACCAGTTACAGAAGCCAAAAGGTATATTCTGTCCAATTCTTCACCTCTTGAACAAGGCAACTCTTAGCTCCTGCTTACTCAAGGAGTGAGAACAACTTAGGAAAAAGCAAATTCTAGTAGGAGATGATCCTACAGTATTGAGGGAGCCATTGATTCCATTAACTATGGTCCTTAAAGTAATGCTTAGTGAAGAAAAAAACAACCCCCCAGCCAAATATCTTATTTCCCTGTGGAAAGCACATTAGAGCACATTTCAAAAACCCGTATTTCTAATTTTCTTTGTGATAGATAATTGTGCTACACAAGAAAGGGAAAAAAATGTTACCAGTAGAAGCTCTGGCCTATCTCCATAATTTGCAATAAGAACCATAGAGATTATATTCAACCACAGACTGATTTTTGACATCTACAGAAAACATTGCTGCTTAAGAAATGAAAACCAAAGTATTGCTTCTGCAGCAAACAACTGAGTAATGGCTCATGCTAAACCAGGGAGTGAATATATTACAGAGCAAGACTAAAGATCACTTACTTGGTTTTGTCAGATGTTTTATCATTGTGATTTCTGTCCTTCCACCTCCAGTTGTTCCTACTAAGTATTTTCATTCACTCTTACATCTAAAAACTGAGTGTATAACCCTTTCAAGAACCTTCCCATTTTCACCACATTCTTACTTTGTTGTGAACAAAAATAAAAGGAAATTAAGTGATTGTAAGTTTAAATGAAAAATTCATGCACACTTAGTGAACACCCCATGTCTAGTTTTGCATTAATATCTTGATATTAAATTTTCCCTGAACTGCAGTTTAAATTCAGACTGTTCTAGACCTTCTGTTTTATACAGTCTCATCTAAATGCCAGGCATTCGATAAGCAGAAAGTTAAGCTACTCAGAGGTTGGAGTTTAAGGTCATCCTCACTGTCTGAAAGCAAAAGCTGTAATATTCTCTCACCCAAGAGGTTCATTATGCTTTGTTTTTTAAAGAAAAAGCAACTGTTTAAACACAAAAAAAAATATCCATGAAAAACTTCTGAGCTTCTCCATAAGTGACCCCATAAGTGGACTGACACCATGGGCCAGGCATATGCAGGTCCCACATACTGAACAGGAATTCTTTAAAACCACAGATCTGCCTTAGAACCAACCGGCAGAACAAACTTGAGTTGTTTCACTGGATCTATTTTTTCTGGTTTCTCCCAATATTTTTTCCCCCATAAGAAAATCTGTCACACATAGCAGGGGATGGGAATGTTGAGGGGGTGTGAAATCAATTCCTTTTTCAGTACAGACACTATCAAGCAACCAAAAAATCAAAAAGTTTATCTATTCCAGCAAAAAATGACCAGTATTTTTGTGAACACAAAAATGAGAATGAAGAACTGTAAGAACCTGTTTATACTAAACCAGGGTTCTTTTCTGCAAAGGGACAGCAGAAATACAAGTTCCCAGATAATAAAGTCTACCCCCAGAATAACAAAAACCCAAACAATAAGACTTCACTCATGTTTACAAAATTCCATGTTTGGGTAGCACAACCTGTGTTATCATACCAAAAATTCTAAACAATTAGAGCATGGGAACAGGGCTTCAGTGCCAGGTGCCTAAAAGCAAGACAAGAAGAGACTTCAGCTGAAATCACAACGAGCAATTCAGTTGTAATCCCACATTTCAATTTCAATCCTTAAGTACCTCAGGGGCAAAAGACTAAAGAACACTGATTTAAACCAAGGGAGATGAGAGAGTCTCAACAAATCTGTATTTTTCAAGTGAAGTTGGACTACAGCTCATCAATTTATAAGAAGTCTTTATTTCCCCTCTGGAATTCTGAATCTGAAAATCAACAGGTCAAGTGAGACAAGAGATAAGGCAGATTTTCTCAGAGCAGGTATGGCTCACCTTCCACCCACAGGAGGGAATGACAGTAACTGCAGGCTCGGCTGCCAAGCAGGAGCTGAGCACACAGAGCAGAGGGGAGCTTCTCCCTTGCTTCATGACAAGAGAGGGGATTTGGAAGGAACAGTATTTTTAATGTTGTTTTTCAACTAATTTTTCTCTGTGGGAAAAATAAGATGCAGCTTATCAGTCTTCCTTCTCAATTTTGTTCTAAAAGTAAATCTTCTGAGATAAACATGTTCAACCTAAAGCAGTGAGTGCTGCAGTTGAAACTTGTGTTAGCTGTGGCATTGGCACTTTCAAGGACTTTGTTAACACCACCCTTACTCCTGCCCCAAACTTGGCTAATGTCAACTTCCTAAGCACAATCTTTTTAAATCCCAAAGTGCTTAAGGTTAAACAAGATCTGACTTTTAATGTAGGATTCAACAGGGGGGTAGGAGAAGGGAGGGCAAGGAGAAGATGGGAGGAGAGAGAGAGGAGCTCCTAAGAACTCTAGGAGTCAACATGTGATTTTTTACTTTCTTGCCTATCTGTGCAGTCAAGCATCTCCACTCAGATGATATAATGGCATCATCAGACCCTAAAGAGACTTTAAACAAAATCAGCATCACGTTTAATTATCTATGACTAGGTAGGGGAAAAAATTCAGATAATAATTTTCAATTAATGTTACATAAAAGGAAATCATTATTTTTTAAACAGTTAGGGCTGGGGCCTGGAGTCATCACTTGAGATGCAGCATGCAATAATACAGATTGGCTAGTGGGCTTGCTAGATAAACAAAAGCTTTTTCATAGATGCAACACTAATTTTCAGAATGTTGCTAGGGCAACAGCAGACTGTAACAAGAATTTCTGAATAATGAGCAGGTGGCAATATACAAAGATCTTCGATTCCTGACTGAATTATTTATATGTAATCCAGAAAAGTGAGATTTTGAAAAGCAATAGCCTTATTCCAGCACACAAATGGAAATACTATATACATTGTCTAGAATATTTATTAAAGTTCTAGACATGCATCTCATTTTTATTTTAATGTGCTATGTAAGGCAAGATCTCACACCTCTGGCATAAAAAAGCAAAAGCAGTTACATTGCATAAAAAACACAACGTAAAAAAGTAGTTTTTCTAATTCAAAACTAAATCTAACTTTCTACCCAAGATTCTCCTAGTACAGATCAATAATTCCAGAGGGACAGGAACAAATCTTGGCAATGATGAAGTAAGGACCAGACAAACAGAAGAGAACTGGACACACTTTATCCATCATGCCCATCCACAGCAGGAGTTTTGCCAGATATAAAATGTTATGGGAGGAAGCCTAATGGGCAGTCTAGAATCAACCACTTGAAAAGCAATGGCAGCAAGATGTGGCAAAATTGTTGTTAATTTAAAACTTTCAACTCAGCTAAGTCATTGTATTACTAACCACTGCTAACAAATTCCATCACCTGGGTTTCCAAGTTTCTGATTAGCTGGTCAGCAAAGGTTTGGGTACCGCCAGCTGAACATTATTCTTTTGCTGAATATGACAGAAAATAACTATTTTAACTTACTCTAAGACTGAACTGCTTCTCCCTGTGAGTTCCCTGAGACACTGTAATATATGCAAAAATCACAAACCTGATCTACCTTTGGGGCTTTTTGTCACAGATCTCTGCTTTAAATATCAATAAAACAGTAAGATTTCTAGTTATTTTCAGTGAAGTTCACAGTTTTTAGAGATTAACAGAGTCTATGTATTGAGATATAAATTCAAATACCACAAGACAAAAATGTTCATAATAAACTGCAGAGGTCTTATACAAGTAGCTGACACTATCAGAAAACCTTTCACAACACAGTAAAATATGGATAATCTAATAGTTTGATATAATTTTGATAAATAGTTTTAATTCTCCATCAAGCCCCTCATGAGAAAGACATCAAGATACAGGTGTGTGTGCAGAGAAGGAGCAGAGCTGGGAGGGATCTGGAGCACAAGTCCTGAGAGCACTGGCTGAGGGAGCTGGGGGTGCTCAGGCTGCAGAAGAGGAGGCTCAGGAGAGGCCTTATCACCCTCTAACTCCCTATCAGAAAGCTGTGGTACAGTGAGGCTCAGTCTCAACAGGACAAGAGGAAATGGCTTCAAGCTGGTGGGCAGCTTTAGGAGGGATATTAGGTAAAATTTTTTCATGGAAAGTGTCAAGCATTAGAACAGGCTGCCTGGTGGAGTCACCATCTCTGGAGGGATTTAAAAGACATGCAGATGTGGCCCTTGAGGCCATGGTTTAGTGATGTGTTCGGCAGTGCTGAGGGGAGGGTTGGACTCTACGATCTTGGAAGTCTTTTCCAACCTAAATGATTCCACGATTCTGTTATGTACTGTATGAGATTGTCTCAGTTTATCTGATTTTCAACTAATGTACATGAAACTGAGGACAAGGCCTGGAACAAGTTACATGTTACATTGTGCTGCCATCATGTGTGCCAGCTGTACAGACCTGAACACCCCACAGACACCTAGAACAAGGTTTTAAACTAAGTTCATCCAGTGAAATCTCACCATTTGACACCTGATCAAGTTTTACCAGCAAAGGCTTCCATGCCAGCTTCTTGCATGAGACTACAGCTAAAGCAATTCCAGCAGAATGTCCAGAGGAGACAGCTGAACTCACAGAAGATTAAAGTATTGGATTCTTACAGCTGGACTTCCTGCGTTGTTTATAAATGAGCTTCAGTCCTCTCCAGCAGGTTCATTCTAAACAGGTTTAACAACCAGTGCTGAGCAGTTCCCTGCATTGCAGCTGAATCCTGTAAATTCCTTTGTTCCACTTTCTGGCCAGAGGGAGGTAAGAACACAATTGCCTCACTAACAGGATGCCTCATGGAACAGCTGCTTTAGCATCATTTTAGATCTCAAAACTGAGGATCCTGGCAACTAGGCAGAGTAGAAAAAAATGAGCATCTTGTTACTTCCTTATGAACACTTCTGAAAATACATCATCATCATCATCACCAGATCAGCAGCTTAATTGCCTGGACCCAGGCAAAAGGGAGACAGAGAGCTGATTCCTGCTTTCCCCAGCTGAAAGAACCAGGCAGCACCACATTCTGCCACCATGGAACTCATGCCTTGCACAGATACTGCATCTGCTCAAGCAGCCAGCAGGGTGGTCAGGCAAGCAAGCAACACCAGCATTTACACGGAGCACCAGTTTTTGTGAGGACACACGCTCCTTTCTCACGGCATGATCATTGAAACAGAAACTCACCTGAACCAAACACTGTATCCCTCCTTAGAGGGGACAGGGCAGGAAAACCTATCTTAATGAAGATTCGTTTTACATTATGATGGGGTTTTTTAATTTAAAAAAGAGTGTAAACATAGGGTGAATACTGCCACCATTAAATTTATATTCTGAAGGATTTCTGTAACTCAGAATTTAGATGAGAAACTAATACAGTGCATTAGAACTTCATGAATTTCTTTGAGAAATTTTCTTGAAAGCTGGTTTTTGGACAAGTATAAAGGCATGAAGAAATTAAAAAATCAGCACCATTGTTTTCTCCAAGAATACTTCAAAGGTTACAAGTCCAAGAAGGAGACAGGAGAAAAATACCCTCAAAACACAAATTCCAAATACACTGTTCCCAAGCTGAACACAGGCACTAACACCCAATTCTGGGAGTAGAGAGGTTTTTGAAAGCTTAAAAAAACAGGAAAGAAAATCTTTCTGGAGATGAGATTTTTTTACATTGGGAGGGTGTTCATTTCCAACCTGCATTATGCTTTGCCTCACATATTCTGGAAGTGTGAGCAGACCAGAAGATCAGGACTACAGCCATTCTCTGTGGGACCAAAGATGGGGTAAGGAAGGGAGAAGGTTTAAAGGGAGCAATTTCAACACTGCTCTACTACTGAACAAGTCAGTCCCAAAGAATCTCATTCATGTAGTCAGAATATTTAAGCAAAGGATTATTAATAATTAATAGAGTATCTATTAATAATTATTAGAATCCTGCATTTCTCTGACCAAAAGGCTTTGCTTTACAGGCAATTCAGGACAGGGACTTTGACATAATCTTAGGCTACAACAATCCAGGGACTGAGGATAATCAGGCTGTCCTTGACGTATCATTTCCTTATAAAGATATACAACACACAGTTACATTAGAATTATTAACATGTTTTAATGAATATTATGTAGCATTTAACAATGTTATGTGTGAAAAGAATCATCTGGAAAATACCTATGGAACTTGCTCTCCCTAAGGCATGGGGAAAAGAAGCTGGGAAGGGAAGAAAGCCCTTTAATATGAATAACCACAAGTTTAGCTAGAAGAATAAATGCAAAGGAAGGAAAAAAACCCCAAAACAACCAAACAAAACTGAGAAACAGTCAAAACCAAAAAAAAAATCCACTCCAAAATATACTGACCAACTAAAAGGTAAGCCTTGGAAGTCAGAAATAAGTTCCACCCTGAGTCAGAACTTTCTAACAGAAGATTCACTATCCATAAAAACAGAAAAAGAACAAGTACACCAAAAACCCACTACAGCACATCTGAAACTGAAATGGAAAGAGTACATTCAAAGGAAAAATAAGATTCACAAAGTAAGTGCTGAAGACACCATTCCCACTAACTACAACAAATTAGAAGCCTCTCATCAGATCACAAGTCCCAAAGAAGAGATATTTTTCAACAGTACAAAATAAATTATGGTATCATTTGGCATTGAAAAAAAAGCACAGAACTAAACATAAGGAAAAAATAACTATGCCTGACTTCTAAACAAATTTTAAAGGAAAAACAAATTAAAGGCATCAAAGTCAATGGAAAATGGAAAACATTGTAGCAGATATTGTGCCAAACAGTTCTATTTAATAAAGTAATATCTCCTAGGAAAAATAAATGGAGGAGGCCTAATCTATTTAAATTACATGTAGCATTATAGAGGAAACTGATAAAGCAGAGACAATGAAGATTAAGAAAATTCAAATTTTAAAGATGTAACTACCATTCAATTTATTCTCAGAAAAACTACAGAAATGCCATTCTAATAAAGCCCTGGTAAGGCCTTATATGGAAAATGGTATTTGCACTGATAAAAACTTGTATGGAAAACTCAATTTCATGTGGCTGCAGTAGATAACAGATAGATAGAAGAGCTACTCAATCTAGAGGAAAACTTTACCACAAACCCATGCGTCTGTAAGTTTTCCACAGTCAGCAAAGCTGGAGGCCAGGAGATATCAGAACCAGATTTTACAACTGCTGCTCAGCATGCAAGAAGATAACTTGCAATTTAATTAACATTAAATAAAGTTTGACACAGTTATGAAGGCATTATTTCCTGTAAGAAGCAGGGACTGAACTAAATGACCCAGTCTGTCCTTTCAGTCTTCAGGCACATTCAAGCAGTGCACAATGCAATGAGTTGCATCCTTTCCACAAACTTCCATTACTTTACTGATAATTACTGTCATTCAATACCAAGGTACCTGAGTGGCCTAGATTCAGTGGGAAACAACTGGAATATTTTTCTTCATCAGACTTTGCTTTCAAAAGCCTGTTAAGAAGCCTTCTCAGGATCAAGAATTTTTCCTTAAAATTGAAAGGAATTGGAAAAAGTCTACTTACCAGTACTTTATTTCTAAAGATTTCAAAGAACAATTTACAATCATTTTTACGTCCTCCCATGTTTTATATGGGAGTCTGTCTCATAACATCAAACATATGTGAGAATCCATGTTCCTTATAGAAGCCATGCCTGCATCTAACCCATATATGTCAAACATATTTCAGAAGTTTTAGAGTCCCTGCCACTATAAGGAGGTAATTGCAGACATGACTAAAATAAGGACACAGAAACCAACTCCTGATACTGCAAACAGCAGAGTCCCAAGGTTAATAAGTCATGAGCAGGATTAGAGCTGAGCCTGTTCACGTCATGCACCAGGACTTTCTTACTGCTCATATCAAGAGCACTCAGTTCATCACACACACACCCCCAGGCCGGGCAGGTGTGACACAGACACTCTGCTGCCCTTCTGCAGCATGCAGACACCAAATATTTACATGGACAACAAAGAACCCCATCAGACCCCTGTCATGTCCACCTTGTCAGTCAAGCTTGGAATCATCACCACTGATCTAAACCATGCCTGAATTCACACATTGTGTCACCAGAGCTGAAAAAACTTCTCAAGGTTTCCCATCCCCAATTATTCCACATGTTAAAAATGGGCTAAACTGTCTCTTGCTTAAAAATAATCTATATTAATTGCATATTGGAAAACAGGACAAGAAAAAGAATTACTGAAAGAATATTTACACATTTATACTTCTTGATGTTTATGGAATATTACAATTTTAATCTTTCACACTGCTATGGACCAAGGAAGACAGACACGAACCCAGTTTTTAACACTGTCTAATATTTCAACAGAAAAGGCCAGATAAAAAGCTGATTGTGTTCTGAGTTGGGACAGCTTCCACTGCTATTTTGATATGCAGGTCTTAATAAGGACTACTGCTCTTTGTGCTTTTCAAATCAAACTTTGCAGTGTCAGGAAATAAGATAATGTAGCAACTAATGGCATGTCATCATGGTCAATGATGAACAGCCAACTGCTGGAATACCACACACTGCATTAACTGAGTTAGCCCAGTAACACTATTTATTCTTTTCACATTACTGCTTTAAGAATTAGTCTAATGGTACCATTTGAAGCTCAAAAGTCTTCCTCAGAACATGGTATTATTTATTCTTCTGTATTTAATTCATTACTAGATAAGCTCAGTCTGGACTCAGTTCCCTCTCCCAGTAACAGGAATGTTCACATAAAAACAAGTGTTCCTCTCCAGAAGCCAATATTTGAAACTAGAGAGAAACAAAACATCCCCACACGAAGTATTAGGATGAACATCATAACATTTTTATAAGTTAACACAACAGTTTGTGTGAAAGATTCATAGCCTTTTGTTAGACCACAAGTCTAACCAGACTGCAGCAGCATTCCTACAGCAGCTTCCATAAAGTCACTTAAGAGCTTTCCAAGAACCGGGAGTCCTTTTCCTCTTCCAATCCACACCACAGGGATGACATCTCGGAGCAATACTGGCACTGCTTTGTGGTACAGCTTTAAACCCTTGAAAGAGCAGTTTATTTTTCCATGACAATAATGCAATGTGCAACCAAACTAGCAGCTAGAAGCCTGTCTAGATATTAAGTGCAATGAAAATGCATAAAAGATCACTTTGATGTGCTGGAAACAAAGAAGAAACCACAGCACCTAAACTAAGGGACTAATAATGTGTCATCTTCATTACAAGCAAAAATAAAGGACTCATTACAGTGAATTCTAACAGTAAAAACAATATCAGTAGATACTTTGAGTATCTAATTGTCATTTTACCAGTTTCTGCCACTAAAACATATGCTACAACACAGGAAAATTATTCAGTTTCCCTTGGTTTTTCTTTAGAAAGCCATTAGGTAAAAGTTCTTGTTCAGAAATAGTCTGACTTCCCAAGTGGAAGAAGGATAAGGACCCATCAATTGAAAAAGGCAAACCAGGTTTTATTTTGAGTCTAAGTACTGCAAATGTGTGCAACTTTGCTAACCAATCCAGCTGTATCTGAGGGGAGGCACAAACTGGTGAGGGCTCAGTTCTTGCTTTAAGTTCTGGAACAGATTTAGTGGATTGCAAAAGAAAGGGAGAAAAGGATTCTAATCCTCTTTTTAAACACCTACAGAGCACACTGAACCTGAAATGGAGCTCTTCATCCAAAAGACTGAGGGATTAACAATGCTTTAAAGGAAAAAGGCTTATTTCTGTACCTTCTGTTGAAATGCTTCAAATCATGCTGTGATAACATGGACAAGAATTCCCCACAAACTGATTTACTCATTTTGCTAGTGCCTCATTAGGGTACAAAAACCCAACATTTGATCTAAGCCAGCAATTTTCCAATGCCTCTCAAAACTCCTGCTGTATCTCCACAAGAACATACCAAATTCTTCCCAGTTCACTTAGAACATGAAAACAGATGGAAATCTGCCTGTGCATCCAGCATTGGTCAATGATGCAACTGCTCCCAGCTCCTCAGCACCAGCAGGAGGTTCTGATGCCCACAGCTCTGACAGGAGAAAGGACTGTGAGAACACTCCTCAATCTGCTGTTGGCAGAAGCACCCGAATTAGTTCGAACTTCACTCACCAGCTGCACACCAACAGCCTTTTCCAGACTCAGCTGCACTAAAGAAGTCACTGATCTCACTTCCAGTCACCATTTCCTCCATCTGCCACTTAAATTGCTCCTCCAAGTCCCCCAATAGATGCTTCAATTTGATAGAATAAGAGACCTACATCTTACACAGATAAAAGTTCAGGAAGTGCTCCCTATAACAGCGCATTCAACAGAGCAGAGGAGGTGGCAGAGGGCAGGAACAAAAAGCCAAGGATATGGCACCAGGATGGCCTCTTTCACAGCAGCAGGTATTGCAAGGACTGCATCTATTTAAGTCTTGCTTCACTTAACATAAATTAAAATGCTTTAGTTGGATACCTACAGCAAAGTATCACACCTCACTTGGCTGGGAACAATTCTTTCAACAACTGTGGCAGGTTAAGTGAAAACCAATTATAAAGAACATTTTCTAGAAAAGCACAAAACTCAGGACTGGATTTTTGCTAAACCAAATCCAGCTATGTTATCTTCTATCTTTATGCATTTTAGAGGTTATTTTTTGACTCAGAGATGCAAGCTATCCAAAACTATACTTTCAAAAAGAAGGAGCAACTCTGCTATGCTATAGAGTCACAGCTTTAAAGATATTTATGGCATTTGTTCTGACAAGCTTTAGCCTTCAGACCATTCTGTACATGACTGGACAAAGATCTTTCATACACGGCAGTACACACTTGCTAACAAACCTGAGGAGGGGGCAGAAAAGTTAAGAGTGCTAAATAAGGGACAGAATTCCATTTCATACCCAAATTCAAGTTACAGATTAAAGAATAATAAGAACTGATCTTGGGAAGGAGAGTAAAGAACAGAAATTCAGCAGCAGATGAAAAAAGACAGGTGAACAATGTAGTATATAATTGTTTATGCAGAAACCAATGGCTGCTTAGAGGTAATGCCCCATTTCCTTACAGAGATCCAAGATAAGGAGTAGAAAAGAAACCCTGGAATAAGCATCCCACAGCCACCTCAAATCTACACTTTGCTTCAGCAGACTGGATCTGAACATGCAATAACCAAATATATTTGGAAACATAATTCTATAGATTGGAGAAAAGTGCATGTCAAAAAATGACACATTGACAGGATTCTCATAATGCATACATGAAACTGCAGGAGACTAACTTATGCACAAGAGTAGCAGTGCAGGCTGTTCTGTAATTAAGGCTGCTGCCCTTCATAAATCTGTTTCCAGATATTATTTCCTCTAAAATACTCCTTCAACAAGTAATGAAATCGAAATAAGATTATAGGCAGGCCCAAAGTGCCATTTTCCCAACAATATTTCATCATCATTGTTGCTGACTTACCATCTCCCAGAAAGAGCTTTCCAACACCGCTTCCCAAAATCTCCCGACACTGCCATACAGCACATTTGTCCACCACCTCCAAGAAAAGTCAGGAGGATACATGGAGAACCAGATAACCCCAGCTTTAAGGGGCTCCCACAGACGCTACCTATCAGCCAGAGCAAGCACCACATTGAGGCACTCACGTTGATTCTTCTCGCCTAAAGAATACGGTGTGAATGACCTCATTATTCTGGTCTTGCACTGCCAAACGACTCCTCTTTCCATCACTAAAAGGCTCCACGTGGAATGCAGCGTTTAACAAAACCCCCTGGGGACACTTCCAGCTGGCTGTTCCTAGGTGGGGTGGACACGGGAAATCTGCCACTGAAAGCCCGACTGGGCTCAACACCTCTGCAGTGCTCGAGCCCAGTGGTGGCAGGATTACAGGACATCTTCCCACTCCTATGGAAAGCTCCTTAGCTGTCACACCCATGAATTACAGCACTTCGTCCGTGCTGGCTACTGCCTAACTCTCTTTGTATCTTCGAAATGAGAATTCGAGCACGCTGAAAATTTCAGATGCAAATCACTTCAACTAATCAGGACACCCAAGGTGGTTCATGTTTTTATCCAGGCTTAGCTGTCACACCCATGAATTACAGCACTTCGTCCGTGCTGGCTACTGCCTAACTCTCTTTGTATCTTCGAAATGAGAATTCGAGCACGCTGAAAATTTCAGATGCAAATCACTTCAACTAATTCATGTTTTTAGCCAGGTAGTAGAAGTTGAAGCATCTCGTCTAGCTCACGGAATCTGAACCATGCTGTCAATACATTTAAAAGAACTTTATAAAATGGACTGTATGACACATGTTAGCCATTTCGAGGTTTACATTGCTCCATTACCTGACAATTCACTCAGTGAACAGGGTGTCGCAAAAGGTAAATTTTCCCTAAAGTGTCCAAAAAATGCAACTGTATCAGTTACTTTTAAAAGCCTGGAATACAGCACCTCGAAACTTTAAACACATAAAGGTATTTAAATGCATGTGGTTGCTACATCTCTTAGTCAAATGAACTCAGGGGAGAAGCAGATTGTGGAAGTGGCGATACAAAGACATGAAGTTGAATTAACAGAGGCCACTGTAGCAAAGTGACTTTTAAGTGAATAAACCCCAAACCCAGGGCATTTGTGTTGCACCCAGAGCTGAGCCTAGAGCACTCGACCTAAACCATTCAGCTGGTTTGAGGCTGTTTCACAGACAGATTTTAACCAAGCAATACAAAATAAAGACTTCGGTGTGAGGCAAATATACTGAAATATGAGAAGAAATGAAAGCCAAAAACTTAACCTAAGTTAAAAGAAGAAAAAAGGCTGAGGTGGAATTGTGTTTAAGATGAGAATGGTACTACTATTTTGCTCTGTCTCCTCCACCTTTCCTTTATTCCTCTTAACAGACACACAAAATTAAAATACAGACAACCACTGCAGCAGATGTAGTGGCTGACCCTTCCCACATCTTTAATAAATAGTTTCTGGAGCACTGCTGACAAACCTAACCCAGTACACTGCACACCCCTCAAAATTACTGGTATTTAGTCAAATCTGTTTTCACTCCTGAGAAAAGTACTAGTTGATCTTGACAGCAATTTACAGTTTTCTAAAATAAAGAGTGGCCAAGAAGTGCAGTTACAAGTACCACATTTTTGATCTTCCAAAATTTAAATGGACACACGTCTTAACATTATTTTTGCCGTTGGGACTTCGGTAAATTGAGAAGCAGTAAGTTACTTAATTCCTACAAAATACTCAAACCCTTGACATCACAGTACTTACTGCAAAACAAAGGCTTAATATCAGGTGCATGCCAAGCCAATGGAAGACTGTCAAAGAAAATGTGTTTCCATTGCTATTTCCTTCTCCTGAATAGCAAATTATTTGAAAAAAAAAACATTTTGAAAAACAATCAGAACTTCATTTTACCTTTCACTTCAATAGTAAATAAATATTCCTAATCTAACATTCACAAGACATACTGCCCTGTAAAATTGCTATTTAATATTCAGCCAAAGAGCATGTCTCAAATACATTACTCCTTGTGGAAGACAAGACATGAGACAGAAAGCAACCCCATTAAAAACTGCAGGTTAATACCTCAGTGGAAAAAGGCCAGTGTCAGACACTGCAAGAGAAAAAACCCAACACATTCCCTCTCCTGCTTTGGGCACACAAGATCTCTTCGGTTTCAGGTCAGTGAGAAGGGAGCATCAAAATTTAAAATTAAAGACTATTAGCAAAACCACTCCAAGATAACAAACACTAAGGCAGACTGCACTATGTGCCAGTGCACCCTAAGCACCACTCTTTTTGGTTTTTTTCCATCACCTCCTAATCCAGCTTTCTATGGACATCACACAAATCCATCAACACGTAGGATGTGCAAATCTCTTCACGTGAATAATCTGAATAATTCTCAGACCCCGTGTAACAAACAGCTATTCCTCACTTCTTTTTCCATCTCGTTCCATCTTCCTCATAAAGTGAAACCTTTCTTCGGTGCTGAAAACTCATTTTAAAACGTTTTTAAAAGAGACGGTAAAAAAAAGGCCGTGACGTAGTTCTCTCTCAAGTCTACTTACACTTTATACCACAATATGGTAGATATACCCACATGCAAAATTATCCAACATGCGCCAGAAACGTTAAGAAAATGAAAACATAATAGATGAAGAGCCCCGTGTCCCACTCCGGCCAGCGCTGGCTATATTAGGGAAGGGAAGGGCCGGGCTGGCCCCGCGGGACCGTGACCCCCGGCCGGGCTGCACCCCGGCCCCGCGGCCGCGCCGCCCCTCCCTCAGCGCTGCCCCCGCTCTGCGCACTGCGGCCGCGGCCCCCCCTCCTCCCTCAGCGCACTGCGACCCCCGCCCGCCGGAGCGCCTTCCCCGGCGGCATCGCGGGCTCCTCACCGGGGCGGAGCGCTCCCTCCCGGGCTCCTTCCCGGGCTCCTTCCCGGGACGCCGCGCCCGGAGGGTGGCGGCTCCTCACACACGAGGGGCGCCGAACCCAGCGCCGAGCGCCGCTCGGGTTCCTCCTGCTGCTGCCGCGGCGGGGAGAGAGGCCCCGCCCCCGGGCTCCAACCTCCAATGGCTGCGCGGGACGCTACTGATGGACAGCTCCGCGGACCAATAAGCGTCGCGGCACCCTCCCCCCGGAGCTGCCGCGGAGTGGTGCCGCTCGGCGCTTACGCGAAGCCGAGCCCGCCCGGAAGGCGGCGGCCAATCGGAGGGCACGGCCGCCTTGATAGACAACCGTGAGCACCAGTAAGAGCGGCGCACCGGCACCACAAAGCCCGCCCCTTGCGTGCAGTCCATGGCCGCGGGCAGACGGAGCGATCCCGCGGCTGTGGTAGTGCGGTATCTTAGTGGCCTCCGCTCCGTGTCCCGGCCGCTTTCCCTTCACCCACACCTCAGCTGCTCCCCTGGTCCCGTCGTGTGGTGTATCCCGAGCAGCAGCTCCCCGGTTCCGCTGGGTCCCCGCGCCAGCGCTCCCGCAGCCGCACGGCGCCCGCACCATGGTGGGGCAGGCTGGGATCTGTAGTCGGGGCTTGTCCCTCTCGCTCTCCTGGCTCCTCGCCCCGGCCTTCACCGTTCTTTCTAACCTCGAGAGCCGGCGGCACTGCCCCGTCCAGCCCGGCCCTTAGAGCGCCATCCTCGCCTCCCTCCGTTCCCAGCCCCGCTTCGCCCTTCCCGCCCCTCCTGCTCCCTCAGCCCGCCCGCTCCAGCGCACCAGGGGCCGGCACGCCGCACGGCCGGGCGCGAAGATGATTTTTTAACTCCCTCCTGGGGAAACGGGGCCAGGGGCGAGAAGGACGGGGAAGACAAAAAAATAAGGGAAAAGCGGTGCCCGGGCCCAAAAGCGCTTCCCGTCCGTGACCTGTGGTCATGCGTCACTTCCCGGCGGTCGTTCGAGCGCGGAGCCCGCGCCCCTGAGGGGCTGCCCGGGCTGGGGCGCGCTCGGGCTCGGCCGCCAGCCCGGGGCCGGCTGCCGGGTGACTGCTGTTTGTCACCAGCCCGCGTTTGTGACAGGTTTCACTTCTTGCGGTTGCTGCTGCTGGGTCGTCGCATGGTGCGCTCAGGTACTTCTGCGATTGCAGCTGCAGGGACGTGCGTAAGTAAAATAAAAAACTTGCCCCCAGGCAGGTGTTGAGGTGTGCGCTTCCCTCCAGCTCGGTACAGCGGCCTGTGGAAAAACTGTCCTGTGCTGGAAAAACTGAACTGTGTGGTGTCGTTTGCTCCGTCTGATTGCTTGCTCTTGTTCTGATGGGTAGATTTTCAATTCTTTGTTATCCCACTGGTGGCTTCTCAGAACAAGAAAGACAAGGAGCTACTAGAGAGGGTCCAGCGGAGGCCACAAGGTGATGAGGGGTCTGGAGCGTCTCTCTTATGGGGAGAGACTGTGAGAGCTGGGCCTGGAGAAGGCAAGACTGAGAGGGGACTCATTAATGCACATTAACATCTCAAAGGTGGGTGCCAGCAGGATGGTGCCAGACTGTTTTCAGTGGTGCCCATCAGCAGGATGAGGAGCAACGGCCATAAAATGAAACAGGAGTTCCACCTCAGCATGAGGGAGAACTTTTTACGAAGATGGCAGAGCACTGGGGCAGCTGCCCAAGGAGCTCATGGATTTTCCTTCTTTAGAGACATTCCAAAGGCACCTGGATGTGTTCCTGTGTTATCCAGGTGACCCTCCCTTGGCAGAGGAGTTGGATGGGATGCTCTCCAGAGGTCCCTTCCAACACAATTCTGTGATTCTGCGAAATTGTTTATTAATCAGTCAACCCAGATGTTCTTAGAGCCTTGAATTCCCTATTAAGTTTTATTGAACATGCAGTCATGGAGCAGTTAAGTCCATCAAGAGGAAATTTATGAAGCAAAACCCTTAGTGGAAAGACTCATTTGTCTTAGTCACGTGTTGCTGAGCTGCATTAAAGGGCTATACTTAGTGGCCTGTGAAAATAAGCAGTGGGTTTATATTATGTAATCAGCTTGTGTTGACAAACAGCTATTGGAAAACTTAAAGTAGTCCTTCAACTTGTCATCAGTCTTGCACCCAACTTTCCAATAAAGAAACTGCCCCAGGGTTAATATCCTCAGCAAGCTGGGTCTCATTTGCTGCCTCTGGAAGGATAAGGGCCTATAGTGAAATGCAGTATAGCAGCAGCAGTGATTAGAAAGAAATTCAACATTGAGTATTTTCAAATTTTATTTTATTGTTTGCACTGCCCTTATTCCTCAGTAACTACTGGCTTTTCCAGATCATTTATGATTGATTGAACACAATAGAAGTTGGAGCAGATTACTTGGAAGTACTGCTGATGTTGTTTCTCTCATGGATGAGCTGTCTACTTGCTTGACTTCAAAAAAAGTTTCAGGGCAAATTTTTAATATGGCAGCTCGGTTTTCTTGGAAGTTTGAGAGAGTTTTTCAGAAGTTTTCCTGGCAATTATAGTTACTGTACAAATATGTTTATAAAATTTACTCTGTTTAAATTCAGTTTTGAAAAGCAGTGGGAATTGGACTGCATCAAATAGTTTTTAAATGCATTGTTGTAGAACCCTTTCAAAAAAACTTCATCAGACTGGAAAAATGAGAATCACTTTTACAAAACACTATTATCTGGGGACTCCCACCCAATAAAAGCATTTATCCTGGTGTGCATGGGTTATTCACATAATTTTTTACTAGTTTTTTATGCCCTATGAGTGAATCATGATGTAGGTCCAATCTTCCTCATCCCTGCTTTTAAAAGCTGGGATCATTTACCACTATCTAGTCCTGAGATACTTAAACAACTTTAGATTAATAGTTACTGAGTTTAGTAATTCAACTTTTTCATCCCTGATTTCCTTTAAAACACTTGAGTAAATACTCTAGAGTTTGAGTTTAACTGAAGAGACTTGTGCAGCTGAATCAAGTCTCTGAATGAAAAGCTGGGTCTCCACACAAAATCTTTTAGGTCTGTTTTATCTGAAAGAAAATGGATCTCCAGAACTGGTGATCTGGAGATGTGGGAAGGTCGATGTGATCTGTATTACAGCACATTAAGGACACAGGAAAAAGCCATGAAAAGTTGTAGTTAGAGGATACATGCACTGGTCTTTCTCCCTTTATATCTTCTAAATCTGCAATGACTAGAACAACAGATACAAACTGGTCTTCTGCTACACTGACCAAATTATTTTTTAAAACAGACTGTTTTTATTTCTTGACATTATTACAGTGTGTACATAAGTACACTGGCTCAAAACATACATGACCACCATTGCCACAGTCATTGTATATGTTGTTTTAATAGCCATTGTTCACCACATGTGGAGTTCTTTAATTATTCACTTAGTCTGTAATTATTCACCATTCATTTATACAATCATTCACCTAGAGAAAAAAACTAAACAAAAACTTGTACATATCTGGAAGTTAGTGCTTTCTGTTTTGCTGTTTTCTGAGATCTGCAAAGTCAGTTTTAACCTTGTTAATGACTGATGCAGAAACATTTTTCATTGTAGTATTGCTGTGTACTGATGACTCATGTGCCTCCTCTAATTCAGATCTGTGCTTCTGAAACTACATGGTTCCTATTCAGTGTTTCAGTGAAAGGATCTTGTCATGATCTTGTTCAACAGAAAGTTAATGATGTTAACATTTCATTCTCATATTGTCACTCACAACAAGCTATGTAGGGAGCTGATCACAAGTACACCATTATCTCTGCATTTATAGAATGGAAAATTATCAAAGAAAATGAGTCACAAATTTTCTGGAGAGGTGAATCTCAGAACTGAGTGTTGAACAGCTTTGTTGGGCCCACCAATCCTGCAGCATTGTTGACTTGTGTGGCTCTACAGAAATGTTTTAGTTTTTGTCTTTAGTTTGTGTTTGCCAGCAGTCACCGTACCCTAATCAACTTTTAAAGGAAAGAGATGCACGGTGGAAAATATTGTGACAGAACTGAAGTGATTATAGTTATTTTCCCAACAGTTAGAATTGAAACATTCATGTTTTCTCAATTGAGAGCAGAAGCAGGTATTTATTTACTGGAGCTTTATGATTTTTTTTCTGGGAAATGCTTGTCTTGGGCACACAGGGGCTTTCCATCTTCTGTTAAGCAAAGCTCTGTGGTGGACATGCATGAGAGAGCCTGGTTCTCATCACAGTACTTGTATCTGCTGCTGAGTGTTCCAGAGGCCCAAGGTATAGGAATCTTGTTTCTGTAAAGCTATACCAAAGATTCCACTTAGGAAAATGGGGGACAAAATTGCCACGGTCAGTACAGTGCTCGTGTCCCAACTTTTGTGTGTTGTTCAGTATTACAAATTTAAATTCACTATTCTTCCCTCATTGCCCAGCAGGATGGTGTGTCAGAATGCTTGTGGTTGAACACCTCTTCTTTGTAGAAGTGGCAGTGGAGGCCCAAGAAGGAATGCCTGGAAGTTCCAGTGTTACCCTGTTCAATCCTTCCACAATGAGAATGTCATGGAACTTCCCTGGAGGCTCATCCACAGCGTTTTCTTTACATTCCCCTGAATGCCTGATATGTGTCCTGGTAGATGTGTCTGTAATTCATCCTGTACCCAAAGTACATGTCCATGACTAAGCTAGATTTGAATGGCAAATAACTTCCTTTCATGAACAGGGTATTTGCTAAAATAATTATTTCATAGTGTAAAGCAAGAGACACATGCTGGCTTCTTCATCCTGGAATATTTAGAATATTTTATGGATAGTGAGATGAGGGACTCTTCCTCCAGCATCTGCACAACTTATGCTTTCCAGAGAGAATTCTCAAAACTCGAGGAAAATTGTGTAGATATTATTTCAAGATAAAGTGATGAGTATTGTTCCATCAAGCTTTATTCTCTATTCTGCCATGTAGGTAAGATATCTGATTTCTCTTTTGTTTCCCTCTGGTTCAGCATGGCCACTGCTCTCCAGGAAACACCTTCCCTCAAAGCCTCTCAGTTAGAGGATGTTGACTCTAAGCTGTCCTTCCTACCTGAAAGACTGAGAAAGAAGCTGCTTCCTTTTCAGGAAAAGGGCATCATATTTGCACTTCAGAGAAGTGGCAGGTAAGATTACTGCATTCAACTTCTGTATCACATGCTGAAAATTGATGTGAAAATAAATTATGCAGACATTAAATAGAAAAATCATAAACTTATGTTTCTATAGTTGTAAGTAAGAATATGATGCTAAAAATAATTACTTCAGGTAAACATTATTTTTTACAAAGGTTATTCAATACCAGCAGTTTTAGGTGAGTTATGTTGCAGAAATCTTTCAAGAACTGTAAGGTAACGTGGTTTAAAATGAGTTGTGGAGGTTTTTTCCACAGAGGATGAAGAGGTTTAATAATGCATTATGCAAAAGAGAGTTGTAGTATCAAAGTTCTCCTGTGAAAGGAGATTGATATCAGTAGGACCATCATTTTTGTTATGTTAATGGAGAATTCCTAAAATAAGTTAATTCACGTTTGATTCTTTAGTTTTTGATGGCATGGTAGAGCTGTTAAGGGAATGACTAACAGATCCTGATGCATCTGTGTGGTTTTCTATTTTAAATTTGGTACAATTCTGGAGTGTACTCGGGGTGTTCTGGAGCTCTGAGCTGCAGCAGCAGAGCAGGAGAAGCCTTGCAGGGTGCTCAGTTAGCCAGTGCAGCAGCTGAGGAGTAGGCATTCAACAGTTAAGTACCTGGTAAATCAAAAATCACAGTTTATATTGCAGAGGCTGGAAATGTTTTGCTGAGTAAGAGCCTGTTAGTGAGTTACAGGATCAAAAAGGAGAGGGGGAAATGCTATTTCCACATTTATAAATTTTAGGAAATGTGGGCAATTGCAGCCTAAAGCTGTGAAACCACTGTATGCTGTTGTTTTGGAAAGGAAGGATGTTGGGGAGCTCTGGCACAAATAGAATTACTGTAGCCTGTGTGGGAAAGATGGATGAAATTAGTTCCTGATTATTTCAGCATCTTGCTGAGAAGGAGAGGCTTAGGGCCTAAGGGGCTTGCTTGCTGATGTTTGTGATTGTTCTCAGGGGAAGAGAAATGTGCATCTTTTCCTCTAAAGGTGAAAAATTAGAAAGGAAATTTTTATCAGCAGTTCTTGGAATTACATGGAACTTTTAATCAATTAAAATTTCTGCATTTTTTTTCCTTTGATTCTTTAGCTTTGGTCAAAACCCTTTAAGCACTGCTGTCTCAGGGAATGAACAAACCGTCTGTTTTATGCTGCTGGTTTCAGTGGCAGAACAGAAAGATGAGTCCAGCCCTTCACATGAGAGCCTGAGATTTGATATGCTCTATGCTGAATTGGCATTAACTGCTCATGACCAGCAGCCATATCATTTCTTGCTGCACAGACTGAGAATGGCTGCATATAATTTTAATAGATAGGTAAGACTCGGGTAGAATAGACAGCAAAGCCTGTGTCAGAGTTGAATTTAATAAATCCAAAGCCCTTGTCTGCCACAGAATATGCAATTGAGGTGTATATTTGTGTATACAAATAGTGAATTAGCAAAAGCCATTAAAATTAAAGAAACTACACATTTAATTAGTGTAGGCTAATGGATGTCTTTGAAAGTGGCATCATCTTCTGCAGGCTATTGGATAATATGGAGGTTCCTTGAGAAGCAGCTACATTGTAGGACTGGATAAATTTTTATCATATGTTTCTTTTTTCTTTTTGTTGAAGTAGTAACAATTGCCTGCAGTAAGTATTCATAAAGGTTTGGAATACCTATTCTAATGACTCTGTCATGGAAGGAATTCTATTTTTTTCATTAGGGTTATGGGTTTATATTAGTTTTTTTTCTTTAAGTCTTTCACTAACAAGAGTTTTGCATAACCCAGCAGTGATGGTTTTCATGTGACATGCATATGAAAAAATGTTCATCATGATTGCAAGAGATCTTGCTGCTTGGCACAGCAAATTCTATGTGTAAGCTGGGTCACATTGAGGAATTGTGTGCACACTCTCAGCCAGCTTCTATATAAAGTAAAGTGTGTTAAGTCAAACTTTTCCAAGGAGTATTTTTTAAATCTGTCCCTTGCTCTTGCAGATCTATTTCTCTTGCTGTCCCAAAACAGAGAACAAGAGCCTCTGGTGCTTGTAGCTGAGTTTTCTTATTAGTTTGTCAGCCCTTGCCTCACAGAAGTCTTTCCCTTTTGTGTACTCCATAATGATTTAAACCTTCTTTCAGTATTCCCAGTGGTATATTTTCTGTAGAAGTGTCTTTTCTAATTTTAAAAAATACATAAGCATAGGACTTGAAGTGAGCAATATGTGCATCCCTGCCCATCATTCTTCTTCCCTCAGGCTATGCACTCCCTTCACAGGCATTACTTAATCCATGCTTTGCTGGAGTGGTAGGAAACTAGTGTAGAGCAAGTGCTGGCTGAAGAGATTCAATTAATATCATCTTAGATTAGACAAGAACCCAGCATGAAAAGGGACTTATTATTAGAACAAACTCTTTTTTTTTTTGCCTGGAAGGGGCTGGGAGTGAGCTATTAATTCCCTTGTCTCTTCCCAAAGCATAAAATAAATATGCTGTTGTGATTTGTATTTTTGATTCATTGGTAAATGAATCAAAGGCTTTTCCAGTAGATGCTCCAAAGGCATTATCTCATCTAACAAAGATTGCCTAACACTTTTCTAGGAAATGACAACTCTAGAGCCAACAAGACAGTGTGTGCTTCAACATAAGCTAACACACCTTTTATCTCACAAACATGCCTTAAAGGTGAATAACTGACTGGTTGCTTATTCCTTCCTGGAGATTATTCTTCAGACATGCACTTTGGAATGGCTGCCTAGGGATAGATATAATTTATAGTCATTATTTGTAGCCTCAAACATTAATGGGCAGAAAAACTGGGTGCACACAACTTACATCCATGAAGACTATTTCATTTTTGTGATTTTCTTTCAGTGAAGGTGGAAGTTACTTTAAAAAAAAAGCAATAATATGTATTTATTTATTTATTTGTGTGTGCTTTAAACTGTCTCTTAAATAAAAACCAACCAACTTGTCCCTTCCAGGAATGTGACCTGTTAGCAATAGGCTTAGGAAATCCTGAGGGTTGTTGGAGTCAGATGTGGGTGTGCTCTTGGGAAGTGGAAGTGAGCAATTCTCTGCTCTCTGCTGCTTCTTAGTCATGTTTGGGCAGATGTGGACAAATCCCCATTTCCTAAGAACTCAGGGTAAAACTGGGGGGTCACCAGTGTTAGTGAAGAGGTGGCAGTGTTGAAGTACAATGCTCTGGAAGAAGTGGAAGCTGGGCTAAAATATCCAAGATACAGAGATATATGGGCAAGTGACTGGATAGTGTTGATAAGGATGGTATTCAATCTCATTTGAGCTCACATCTCTCTTTGAATATTACTGATTTTTACTGCTGCTGTTCAGTAATATCATACTTGGAATGTCACAATTCTTTTTATCATCTATTCTTGTTTTATATCCTCTCTTTACAGAAGTGTATGATGTCTGTCTATAATACAAACAATTTGTTCACCTGAATACACTGTTAAAGAGGCATGCTGTTTGAAATTTAGCTCTCATGCTACTGGATATCACTAAATGCTTTATCAAATTTTGTAATAAAACCTGTCAGCATGTGATTTGCAAGCATCATTATTTAGCATCACTTGTCTTGTAGATGGTATCTGTAAAAGATGCCTTCAGACACACAGATATATTTCTTTCTTGGTGTGTTGGCAGGACAATTTGTTTAAGCTGGATGCAAAAGAGGACTTGGAGATATTTGCCACCAATGAAACAAACACTTCCATTATAATTGTAACTCAAAAAACTCAAAAACTCAAACTGTTTTACTGGGGTGGTCTTATTTCCTCTATAAGTTTGAGAGGTAATACATTAACTTATATATTCAGGAGCATGTGATTTTTAATTTCCCATACATGCTGGCCCAATGCTGTTAAACACAGTAAAAAAAAGAAAATTACCATGGATGGCAATATCAGGATGTGCAGAGTTCACATCTGCCATTAAGAACAAATGTTTTAGTGCATCAGTTTTAATGCAAGGGCAATTGTTTTGTTAGGCAGTCCCTATCTAGAGTAAGAAAAAGTTCTGTAATATTTCAAAGTTTCAAATCATAATTTCCTCAAAGTTTATGAACGCAGCTGGAAGATTCTTTAGTAGAAAGGCACAGCATATACAGTCTGCTGAGACTTTAGCAGCTGGACCACAACAATGGCAGCTCTTTGGCAGGAAGCAAATAGAAATGTTTGGAATTCCCAGGCACAGCCCTTTGTAGGGTAAGGAATTTCTGATATAAGTCCTATTTAATTTCTTATGCAAATATCTACACAAATGTCTTTAACTTTCTAGGATGTATTATCCATTGAGTAGTATGAAAGGTATAATTTCCATTTGAGTTGGGTGTCTAAGGAAGCTATAGTTTTGCATTTTGGAAGCTGATGGAATAAGAGAAAATATGTTCAGTCTGTGCACTCCCATGCACATTTTAGTTTGTGCTAGAGCAGTAGGCCCTTTTGTCTTACACTTTTCTGTAAGTATTTTTCACTTTCACTCTTATTTTTGTCATCAATACTGAGTTTGCTTCTGGGTTTTACATTGTCCATTAATCTTTCTTTCTCCTTCTGTACAATGCAATTGTTGCTTTCTGTCTTGTATTGCCTTTTTATGTTAGCAGAGCTTTTGTTTTACTTTGCTTTTATCTTTGCTATTTTTGATCCATGATTGCTGATTGATTTGCTCTTTCAGTGTATTTCTGTTCTTCAGTTTCTTATCTTTGATAGTAGCTATGAATAAGAGAATAGATTTGTCTTTCAATTCCATTTGCAAGCACTAAGCCTAGTTGCATGTCTATATATCTCTTCCTGTCTACATCTAATTTTTCTGTCCTTTGTTTGAAAGGTCATAAGTTTCTGCAAGTTGATGTTGTGATTAAATGCAGTCTGCTTTTTACCATTGTCTAATTTTTTTCAGAATCAGCTACATGGTTTAAATTAGCACTTACAAAGATATTTTACAGGCTACTGTTGATTTTTTTTTTCCAGTCACACTGACTTCAGTAAAAGCCAAATCAGTTAAATTTGCACGTTAGAAAAAGAAATTACCTTTACATTTTTTTTCTAACATGTCTATGAGAATTTAGTCAAATATTACATTTTAATTTGTACTTGGTGGCTTGCAGCATCAAGTACCACCAACGAGTCTCCATTATTTGTAGAACTTGACATCAGAGATCAGACTGGAAGAAAAATAATTGTAACTTCTTTTGATTTCAGTCTTTAGTCCCAGTGGGTTGTGGTTAGATAGCCTGAAAGAGCTGTTTGAAACAAGGCATAAGTCTCCTGCTAGAGTAAGAAAGAAATCATCTTTTATTCCAATATATTCAGCATCTCAAATGTATAAAATTATTACCATTTTGTGATAAATGTGAGTCCTTAAACCTGCATTATAACAGGTGAGCAGTTATCTCCCTTCTTAGAGAACAAAGCACAGAAGTAATCTCTGGGGAACAAGAATGGGATTGCTATTTGGTGAATATGGAGAGGATCAAACAGTTAATACATTTCAGCTCTGAGGGTTGAAGAAAGATTGCATTTTTTTAAGATGTTGGTTTGTAATGATTCAGAGTACATCTCACATTTGAGAAGTGCCAAGGAAGAGAGGGATGAATAAATGAAGATGCTAGCTCACAGAATGAGGTTCAGATGCAGGAAGTATGAATGAGAGACTGAGCCAAATTCTGCACAGCTTTCGTAGCCAGGGAAGCTTGTTTGGAAGTGATGCTGGAGGAACTGGGAAGCAATTCAAATAGAACAAAAAATGCATTGTCAGTAAGTGAATCTAGGATATAATTCAGGAGAGGAATTATGTGGGGTGAAAAAGAAAAAGAGAAGACTTAAGAACAGAAAAAACTCAGTGGTAGAAATATGAGAATTTACCTGGGTTTGAACTTGTGGACTTGTAGCAGCAGGAATAGAGAAGAAAATGCAGATTTTAGAAATGCAGGGCACAATTTGTTGGAATGGAAGAGGAAAACTAAGAGAGATAAAGATTACAAGTGTGGGTGGTAGGTTGTCAGCAGCGATAGAGGGAGGGGAAAGGGGAAATAAATTGGTGTTAACTGTGTGTAGGGAAAGTTTGCAGTGTGGGAATCCATGATGGGAAGTTGGTGTTTAACCACAGCACCCAGGAGGACAAAGAGGAGGGAGCAGTTCTGAGTGTGAGACAAGTCACTTTAATGAGAGTGAATAGAAATAAGCTCTTAAATGAGTCACATTCTGACTGACTTGATGCAGGTTGGAAGGAGAGGAAGAACATAGGCACAAGGGAAAAGTGCCCCAGATCCCCAGGGATTGCAGAGTTTTTTTGGAAAGTAGTGATAAGTATCTCCATTTCATTGAAAGCCTGCACACTAAAGAAGGCTGCAACTGCTGCTCACAGGTATTTCAGTCATGCCAGTTAACAGCAAGGTTAACATTTGCAGCCTCAATTAGCAGTAGCTGAAAATAGTTGCAGTTATTCTGTTTTCTTGCATTGACTCAGCTGCTGAACCCATTTGTCTCTGAAGCCAGTGACTGAATAGATGAGGAGTTTTCTGTGTCACTGTTTGGTGTCTTCTTGGCTGGAAGTTTTTTTAACCTAACAGTTCTGTTAATATATTCTGAAAACCTATTGATGTGTCTGAGCTTAACCTTCAACTTGACCACTTTGTTATGTGTTATTCCACACATCTTTCCAAAGCTAAAATCCCAGAACACGTGGTCTGAGAGCTTTCAAATACTAATGAAACATTTTAGGTGGGTTTTTCAGTCACATGTAGAGGAGTGTTGGAGAAAAGCATAAGACAGCACAACAATTCTCCTCTGTGCTCCTTTTTAGAATCATTAACAATGCAGATGTGGCAATTTAGTGCATCTTATGTTAAATCAAAGGTTGGGCTTTTATTACTTAGGGTTTTTTAAATACCTAGTATAGTTCAGGAGCAAGGGTAAGATTTATCTTAAATCTTCTGGAGCATTTTTTTGGTGCAACACCCTTGATCATTGTTGCAAGGGAGTCAGCTCTCTTTGTTCTAGTTTTAGGACTGCGTGCTGTGATTACTGACACACAAATGTAATGGTTGCTTGCGCAGTTTTATATAAAAATGTTCTAAGTTCAGATTCCTTAAATAACCTTTGGTTGAGATGTTAGTGCTGAAGTGTTGGCTTGTGAGTAGGAGGTAAATTATATGTTGTAGTGTTATATAAAACTGACTCACATGAGTAGGTGAGAATCCCAAGAATATCAGGACACCCACACCAGTGAAAGAAAGATTCAAGCTTCCTCTGTACAACATGTTCCAAAGCCTGCATTAACAAAAAACAGCTTTAATTTGCTTGAGTAGTAACAAAATTTTTCAGTGTTTTAAAAAATGAAGTGCTACAGCTTTGACTGTTTGCCTTGGAAAATGCATTTGAAAGGGAAGGAGTTTGTTCTGAAAAAGCTACCTGCAGTTCTTAGTGGTTTTTCCTGGATAAATAGCTGCTGAAAATCAATCAAGAAGTTAAATTATCCTTACAAGCAAGCAACAGATGTATTGGATTGCTGTACCCCTTTAGTTCTTAGTCTACCGTGTAAGGAAGCACAACTCTCCAGAGAAGATATTATGTAAATATTTCTGTAGTTACAAGAAACCTCTAACACCAGCTGTTTGCCTTGGTAGGATCCTTGGTTGTGGAGACCTTAATTCCAGTGTGTTGTTAATCAATATTCCTCCAAGAGCAAGGTTCAAAATGAAATTCTTTCTCATTACAAAAATACCTTACTGCAATAGCCATAATTCATAGAAGAAAATTTAGCTGTATTGTTTGCATGGTTAATAGTGCTGACATTTCCAAAGGGGTGACCCAAATGGAACCCAGACACGCAGAAATAGAAATGATTTTCATTTAAATGTTTGTTCTTCCCTGAAACTCATTTTATAAAACTGTGTTAGCATTAACCTTCTGATGCAGACTATTTTTGTATGGCTCTATGGCATATGCCACATGAGCTTAGCCTCAGTTTCCTTCTGTTTCTCCAATGAACTCATCTGCATAAAATTTTAAAGATCTGCTTGTCCTTCTGCTTTGCAAAGCTGATTCCAATCTTCTCGACATCAACACAACCAGGAACCCTTTCTGTGTTTTTTGAGGTTTGAAAAATTATTCTTTCTGTCCTTAGAGGCAGAGCTTTCCTGATAGAGCTTTCAGAGGGCTCTGTCAGGAGTTTTGGGTTTCTTTCTTAGCTCCTTCACCTGTTTTTTGACTTGGTTTCTCTGCAAGATTTACTGTAGTAAGAATGGATAAATGCACCTTTTTTGCCTGGTGCTTGGTACCTTTACAAGGTATGAAGTACCAAGCCTGTTCTGATAGTGCTGAAAGTCTGGTTCTGGGGTTCTGACTCATTCAGCTTTGGGTGGTCCCTTCAACTATGGCATTCTCTGTATCCAGGAGAAAGCTGGGCTTTGTGTACAGCCTCAGGTGCTTGCATTTGTTCTCTTCAGTGAACAGCAGTAAGGTTTTGGACCTGTGTGCACCCATGGTGCACCAGCACAGCAGACCTTGCTCTCTGCAGGCATGTTCACTCACCAGGGTACATCCTCACTCAAAGCTCTTTGTGTTTGCATGATAAAAGAAAAATGTAGTTGTATTTTCAGGCTAATAGACCTCAAAATGCTGAGGCTCTTACAGTCTAGTGGAGGCCCAAAGATGGTTCCCTTCTATTTGTGAAAGATCCTCCTGTGTCTGGAGGCCATTGCTAACCCTACACTGCAAAAGGGTTATGAATAGTAGCAAGGTTGTAGCAGCATGTGCAGTGCATCCCAATGAGATTCTACTGCTTTCTGCCAGGAAAAAAATAGATTTCCTTGATGAATGGACAGAGATTCAAACGCAAGCCACAGGATTCACTCTGAAGAAGGAGAACATTTAAAGATGAAATGCAAAAGAGTCTGAAAGAATTTGCCATTGACTGGTACTTTTTGCATGGTTGGACTTTGCTGCTGAGAGCAAGTGCAAGTGAGACATCTCAAATGATTTTTTCCATGCTTTTCTGAAACTTTTGACCATGTGGGCTGAGCTTCTAACAGGATATGAATCTGCGTATCATAGCTCTGATTTATATTCTTGGATAGAGCTATTATTAAGGTGTCATATGAACAGATGGGACATGAATGATGAGGCTCAGATTGGGTAACTACCAGTTGAGAGGAAATGACTAATTGAACTTCAGAGAACAAGAAGTCTGTCTTCTTGCAGTCAAAATATGTGAAACAAAAATACATATTTGTCCCTTCAATGTAGCTGAAGATCTGTTTCTTCTGCTTTTGACAGCATGGAACCTTTATGTCCATGTTGGCAGCTTGTCTGACTGCAATAATGTAGAACATACTGAAGTTTGTTTTAAATACAGGCTGCATATTTTTAAGATTATGTAAAGTATTGCTTTATAGCAGCTTAGTGCAACTATTAGGTATCTTGCAAGTTCTGTGTGATGTGGACTATAAAGATGGAGAAGTTCTTCACACTTCAATTCTAATTGTTGTGATTATAAACTGGAGACATTTCATGATTTTCCTCTCCTCTTTAAGGTGTTTTTCATTGCCCCAGAATCCTATGAAAATAATTTGGACTTCTTATGTTTTGTAACTACATTAGGCAGACATCTTTAGAATTCTTACATTAAAATTGTGAAAGCTACACAGATGAATGCTTTAAAATGTATTATGTCATAAAATAAATTGAATATCCTCCATTTCCACTTCCATTAGCTCCTACCTGTATCATAAACTCAGTCTTGTGTGCCATGTTAAAATTTGTCAAGTGTGAGTGTCAATAATGTTAATTAGTTGGCATAAATTAGCAATTTAAAAACTGTAGCACTTCAGGAATTTGAGTCTGAGCAGTGTGGATCCAAGCAGTGATTCATGTCACTAACTGCATAATCACAGAGGACTTTACACATTCAGATAACTGTAACTGGAGCTTTAAAACCAATTTAGTGCACTTGATTGATCTCAATCTATGATGTGTCTGGTCGAATTTTAAATGCTGAAAAGTGGATGGATTGCAAGTACAGGAAGAAAACCCCAACTACTTATGACAAAGCAATTTCATAATTGGGTAGGAGAAGAGAGGGAATACTTACTAGCAAAATATCACCAGAGATAACCAGCTTTAAGCATAGGGGTGTTTCTGTGGCTCTGTTTCTACTGGTACTGCAGAAATGAGGAACATAAAACTGTGTTGATCACTTAATGTAACTTCTGTTTGCAGAGTTATTATGGGTAAATTATTATTGTTTTTATTATGATGGCAGCTACTTTGTACTTTCTTTCATTTACCAGCAACAAAATGATGAATTTCTATAAATATTTTAATATCATCAACTTTGTTGCTGCTACATAAGAAGTTTAACTTAAGGAGATAATCAGTGGAAGTTAATAGACATGAAAACAGGAGATACTCTATAGCAGCAAAGATTTTATGAGTACAGGCTGAAAATGAGTGCAAGAAGAAAAGCAGAACAATTTCTTGTTTATAATCAGATGAAGTCATCAATGTTTAAGTGGCTGCATTTCACTGTAATGAAGAAATCTAGCTTTATGGAAAACATGTTCCTGTGGTTGACATCCTTTTAAAATTGGTAGTTTTTTATTTGCTATTCAGTTTCTAACTGTCAGAGTCATTTGTAAATCTGAATTTCTTCATTTTTGCTTGTTATCCTGAAGGGAAGAAGGAGCATTCAAATAGTTCACCTGTGCCAAAGAGTAGTGCAATGGCATCTTACCTATTCGCACTTTTTCTCTTTCTTTGAACTGGCATAATTAACATTTCACAATTTATGCAATTCTACTAAAATTTCAGTTGATTTACTAAGAAATACTCTATTTGCAGCAGAAGTTGGCAAGGAACACTTTCATTCCTATCCGTGCAATGGCATCTTACCTATTCTCACTTTTTCTCTTTCTTTGAACTGGCATAATTAACATTTCACTATTTATGCAATTCTACTAAAATTTAAGTTGATTTGCTGAACAAATACTGTATTTTCAGCGGGGCTTGGCAAGGAATACTTTTATTCCTGTCTTCTTTACCACATTTTCTTGCTACCAGATGCAACTTGGTTATTGCTATATTTGTACTTCAGCTCTGATATTCCTACAATAAATAATCTTTATTGCTGAAGAAGGCCTGTGGTTTATTCCTGAGCTCTCTCTGCTCTGTAGCTGTTAGTTGTAGTCTTACTCATTTGCTGCAGTTGTGTAAGGAGTACTACTGCAACAGTAGGTTATTGTGCATTCCAATTGATTTCAGGCCTCAAAGTGCTTTTTAAAAACATGATTAATGTACTGAAAGCAGTTGGCCTCAAAGAATCTGCAAAAAAGAAAGGCTTGTTTTGTAAACTTCAGTTCAAGCAATTAACAATGAGTATTGAATGGAAAAAAACCCCAGTCTTTGAGCAAAAACTGACATTATTTTTAAATTAGAATTGTGTGTTAGTTGTCTGCAAATAAATGTCTTTGCCCAGCTGCAAATCACAGACATTAAGGCCCCACAATCATGAGTTGCCACTAAAAATAATTCTCTTCCTGCCTTTTTATTCCGTTGTAAATCTGTGCAGTCTTGGGGGCTTTGTTTTGTTATATTTTCTTCCTTTGTTTTCTTTGCTCCATCCCTAGCAGCTGGGGGAGGGGGAAGTTGCAAAGCAATTGCAAATAGTTTGTTGCTTACAAAAATGGAGTTGTATAAGAATTAATTTTGAATCAATCTTTTACCTTAGTTGAACGAAACTGCAGAAGTTAGTAGACACTAGAATTTATACTGGCAGGCAGAGTGAGCAAAGAGCAGTATACTGTGGTTCTGAAAATATCAAACATTTTATCTTTTTTTGGCCAGCTACACTAACTTCAGAGTAGCTACCACTAAAAAAGCAGTTCTGTATTACTTGGAAAGATTTTTCTGGATCAAAATACAGAATGTTTATATCCTGTTGTGTTAAATTTTGTTAAAGACACTAAGTCCTGGAAGATCTTTCCAATCTTTTCCTGGAAGGATCACTATGCTTGAGTTACACAGTGCAATAGGTACATATAGAATCACAGAATGGTTAAAATACCTTTAAGAAATTCATGGCAAAGATGGCATTTAATGTTTACAAAATGTAAATATGTTGAACAGAATTTGCTATTTATGACTGGGGACTTGGAGTTGTCATTGTCTTTACACAGAGTGGCATTGCCAAGTGACTCCAAAATGGGCAAAAAATCAAATTCATTTTCTAATACTTTAGCTGGTACAATTGGTGAGGGAGAGGGAGTGTCTGCTTCTATTTCAAAACAAATGTGACAGCTCTGGAAAGCACATTTTAAAAATCAATCTGAATTATAAATAATCCTAATCATGAAGCAGCAAAAACATTGCAGTTTCTGAAAGACAAAAGAAAATGGAAAATACACTTCTTGTCTTGGAAGTGTCTCTTATGATTACAATTAATCTATCCCTGGACCTAAGCAGAAATTCCGTTTTACAATTGCAAGTTCTGCAGTAATGTCAGCAAACTGAATAAATTTTTTTAGAATATTTGTTGTACTTATTTTCAGTTCACACCACATTCACTCATTGTAGGTGATACCTGGAGGAATGAAGTCACCTTTTTCCCCTTTCATTGGTTCTGTAAATCCAGAATTTTAATTCATAGTAAACAATTTGTAAGTATTGGTTTATGTATTATATTTTGTATTAATTTCTGCTTTTCCCATCTTCTTTTGTTTCTTACTTAGGTGTATGATTGCTGATGAGGTAAGTGATGTTCCTGTTCCTCTAATACTGTCTTTTCTGGTCTTAACTTACTTAGGTGTATGATTGCTGATGAGGTAAGTGATGTTCCTGTTCCTCTAATACATGTTCCTGTTCCTCTAATAAATGTCTTTTCTGGTCTTAGTGCACTTTGTGCAGATGTGACTTTTTTTGTTTGAGAGGTGTGGGCAGAAAGGCTGGTAATAAAAGAATCCTAATTTGTGTGATAGTCAGCAGATACCCTGAAAATACCTAAGTGAGGGAAAAATTGAAACCTGACATAAGTTTAGAAGAATCCTTGAGAAAACTTAAAAGGTTACTTTTAATTGTAGGTTAAATCTCCTGTACTGTTACATTTTAAAAACACTGACTCAGTTGATTTTTTTAAAGTGCTTTATAATTGCACAGTGAGCTATTTTTAATGCATTATTAGACATTCCTGGCCCAAAGAGATTTTTAATAGATATGGTTTCCAAAGATGAATTTTTAAAGTGCTCTCATCAAGTAGTAATAGTAAAATTCATTGTGTCCATACATTTAAAAATATATGTTGTATTCCATATCAAGGAAATCTGAGTCCAGCATTTCTTCCCCCAGATAAAGCATTTTTGTAATAATGGTCTTGAAGTATTGTCAGTATAAAACCTTTCTGAAAAAGAGAATTGCTGTAGTCTCACAATTCTAATTTGGGTTTTTTCTTGACACACTAGCAGGGAGAGGGAGATGGATTATTGGGATTTAAGCATCTCCTCATACTACAAAAATCTCATTACATCTGGAGATAAACTATCCTGGCATAGAATGCAAAATATCTGGGAGCTGTGGAGAATACAGAAGTGTTCAGGGGAAGAGAAAAGGGAAGCTTGGGAAAAATCAAAATATCAGCAGTAGCTGTTTTTTTTATTAAAACAGTTTATTTCCCTCCTTGAGCTAGAAAATTAGCTGTGCATAATTGTGTTAACAATAAAAAGTCCTGGAAGATACATTTATTCCAAAATAAAGATTTTATATTTCATAATGACAATAGGTGTGGCACTGGAGGAAGTATTGTGCACTGGTGTGTGTCCTGTGCTTCTTCTATCTCTAAATAAGAAAATGTTGGTAAAATTAAATATCAGTATAATGAGCTTTTATGTAAAAAGAAATTATGGAGGAAAACTCAAGATCAGAGAATTACTGTGCATATCCCTGGCTTGTGTTACTATGTAAGGATTAAAGTAAGATAAAACTAGTATTTTTTGAAAGGTGATCTACAAACTTGTTTCTGTTTCTTCTCAGAGTGGGGACAGACAAAATTTTTCCTCAAAAATTTCAGTGTCATCCATTTCCCTGCTGGATAAAGATGGGTTTATATCAAAACCTAAGACCATAATATTTTCTCCAGTTTTTCTAGTCTCTCACATTGTTGCCTCCCTGCTGATCAGCTCTCTGGGATCTGCATCAGCCCTGGGTGTGCTGATGATAAAAGCCTTGCTTTTATTCCATATTCATTTCAACCCAGTGTCTGGATGATCACCAGGGCCTGCACAGCCTGAGTTAGGGACACAGCCATGGCAGCAAACTAAAATTTAATCTTATTTCATTGGGTTTTTTGTTTTTTTTTTTCACTCAGAGTTATTTTCAGATCACCTAAGAATTACTGGTGATACAAGGGGAACTTGTAGGAAAATTGTAATGGAAACTTGGCAATTTTGAATGAAAACTGAGTATCACAGTAGCTTTCCTATTATTTTCTTTCTAGTAATAGTAGAAAAATTCATTTTTTTCTTTTGTTCTTGGGAAATCTCTTCATTACATCATTAACTCAGTCCATTTAGACCCAATACTGGAGATGTAAGTTGTTTTATGTCTCACTGCTGTGAGTAGTTAGATAGCAGCAAATCCACTCAAATGTCCCCTGGACTCCATGGAAAACCTGCCCAGAGCCTTTTAAGGCCCATCTCTGCTTTGATGTTTCACAGGAGTCAGGAACTATCTCTTGCCTTGTGAACAAGCAGAGAAAATAGCTGCATTCTATGATAAAATTTTGGTGATGGGGGAAAGTGGGTGATATTTTTTAAATAAAACCCTAAATTCTGACTCTCATAATCATCTGTTGCCATGATTATTCACAGATGGAAGTGTTCCCACCTTGACAATATGAAGGATGTACTTTCCTGTTAAATGTAGATATTTTTTAACTCTTCCCCATGTCTGTACAGCTGAATTCTCACTGTCTGGGCTTTCTCATCTGTGGTGCAGGCCAAGGAGAAACCATCAGCCCTGGTGAATCAGAGCAGTAGGTTTTTTTTGTTGACCCTCTGGGTCAAACCCAGAGCTCTTCCCCCTCTTGCATATGCAATTGAGGACAAAGTTCTTGTTATTGTAAGGCATCCTGTATTTTTCTTTCCTTTGCATAATCTTTTAAAAATGTTTTAGTAGCTTAACAAGTTAAAGAGTTTGATCTTTTTAGTCTTTCCTATTAAGACCCCGAGCTGAAAATCTTGTGAGATGAATGGAAATGCTGCTTCTACTTTGATGAGCTAACCAGATACAATACATGTATTAATGCATTTAACTAGGAAAACCTTGTTTCTTGAAAGATGACCTGTGGTAACAAAGTGATAAGTAAATACATGCTATATAAGTAGCTCTGTGACTGGGTTTCCTTTATTTGGTTCTGTCTTTGCAAAATCTTCTGGGCTCTTCTGAATGGAATGTGCTTTCTGAGCAGAGACATCTGATTTTAATGTTGTCCTTTTCTCTTCTTTTCCCAGATGGGGCTAGGAAAAACAATTCAAGCAATTGCCATTTCATATTATTATAAACATGAATGGCCTCTCTTAATTGTAGTGCCTTCCTCTCTGAGATACCCTTGGGTGGATGAGATGGAGAAATGGATTCCAGAACTCTCTCCAGATGACATTAGCATCATTCAGAACAAAACTGATATTGGGTGAGTAGTTTGTTGATCTTCTCCAGAAAGGCTTGCTCACCACCCCTGCTCAAGCAGGGCTACCCTCTGGGCTGTGAGAAACATCCCCTGGGCTATCAGCCACCCCTCCCAGTTTTCTGTTCTTGTATCATAGTAGTTACTCAGTTTCTTTGAAGTTGAGGGATCTGCTTTTTGCAAAGTAGCAAATGCTTGTCTGCTGAAAATTAGATTACTTCAGTGTGTCTCAAATTGAACATACACAGTTATTTCTCAACTCTGATGAATTCATTAGCTTCTGCAAAACATTTTTTGAGAACTTCTGGTGTACATTACAAAATAAGGAAGTAATTACTGTTAGAATTCCATTTAGCACACTGAGAAAATTTGCAAGTTCGAATAAGTAATCCCTAAATAACTGAAAAGGTCATCATGACCTACGCTTTCTATCTTTAGATTTAATAGCATGAATTCATCACAGAGGCTATGTCTTGGGTGTTATTAGAATAACTCTCCTATTACCCTGGGCTGCAAGGGTGGTTTTGGTCTGCTTTACTGTAAATGACTTGGTTGATTTTATGCTAATGTTTAGATCTTGTTCTAAAACTTTGGTGTGAAGGGAAAGTGATCTTCATCTTTTTGGGAATATCAGAAAGTGACTTGACTGCCAAGATGTGCTGCTTGGAACCTTCCTGGTAACCACAAAAATCCAACTGAAAATGCATTTTGAAAGCTTCATCGAAGGGTAATTCCTACTGAGAGTCAAAATTTAAATTCATCACAGGAATATCTGAAAGGCATCCCAGGTGTTTATCTGAAAGGCACTCAGTGCTTATGTGCATACAGGGGAGATGTGGATCAGGCAAAATGATGGGAAAATTAAATGGCAGATGAAATTCTGTTCCTTTTAAGATTTTTTTAAAGGAGTAACTTAACTACTTACCTTAACTATTATTACCTATTTTTATTCAAAAACAAGGAAAGATAAAAACTTGGGTTTCTGCTCATTTAACTCCCAGGAGGCTTCCTAGCTGTAAGTGAGGTTACTGTTGAACTAATTAATATTTTAACATTAGAAAGTGTTTCATGCATTTGTAAGAAAATGTAAAAGTACAGCTGCCAAATGTGGTTTAGCATTTTGTTAAATTCTACTTCCATATGTTAAGCTTTGATTTCTCTCAGTTTAATACTTTGCTTTTCTTCAAAACTTCCAAGTTTACTGCTTAAGTGTTAACTTCTTGATTAAAACAGGTTAAAATAAACCTAGGCATCAGTTTAGGTTTGCAATTTCTGGCCAAATTTGAAACTGGAAGTTTCTTGATTAAATTGGTTCCACCAAAACAAATAAGTTCATTTGTAATTTTTTTTTTTAATGTACCCTTCAGAAAGGGTAAGGGAAATTTGTGCTTTCCTGGTTGCATTTAGCTGTATGGTGGCAGCCACAGTCTGCAGAGCCCACAGTGCCAGAGCATGAATGTGTAGCTGCATTTCCTTTCTTCCTCTTAAATCCTCAAGGAAACTTCAGCTTGTTTGGTTTCTTGATCTCGCTACTGCAGAGCAAACAGAAATGATGCCAGCAGGGCAGTGGTGTCTGACAGATGGGTAGACCAGCTGTGACCCCATCCTGGTGACTTGTGTGTCTAACAGCTTTGAGTTCCTGTGCTGCTCCTGAAGGGCCACAGTGCTCTCTAGTGATTTTAAAATCAGTTCATGCCTTGGACCTGTATACATATTGAAATTTGTCATAAAAGGTTCATTTTCAATTAAATACTATTTTTTCATCTTGTGCCACATTGACTCCTTGCTTCCAGTTGTGGGTTTTTTTTTTTTGTTTTCTTTTGTTTTTTTGTTTTCTTCTTGTTCTATTTGAGCAAAAAAGCTGGATACCAGCTCTGGCAGGAATAGTTTTTCCAGGTGGTGAGGTTCAGCCCAGTCTGTACTCTCCCAGTGCCCAAATACTCAGGGACAGTCTGCTTAATCCTCTCAGGCTGCTGGTGAGGGACTTGTACCCAGAGCAGTAGAAAGCTTGCACAGAGGCATTATTACTTCAGGTGTTTGGGTGCTAATTAAGATGCTGGCTTGTGTGTAACTTTTTGTCCACAAAGTGGATTTTTCCAATGGGATGCCCCCAGAAAGGAGCACAGGGTGAAGCAATGCATGCAAGTAAATGAAATTCCTTTGGAATGCAATGTGTGTCTTCTGAAAATGGTTATGAAATGTGTGTGGTTGAGAAGTGTGAGATGTTTTAAACACCAAAAGCTGTTTTGTTACCCTGACAGCCCACGTGTCAATCAATCCAAAAGGAGACACACATAACTTCTGAGATAAGTTTTTTATAATCTCTCTGCTATATTAATTGTCCTACAATAAAAATTTACTAAGGAAACTTGTGGATTTTCTCTTTCAGGGGAATATCAACAAGCAAAGTAACAATTCTGGGGTATGGGCTGTTAACATCTGATGCACAGACCTTGGTAGACACTTTGTACAGGCAGAAATTTAAGGTGGTTGTGATTGATGAGTCACACTATATGAAATCCAGAAATGCCACCCGTAGCAAGATTTTACTGCCAATTGTTCAGAAAGCTCTCAGAGCTGTTCTCCTTACTGGAACTCCTGCTCTAGGAAGACCTGAAGAGGTATTTGACATATTCTGTTTGTTTTGGGTTTGGTTTTGTTTGTTTTGTTTTTTTTTAAGAATAGTATCAGTAATAAATGTTCAGTTTTGTAGATTTGTTGAATATATTCAATTACATGCATTATGACATCAAAAAGTACATTGGCTGCATCAGGAAGGACAAGTATAAGAAACTAAACCAATTTTGTTTGAGTTGATTTACAAACTTGCTTCAAGCTTGTGCACAGGTGACTTGAGACAGTGTTTCTTGCAAGGAATTAATCTTGCATGTAATAGACTGATTGTTGGGTGAAATAAAAAATAAAGAGCCTAAGCACAGAAGTGCTTGTTTCTCCTGGGTAGAGAAGTCTTTGGTAGACAAGATCTTGTAATAAATCTTCTGCTTCATCATCTGATAAAGAAAGCCCTTAGCTTCACTGGTCTTTTAGCTATTCCTAATATTCACTTCAGGGAAAAAAATGCAGGCTGTTCTTGTTACACATCCAGAATGACAAATTTTCTTTTGAAGGAAGTTCAGCTTATGGAATTAGGGAGGAGCAGAGAGGTAATGAAAACCCTCTTGGGTTTTATTCTGAACCTAAGACAGCTGCCTTTATTTATCAAATGTAGGGGGAAAATGAGTATATAAGTATATAAATGAATATAAGAGCTGACTTGAATTCAGGGAACTTAAAAGAGTTATATAAATAATATTTTATGCTTCAGCATTCCTTACTGTGTAAATAGAACTTATGCCAAGACCCTTTATGAATTTAATTTGTTGAAAGAGTTCATAGCTTGGGGAAGGTATGGAAAAGGGCTTGGTATATAATGAGTACTTACCTAAAAGTTTATTAAGAATATTTATGTTTATGGGTGTGGATAATTACTAAAACTTCCTGTACAAAGACATTTCAACCAGCCCTGGATGAAGAATTTGAATTAGAAAGTGTTCTACCTTTGTATAGTACATGGATACTGGGACCAGTGTCATTGTTAAAGGTCTTTAAAGGAAATTCCATACAACCTGCCTTGACCACAGCAATGGCATCAAAATTCATGACCAAACAGAAAATAATTTGTGATATTTTTGTAGTGATAGTGATTTTCTTCAGTGGCTTACAAAGCACAATATAAAAAGCATTAAATGTCTTTAACCAGTTCTGTGTCATAAGCAGAATCTTTGTATAAAGTCTTTAAATGTACAGAAAATGATCTCAGAAGCCAGGAGGCTTTGACAGCATAACAGCTTGTAAAGCAGGATTCCTTCTGGTTAAGGTAATCTAAACTGGTATTTATCTCCTGCTACTCAGCGGGGAAAAAAGCTGTGAAATTTCTGCTCTGCATTGATATTGTCCATTTTTTGAAGTAAAACTTAAGAATTGAATAAGTTTTTAATGTATTTTAGGAAGCAGACCACTCATGTAATAGCTGCACTGAAGCTTTGCAGGAGCCCGTGTACCTGGCAAATGATAAAAACTGTATTTTTAGGAATAACTTCATCTCATCCATGTTTTCTTGGTGAATGTGAATCTTTTCAAGCTGTCAGTGCTGTTACAGTGGTCTGAGTGCTCTGTTCTTTGAGGGCTTCCCACAACTGTCCTGTCTTAAGACTCCTGTATCCTGTGGAATTTCTTTTGCATTCAGGCCAAGATCTGTGGGTTTTGTGCAAATATTAAATGTAAACTTAGCACAGGAACCATGTATTGATTATTTCTAATTAGTCTTCCATTCACAGGCAATTCTAAATTTTTCACTGTTGCTGTTTTATTTTTTTATACAGCTCTTCATGCAGATTGAGGCACTATTTCCAAGAAGGTTTGGAACTTGGAATGAATATGCTAAAAAATACTGTGATGCTCGTGTCAGGTATTACTTATTTACATTCTTATTTACATTTACATGAGCATCATTGATTTTTCTTGTCATGCCAAGTGAGAAAATCAGTAGGTAGCTCCTCTACTGCTTTTTCACACCATCTTGGTTTGAAACCCAGGGTCATCTACCATCTTCTTCATCAAAGAGCATTGGGAAAAGGATGACACTGATTAAATTAATTAATTAATGCTGTTAAAGTTTGAAATAAGGTTGAAGCATTCTGTTAAGTAAAATTATTTATACATTTACTGTATATGAGCTGTGGAGGTTTTACCTTCAGAACTGGAGTTTTTGACTCAGTCTTAAGCTCATGGTCATGTAATAATTTATCTCTCTCTTTATTATGGGATCTAGGTTTTTTTCAACCTCACCACATTTGGGTGGGAAAAAAGTCCAGTACTTGGCTCTGTATTTCACAGGCTGACTGTCTTAGCTAAAAATCTCACATCTACAACTTTGCATGTATTCAGAATAACAGATTTTTGTCAGCTAAATTGGCTAGCATTTAGATTTAATTTTTACAATAATAATTACATGGTTTCATTTTCATAAAACTTGTTTTTCTCTCTCCATCGTATGCATTTTATCAGTATTTAACTTCAAATAACATGGAAGATCACTGTCTAATTTTCAGACAGAGAAATGCTATTTTTTCCATGGTGTTTTGACTGAATGCATCTGTAATTTTCACACCACAAGTGCGCGTGGGTACAGCATGGTTAGCTACTCAATCATAGATGATTATCTTATTTTTGGAATACCATAAACGTAATAAAAATCAAGTTCAGGGTTTGGCAAGCTTTCAGTGAATAACTTTTTCTTCATGACTTGGCTGGAACAAAACATCCTGTGGTAATAAACTTGATAGGATTATTTTATGCAGCACTTCCTGTGAAAATTTGGGTGGTTTTTCCTTAGGTGTCCATAGACACCTGTTTTAAAGATGAACTCCAAACTATTTCTGTGAGGTTTAGCCTGCCATTTCTGTCTTATCCCTGATGCTGAGGGTGGAGGAAGGAAGCCTTTATAAGGACAGGTATATAAATAGACCAGGGAAGGGATATGAGCAAAAGATGTTGCTGTCTTCCATCTGTGCCATTCCCACTTCACCAGTGCAGAAGTGACTCCCTCAGCCCTTTTTCCCAAATGATTCTATTCAGCTAATTCAGCTAATTAGAACACTGTTGATAAAGTCAGTAAGGCTTAAAAATCTCTAAATTATTGTGGGGGTTTTGTGGCTGTTTGTTTGTCTTTTAATAAAAATTACATGCTTTTAACACACTCTTCTGGCCCTGGAAAATGCTACCTGGGCTTTTCTCCAAATCTGTCATGTTTATTATTTTATTGTCTCTTGGTGATGCTGACAGAGAAAAGCTGTTGTTCTTGCTGCAACACTTCCTCAAAAACAGCAAAGCAAGGAAAGAATAAGGAAGATTGAGTTAATAAATCTGTTCTCTTTTCAGTCTTTATCTTCTTAATGTTAGACCTTCTTCCTCTGTTTAACTTTTGAAGATGTTAGCTTAAGCTTTAAATCCTGTCTCTGACAGTAACTAAGAGGGAATTCTTAGGGAGGGAGAAAAAGGAATATTGATGGTGATATTTGCAGTTTTCATGATGGCTTTCCTGTCTGTAATATAATAAAGATTGTTCTCATGGTGGTGTATTCTTCTCATTAGTCCATTGACACAGGAGTTCCAAAATTAAACCTGAAACTTCTGTTTCCTGTGGACAGTGAAGTATGGGAAGCTGGGAATGGACAGAGAATTGTGTGCAGGTGATGGGCAGTGACTCCTGCAGGCAGTGGTGGCTGCTGAGAAGTTGAAGCACACTTTCATATCCAATAGCATGCTTTAAAATTGATTATGTACTGAAGATTTCTATTGAATTTGGAAGATCTCGTGTTTACACTCTGTATTGATTTATCATTTTCAGGTTTTTTGGTAAAAGAAGGCAATGGGATTGTAGAGGAGCTTCAAACTTAGAGGAACTACATCAACTTTTAAGTGAAATAATGATCAGAAGATTGAAGAATGATGTCCTAACTCAGCTGCCTCCCAAAGTCAGGCAACGTATTCCATTTGACCTCCCACAAGCTGCAGCAAAGGTAAATTTTTCACTTTTGCTAAAAAAAAAAATTTTCTTAATAAATGGAAATATCTATGTATGGATATGTATTTTTATGTGTGCATGTGTATTATATGTAGTTACAATGATTGTGTGAGTATAAAGCAGATTATCTCTGTTACTGTTTTTTAAAATATAATGCAAAGAACACTAATACTGCAATTCCTTTCTTCATCAATGATAAAATTTGTTCTAATTCTAGCACAAACTTCTTTTCTGTCTTCTTTTCCCATAGATTTTGAATTCTGCAGTTACTTTTACCCAATTTTGATAAGAATTCTTCAAAGTTCCTAATCATTTCACACTTAAAACATACCTGTACTTTGTACTCTCTGTCTAACCACTGGTCTCTTCTGCCAATTAGAATCTGAATGCCACTTTTGCAGAGTGGGAGAAATTAATGAGAGGTCTGAGATCAGATGCCACTGAAAGCCACTTTTCTCAAGTCATGAATCTGATCACACGCATGTATAAGGAAACAGCCATTGCCAAGGTGAGCCTGCAAGTCTTTCCTTAATATCCCTAAATTATCCAGCGTGTGTTTTTAACCTCACAGAATTGGTTTTATTGGCCAGAATACAAGATGAGGTTATTTGGTTTGTTTTGTAATCATGACATGGAGAAAAACTCTCTTTTTTCCTGTATGTTTATGGAATAGGCAGAACCCCATTACAATGAAAAAAGAAATCTGAAGATCACTGCAATGTGTATTGCATTAACTGTTGATCACTGATAAATTTTGTTATTCACTGTCATCATTGCTTTAATGGCTTTTGCAAAAGATACTGAAAATTACATTTGACACAAAAGAATTCTATGAATGCTTAAAGAGAGCAATATTTTATGATTATGCTATCATGACCATATCAAATTTATTCTTTCAGTTTTGATATATGGCTTTGTACGTGTGGATACAGAAGTTCTGATTAAATATTACCTTGTCTGTTTGAAATATGTTTGTTTTTCTCAAATATGGATTAAAACATCAGATAATGATGTCTGAATTGAAAGGGGGAGTTTATCTAAATCTTAATCTGGAAGAAGTACCATGTAATTATATGATCTTTGGAGGATAAATGTGGTTTTGATCTCTCCCTGAAGGAGTAAGTTAGGTTTCTCCAAGACATCAAGTTGTGATTTTTTTAAAAACAAAATTAATCTGAATTATTTGATTCTTAGCAATGTCAGTGTTTGATAAAGTCTTACATGGATAACAAAAGATATGGAAATTTACCTTTTCATGTTACAAGGAATTGAAAGAAATGAAAATAAAAACTGTCTTTTTGAATATTTTGTATGTCTCCCTAATGAAAACACTCACTGCAGGCAGGAGCAGTCAAAGACTACATCAAAATGATGCTTTACAATGACAAACTGAAGTTCCTCGTCTTTGCCCATCACCTGAGCATGCTGCAAGCCTGCACAGAGGCAGTGATAGAGAGCAAGGTAAAGCCTTAACAAATGTGCACACAAATTTACCTCACTCACACAAGTGGCTGCCAGCTGTGTTTGGATTCAGCAGAACTGCACACGAGTACAGCAGTGGAAGGATTTTATGTGTGTGTGGATCAGTGCCACTGGATTAGAAGGGATCATGTGGTTCTGAAGAACTGCTTTGTGTGTAAGGATGATGTAAACACACTTGTATCTGGTATGACTTTATTATTATTAGTATTAAATCACTGCTGTAGGCAATTGTTTTCCAGATGTTTCAATCAGTATGCTTCTGTCTATTTTTGAGGGGTTTTAACAACACACTATCATCAAACCTGAATGTTTAATTCAAAGCAGTAGAAATGTTTGCAAACAGCTTTCACCTTGTTTTGATCATGGACTCTTAACTATTGCTTGGGAATGGTGGCTAACTTCGCTATTTTGTATTTTTATTCTTTTTAACTGTTTGGAATTTTTAAAAATGGTGTCAGAATAATTCCAGATTCTTCTGTGAAATATGCCATTTTAAGATCCTATGTTCATTTATTTTCTACTTTTGCAAACAGGGAATACAAAGTCTACACTTCTCTAGAGAGAGACTTAATTTTAAATCAAATGGCAAAGGAGTGCTGATGTATCCTGATCCCCATGGCAGGAATAGAACAGTCCTTTTCCTGTTTTTATTGGGGGACAGAGAGGGATTTGGTCTGAAAACAGACACTGATGATGTCATTTAGTCTCTGTTCTGATGTCACAGGCTCGCTACATCCGCATAGATGGGAGTGTTCCCTCTGCAGAGAGGATTCACCTCGTCAATCAGTTCCAGAAGGACCCCGAAACCCGCGTGGCCATTTTGAGTATTCAAGCAGCTGGTCAGGTAGGGCAGAACAGAAAATATGAGAACTAATACACTTGAAGGATATAGCTACTGAAATTATGAGAACTAATACACTTGAAGAATATAGCTACTGAAATCATTGATGAATGAAGTGGTTTACTGAAGGCAATTTATCTTCGTGCAGTTTGTCCTTTGCAGGCCCTGTGTTCATTTCTTTGCGTTAATCATCTTAACTGTTCTAAGCCTCTATTGAATTTATTTGAGCTAAATGATGATAAGCAGCAGTATCTAATTCTTGAATAATTATAAAAACTCCATTTCTCTAAAAGCACTAGATTAATAAGCAATAGATGTTATTCCATAATGAAAAGCAGTGTGCAGTCATTGCACAATATTGAAGTATTTTTTTAATCTGAAGCCCAAAGAAGAATCACTAAAATAAACCCATCTGCTGTTGAGGACCACCTTGACCACCCTCTTATTTCCATATTAAGTTGTCCTCTACAACCTTTAGCTTGTTAAAATTTTTGTGTGTGGTATTTTGTTTTTAAAGAATGCATCTACTTCTTCTGCTTAGGGTTTAACATTCACTGCTGCCACTCACGTTGTGTTTGCTGAATTATACTGGGATCCAGGCCACATCAAACAAGCAGAAGACAGAGCACACCGCATTGGGCAGTGCAGCTCAGTGAACATTCACTTCCTGATAGCCAAGGGAACCATGGACACCCTCATGTGGGCAATGCTCAACCGCAAGGTGGGTGGGCACGGGGCCGAGGGGGCAGGGCTCGCTGGGCTTGGGCTGCACTCCAGTGCCACTGTCTGGTTTATCTGCAACACTCTGAGACAAATTGGTACACCTACAATTGCTGATCATCAAAATGTCCATGTTTGTTCTGGTTTAGTCTTCTCTAGCTTTTTGCTTTTCATTCAGGATGCAAAGATAATGAGTTTTGCCATGGGGAACGAGATGGTTCATAGCCACAGGAGATGGTTGTTTTATCTTCTAGCTCTTTATTGCTGTTGTTTCTCAGTCTAAAATTTTAAGGGATTCAGGCATTCTGCTCACTCTCAACAGCTAGAATTTGTTGTGTTTTTTTTTTAATTGAATTAATGTTGTGGCTAAACTAAGCTTCCTTTGTGAGAGGCAGAGGCATTCTCTTTTTCAGTAGATCCAAGATTATTACACTGATCTTTTCTTCTCTTGCCATTTTCCACAAGTATCACCCAGTTGTTGCTAGCAGCTGGAGAATCATAGAATGGTTTAGGTTGGAAAGGTCCTTAAAGCTCATCCTGCCTGGTGCATTATGACTCTCCTTACACATGGCAGAGATGGGGCTCAGTAATTCAACAGCAATTTACTTTACAAGCTCTGTAACAAAATAATTCTGTATTTGTCTCCACTTGCCAAGCAAAACATGTTAAGGCTGTTAGAGGGTGTACACAGTGTATATATTCTCTTTTATCTTCAGTAAATACTGACATTTTGTGTACAGCTCCCCTAGTTGCAATGTGCTAAATACAGCACTTACAATTATTGTGTTCCTGCAGGCCAAAGTCACAGGCAGCACCTTGAATGGCAAGAAAGAGAAAATGCAGGCTGAAGAAGGGGATAAGGACAAATGGGATTTTTTGAGTTTTGCTGAAACCTGGACCCCAAATGAAAGTCTAGAAGATCCCCCAAATGAACTTTTATTTACGCATGTAAGAATTGAAACTTTGTTTTTTGTTTCCTTTCATTTAAAAAAAATTGTAGCAGCCATTTGCTTCCGTTTCTGTGCACTTCAGACATTACTAATGGAGAAACATCAAAAAAGTAGCAAAAAGTAATGCAAATGCCATTTTAAAACTTAGGTGAAGTTGGGAAAAATGCTCTCTGGAGAATAAATGTCATCTACATCTTCTGATGGGTTCTTATGTTATGTTTAGGTGACTGAGCCACCCTCAGAATCAGATAAGACCAAGTAATTTCTGTTCAAATGACATCTTTGCTAACTGTGCTGAATTAATTGGACTAATGTTTAATTTGGACTAATATTTCCTGTAATGAACATCTTCAGAAAAGGCACACAGCTTATCAGTTCTGTGTATCTGTTTTCTGGTAGTGCCATTTCAGAATTTCCAGGAGCATATTGAAAATACTTTTCTGGAATCAGGAGAGAAATGTTGAAGTGCTTTTTGTGCTCACTGTTTGTTCTTGAAGTTGTCTTTTGTTTAACAGTTTCTGATGCAGTCACAAGTGGGGTTTAGAGGTCTTTTCCAACCTAAATGATTCTGTGGTTCCTATTCCTTTCCTCTTCCCTAGTTTGAAAAGGACAGACAGCATGACATCCGTTCCTTCTTTTCCCCCAAATCCTCCACGGAGAAGAAACGCAAAAGATTTTCTGGTGATGAATTGTTATATGATGATTCAGAACCTTCTGCAGTCACAAAAGAAGAGGGTGCTGAGAAGAGCAATGAAAACCTGGATTCCACGAGGAAAAGTGAGGTGGAGGCAATTTGTGATGAAGATACTTGTGAGCATGAAGCCAAAAGAGCAAAGAGCATAAGTGGATTGACCCCAGTGAGCTCCAGTAATAAAAAGAAAACATCTCTGACTGGAAAAAAGCCTTCTTTGTTTTCAGAAAAAAACAGTGAACTCCGTCCTTGTGGCTTAAATACTTCAAGTGAAAGTACAGATTTCAATAAAGCTTGGCACTGCAGTGCTTGCACTTACATTAACAATGCTCTGCTGCCTTACTGCGAGATGTGCCATTGCCCCCAGAGCAGGGATGGTGAGTAAGGGGTGCTGCAGAGGGAAAGGTGCATTTTTCATTTCAGTTGTGATCAGGCTCAATAAATACATTTTTTTTTAACCTCTGACTACACAGAAGTCCTGGAAAATATGATACTTCTTAGTCTTGCTTTCCCCAAGGATCTTTTACATGAGTCTAACTTGAAACAAGTGCAAAATACCCATAAAATGTTAGCAGGATATAAAGGTCATAAGGAAGAATATATCCTTTGTTTTGTTTGCAGCAAATGTCCCTCTCATCTTCCTTGAGGTTTATGGTTATTCTGAATACAATTAAACAGCAATACTTTTCTTCACCTTTCAAAACTAAGTAGTGGGGCATTAGAGTTTTATTAACTTGAGCATTGTGTATTTGTCATGAGAGACATTATCTGGAAAATACGGCTTTTCTTTCTCCACCAGCTCACAGTAGATTTCTTTCACTAAATTTATTTAAGCTATCTGGAAAATTAATGAAACATTTTTATAAATATATGCCAGTGTTTGTCATTTCAGTTTCAAAGCCATGGGTAAGGTTCTTTTTGCTTCCTTTTTTATTTGTTTAAATCTCTGGACTTGTTCAAATAAGGACAACTTCTGAGTTTCACAGCTATAAATCAATGCCTTGGAAAACTACTCTGTATGTTTATGGTATACAAACTGTAAATAATACAGAATTGCTAACTGCATTGTTTATTACACAGATATTTTTACATTAATCTGGGTGCACAGGATTACATAAATTAAAAGCTTTGTTCCATGTGTGTGTTATCCTACCATTAAAGTTAGCTCTAACTTCCTAAGTGGTTGCACCATAGTAATATTAGAGAATGCAGTGCCATTTCTTTGTATTTCAGTGATGTGTTCCTGTCTCAGCTGTGTTATTAGGTACCTGCCAGGGAACACAAATCATTGCTTTGCTTCTTTCTTTGTCTTTAGGTGAGAGAAATGGTGAAGCTCCCAGGAGCCAGACTGAGGAAGGAGTGTCAGAGGAGCCCAGGAGAGATGGAGAGAGAGCAGAGGGCAGTGCTGAAGGCAGAAGAGGAAATTTGGGGGAACTGGGGTCCCAGAAATCTCTTGAAATCAGAGAACAGGAAACTGTTGGCACTGAAAAGGAAAAAAGCAAAAAAGAATGTGGAGAAGGTAAAGTGGGACTCTGAAAGAACAATTCTATCCCATTGTGAAACTGCATTGAATACCTCTGGCATGAAAAATGGCTTTTAATTAAAAACCTACACCTCCAAAACACAGAAGTGCAAACACCAGCATGGGACTTTCTCTTTTTGGCCTGGGCCATCTGTTGAATTTGGATGCTGGATAAGCCCAGCCTTTCCACACAGCTCCTGGAGCAAACCAGAGCTGACTGACTTCAGGACTGTGTCAAACCAGCAGCTGGGAATGTGGGTGGTTTTACTGGAACTCAGGACAGACACAGGCAAACAGATGATGGGTCTTCCAGGAGAAACAGAAAAGTAAAATTCACAAATACCTTCAGAGTTTGCTGCTTCAGCTCTGCACCTTATGTTGTTCTGGAATTAGATACATATTAAATATTGTTTTTAATGTCAGAGTAGAATGAATGAATAAAAATCTTTAATGCCACCATTTTTTCTGTTGTAGATAAATCAGACACATTCCAAATATATGATGGGCTTATGTTCTGTGCAAGCAGGAATACTGACAGAATCCACCTCTATACAAAGGTAAACCTGAAATATGCATGGTTATTGTTATTTTAAAATTGCAAAGGGGAATGTTGCCCTATGAAATGTTTTTGTATGTTCTCCTTTGTTATGTTTGATGTAAAAGCATTAATATTTTTGTATTAACTGAAATGTACAAAAATTAGGTAGTTTATCATTCTAGTTCTTTTTCTCAATGGAATTAAGTAATAATTCCTTAGATACATAACTTCCAACACTTGGCTTACAGAATTGGGCTAATACATTAAATAATCTGTTAGAAATTCCAGTGACAGTTGTGTAAAATTCCTTTTTTATTATTAGTGTCTTATCACAAAATAACTTGAATAGAATAACATTCAAAATTCAAATTAAAAATGACAGTAAATCCTGACACACTAAGTAAATAAAATATTGCCACATTTTCAGAAAGCTCAACATTAGTGCTATGTGTAAGTTAGTAATTTCTTGAATAAAGCCCATTATCATTAATTTCCAGTGGTGATTGGGTACAGAAACCAGCAGCTGGGAATTTTCCAGGTCATTATTCAAGGGGAGATCAGGACTTGCCAATTTCTTCTTTCAAGTGATAGGAAAGTTCAGTGGGAAGATTTCTTCCAATTCACTGAGTGAATCAGTGTGCTCAGGTGCCACTGAAGCAGCACAGATAACTGAGGGCAAGCCTTTGAGATAAGACATTCTGTGAGGCTGATGCAGCTGGGAAAAGTCAAAAAGAGTCCAAAAGTCCTCTTGTATCTGAAAATTTGTTAAATGTACTTACAGTGTATGCTCCTCCCTAGCTTCACATGTTGTATTCAGACAGAGATGCATTTTGGGTGGGTTTTGGGCAATTGTCTGGTTTGGGTTTTGCTGGGATTAGATTCATTGTGCCAGATACCATTCAGCAGATTTTGTGCAGTGAAACCCCAGAGAATTCTGCTTTGACTCCTTCTCTTGAATGCTTGTGAATCATCAATAAGTTTCTTGGCTAGATGTACTTTGTTCCTTGTACCCACTGGGACAACTTATTCCTTTAAAAATTAAATGGAGAACTTTTGCAGACATTAAAAAGAAGTATGATAAACAATGTTCAAGAATTCTTTTTTTTAATTGTAATGAAGTGACATTCTCCTATCTCCAATCATTCATTTCCCTTAGAATTCAGTCAAGAGGATTGTAATTTCAGTTTAATATAAGGCAGTTTGTGTTTCTGAACTATCTGCAAGGAAAAAATCCAGATCTATTAAAAGTTAAAATGTTAAGCCTTGTTGCTTTTAGGTAGATTAATATGAATAATCTTCCTTGCATTTTTCCTGTTATCTCTGTGCCTTATTGTTAAGTCTGGAAAAATTTGACCTTGAGGAACTAAATTTAGTGGGAAGGGAGGAGAATTCACGTGAAACAGATTACTTTTCTTCATGGTGCTACATTGCATCTGTAAACAAAACTGTTTGCTTTTCTAGGATGGTGAACCACTGAATCATAATTTCATTCCACTGGACATACAGCTGGATAACTGGGAAGATTTACCAGAGACTTTCCACAACAAAAAAAATCGTGCATTGGTAAGAACAGTTCTACTGGCACAGCAATATAATATTTAATGCAGAAGAAGACTACTTACTTTTACAAAAATAAATGCAGAATACTGCCAGGCCTTGGGATATAGGCACAGTTTCATCAAAGCAATCTTACAGATGTTGATGTGAATATTAATTATGGAATCTGTTACTCTGGCAAATTATTGTGCCTCCTGTTCACACTGCAGTAGAAGGAATTAACCAGGCATCATTTAATTTCTCATTTACAGGATTGGTTGCTAACTTTCATAAGTCAAGAAAATAACTTCTTAAAGGTTCTGAATGAAATGGAACCACACTCTAAATAAGAATGTTCTAGATTGTATCAGGCTGCAGGCCTGAGCAGGCCTTCATTCTCACTCTCCCTTTGGTCTACTAAGAGTTTTCAAAGCACTGTCAGGCACAGCTCCACAGAGACATTCAGTTAATTTAGGAATAAAGATCCCGTTCATAATGGGGTTTGAGAGGAACACTGCAAACACAAGTACTCAAGTAAGGAAATCCACATTTAAACTGGATGGGAAATATTTTCTGTTTAACTTAAAATCTGATTTTCCAAACAGAAAATCAGCATGTAGGAATAAAACTGATTCTTTCTGTATGTTCTCCAGCAAGGTTGGAATTTAAATTTGTAATGGGGATACCTGACTGACTGAACCAGCTGTTGTGTGAAGCAGCTACTGAGTGGGTTCCACACATGGGGGGTGTGAAGAGTTACTTCAAAGTACCATCTCTGGTTGTAGGAGCTGTTTCCAGCCAGGGTAGAATGCACTAGTCCATGGCACTGTTCTGCTGTAATTAACTCTGTGCAAAGCCTGTCCTGCTGCTGACTGTCATGTTCTCTGCCAGATCCTGAGGTTTGTGAAAGAATGGACTCGTCTAACAGCAATGAAACAGAAGATTGTCAGAAAAAGTGGTCAGATATTCTGCAGTCCCATTCATGCTGCAGAGGAGCTGTCTAAAAAGCAGTCAGTGGGCAGCAGCACAAAGAGGTGTGTGGGGTTTGGTTTTAATTCCTTCTACTAATTATTGCAGAAAGTTTGATTTATTTAATGTGGCCTTCAGTGGAATGATGCTAAGTCTGAACTGGACATTCAGTGATTGCTTTTCAGAGTGACAGAGGCAGCCAGGCATGTTGGTGAATCTGCTGGAAGTGTCTCCTTCCCTGCCCAGTTCTGTGCCCCATTCAGCAGCTGCTCTGGCTCTGCTGCACTGCATGTTTCAACATCTGGAACTTGCCAGGTGTTTTTAAAGGAAAAACCCTGACCTCAGGGCCACAGCAGAAAAGTAAGGTCAAGGGGTGTTTTCCCCACCTAGAAGCAGAAATAAATCATTAGTTGCCATCAGTGAGATAATGTTTTATTCATAATTCACAGCCAACTGCCCTTTCCAGTTCTTGTTTTTTCTTTAAGCAGTTCTGTTCTCTGTGGATGACATTTCTCAAAACTGTTTCTCTTTGCTGAGTGCCACTGAAAAGAGCTGGTGTTTGATCCTTGTTAAAACCTAAATGTACCTTTGATTCCCTTTCTTTTTCTGATGTAGTCTTCCTTGACAGACATTTGTAGCCTCAGTGTTGTCACTGCTCTGCACAGAACATGTCATGCAAACCATCTAAAACCTTCTTATTCCCCTCAATCCCTACTGTTAAATTCCTCAGGGTGACTCTATTTTGGCTATAGGTAAGAATGAAGTAAATAAATAGTTTGTAATTCCAGTAGTGTTAGAAGCAGAGGGTAGTAAGTGTTAACCTCTTGCCTGATTGTGCCTTCCCATGAAGTACAGGAAAAATCAGTGAATGGTGTCAGAAAACCTACCAGGACCTATAGCAGCCTTGTAGGGTGGGGTGTAGGGTTTGGCAGATGTTCAGATCAGAGATGTCCTCAAAAGAAGTTGTCTGAATAGTGGTTTCTGTGAAACAATTTTAAGTTCTTAACTCAGAGCAGTTGTGTTTTGCAGGGTTTCACATGAAAATAAAGTGGAGAGATGAAACACAAGTAACAGAGCAAGGAGTCCTCCAGGGCATGTAAAGCTTTCTGGATTATCCAGTGTCACTGAGACATCACCTAACTGAAACAAAATGCCTTTCAGGTTCACTGGCAGGCAGTATCAAATTGCAGTCATTTTTAAATTGTTATGCACAAACCAAGTTACCTGTTCACTGGTTAGAATTCACTTTTAGAAAAGGGTATTTAATATGGAAGTATATAAAACACATTTTCCCAAACTTTCATTTCTCCTCCAGAAAATGAGGAATGTGTGAAGTGAATGTGCTGTACCAATCTTGCTGCAGCCCAGAGTGCTGTTTCTGGAGGGAGATTGCTCCCCTTGCTGACAGGGTTTGTCCCTTTCTCAGGTATGTGACCAGGGAGGACGTGGCAGCAGCCTCGCTCCTCAAGGCCAGCAGCAGCGGGGGCAGCGTTCGCCTCATCTCCAAAGAAATGGGGGCTTCTCTGGACAAAGGTGCTTCTCCTAAGCCTTCCACAAAGTAGGTTTATTCATGCAATAGGATGATTAAGTTCTTTTGCCACATTTTTTTAATGGTAGTAAAATTATTTGCTATGAATGTCTGCTTTGCTGAAGTACAGTAGTTAGATAAGAAAGTTTCTGTAGTGCTAATGAGCTCTGTTTTATTCTTTTAACAATTCAGATTTCATCTGTTGTCTGCTGACAGAGCTGCTAATTAACTGAGTCTGACTAACATAAAACAAGAGAATAGTTTTGTGATTCAGTTAGAGAAAAGAATGTTAGCTCAGCCCTACTGTGAGGTCAACATCAAATTGAGGACACCAAATTTGCCGAAGAATTAAAAAAAAATGGGAACAAAGAAGTGACAATTCCAAACAGAAATTTGCCATGTAAAATATTTTCTTAAACAAGCACTGTGTATCCTACTTTGTTTTGAGTAGAGAATTCATAGGCAGTCATGGAGATTGTAAAGAGAAACTAGGATCTTTCCATTGACTTTATTACTTCTGTTAAAGAGGGGGCTGAAACATTTTGTATGTGTACATGCCTGATAGAAATCACCATGTCTTTATAAATACAGCATTATTTCAGCTAATAATTGAGCATAGTAAGATGAGCAGAAGAAAAATCTGCCTTGTTCTATTGCCAAATTTTGTTTAAATGGAAATGTAAAGCAAGTAAAGGATTTTTGCACTGTGCAGGTATCAATCTGAGCGCAAGGTATTATTTCAGCTAAAAAATTTCAGAACATAAGGATTTTTCAGAACATAAAAGATATCTAATTGAAATACACAGTGCATAAACCCCCCCATGAACTGGGCTGCTGAATACATCATTTATCCAGAGCTGTACCTTGTTCTCTGCCATCAGATTGCTTCCAGAAACTGGAAACGATTCCTCAGCCCTTCCTGCAGCGCAGACTGATGCTGGAGACTCCTCCCTGTCCAAAGGGTATCTGCAGGCCCTGGACAACCAGGGGACCCCTTTGTGTCTGAGCTGCCAGCAGCCAACAGCTGAGCCCCCGCCGGGCTGCCCGGCCTGGGACACGCGCTTCTGCTGCCACGCCTGCCAGGAGGACTTCTCCATCCGCTCCAGCCAGAGCTACCTCCGCTCCAAGGTGTTCCAGATCGAGCACGGCGTGTGCCAGTGCTGCCAGCACAACGCCCAGGAGCTTTACCTCAGCGTCAGGGATGCGCCCAGGAGCCAGAGGAAGCAGCTTCTGGAGAGCTCTTGGATGGCTCACCTTCCCCTTGGGCAGGTGATGGTTCTGGGGTTTCAGCAGTAACAGCTGCTCTGTGTATAGAGAGTTCAGACAGCCAAAAGTGTTCTGACAGATTTAAGATAGCACCAACAGCAGAACAAGAAAAAAACAAGTCCTTAAAAACAATCAAATTAACTAAATCCCACTGTCTTGTAACACCTCTAAATGGCACAGGCATCAGAGCTCTGATTCTGTAGGGAGGCACATGTACAGCCAGGGCTGGCTGAAAACATGCCAACTGCTCAGAGTTGTTGCCTGTCCAGTGGGAGTAACTAAAAAATGTCAAGGCTGGCTTCCTTTATCTTGATGAAAACTATAGCTAGCTACTTCCCAGGATTGCTTTGTTCCTACAGCAGGATGTCCATGTAGTTGAGGAGTGTCTCACCCCTGCCCTGTCCTTTGTGTGCTGCAGCTGAATGAGATGATCAGGAGCCCGGCAGAGGGGCAGTTCTGGCAGGTGGACCACATCCAGCCCGTGTACAGCGGAGGAGGACAGTGCTCCCTGGAGAACCTTCAGACCCTCTGCACAGCCTGCCACAGGGAGGTCAGTGTGTGCAGCCAGGAATCCTGGTCCTCTTGCAGGGAACAGCAGGGGAAACTGCACTTAGCTCCTCCTCAGCCCTGCTCCCTCCTGCTGCAGAACCCCAGTGCTCACAGCCTCCCATACTGCCAAGGTGGAAAGGCAGCATTGAACTATTACAATATGACAGTTCCCTCTGGATTTGGGAAAATGTTGCCTTAATAAACATTTGCATTTCCTCATGCTGTCTACTGCAAAGACAGTCTGGAGTTTATCTGTGGGCTAATGCTTTCTGCAGAACATGTTTCCAAGTATCAATACTCACTGAACCAACCTGTCTCTCTCTCTCTCTTTTGCAGAGAACTGCAAAACAGGCCAAGGAAAGAAGCCAGCTGAAGAGAAGGTCTTTAGCTACAAAGTATGCCTGTGACATCACCAAATTTTTAGTGAAGAAGTAAAATGCACATACATTCAGGTACATTGTGACTATGAAACCAATATAGTTAGTGTTTTCCTCTTGCACTGATTTAACAGAAATTGCTGTTATATCATGCTGGTGGTAGAGAGAAGAAAATAAGGAATGAAACCAAAGAAATTATCCGTGACATCCAAAGCACTTGATCATCATGTTTTTTAATGGCCCTGGTTTAGAGCTAAATTTCAGTATATAACTTCAGTGCCATTTTGAAGAATTATGATTTCCTCTTGCAGGGTAGTTAGGGCTGCAAGAATTTAAGGAAGTTCTTTTGAACCTGCTGGTGGTATTACTGGGTTCAATTGTACTGGGAACTTCATGGACCTAGAAGGTGTCTTAGTTTCAATTCCTTTTGTTGCTCACATACCAAAACCACAGAGTAAAATACAGTGATTATGACAAAAACTAGCACAAATGATTTGTTTCCTCCAGTGCTGCTCACCCACAGAAGGCTAACTCATGGCATGGGCCTGACGTAGAGGATTTTGGCATTTAGAATTGATGTCAGTTGAATTCTGGTTTTATTTAAACTAGCTTGTAGTGAAGTGTTACTCAGGATAGGAAATATTAAATATTGGCAATTATCTCATCAAAGGTCATTTCTGGGAAATGCTACAGTCAAATTCTCCTTAATGAGATTGCAGAGATACTGGTAATTTTGGACTGCTTACCTGGCCTGCTTTACAGTTACTTTAAATAAATACATTTCTTTCTCCTGATGTTTTTTTTTAATGCTGTCTCTCCTACCCCCAAATGCTGAGCTGTAAGCTCATACAGCAGAGCTGTGCACAACACATAATCTCACAGTGCAGGCCTGAAATTCCAACTACAGCTACTTAAAATAAGCCAAGTTATCCTTCTGAGAAAAATCTTTAAAGTTATAACTCTTGAACAGAGATAAACTGTATAAGACAAGGTAGTTGCATGAGTGCACCGTTTCTACAGTCAAACTAACAGGCCTGTAGCTGTGTTGATGATTGTGGTGACTGAGTATGACAGAGGAATCACCTCTCCAGCACTTTAAATGACCAAGTAGGATAGCCTGATAACCAAGTATGAGAGTCCTTCAAGTTTCTGCAGCCTACAAGAGACCACATTGCAGTGTAGTATGTCATTAGAGAGGAGGAAACCAGAAGTATTGGGGAAGAAGCTTAACCTAAATTTTACTTACCAGTAAATCAGGAATTGTTTGGTGTAAGTAATTATAAAGAAGCCACACAGTTAAAGAACAGCTGCAGGTCTTTATCATACTTACCCTGATGTCTGAGGGAACACCCAAGGTCTGTGACAAGATTTTTACCTTGTTAACTCTTCTTCATCCTGAAAAATGTATTTCTACTTCATAGAACTTTACGTGAGGAAAAAATACTCTGCTCCCTGTCCCCTCAAAGAAGTTTTAGGGTAACACCTGGGATGCTGCTACTACCAGCAGAACTCAGCTCTCTGTATTCTCAGTATAGTCACAATGTCCTTCCTGGATCAGAGCATGCAAGGAGGGCATAGAAAAGCATGGGAATACTGAGAGCCAACAGTACGTTCATATTTATTGAGCAATGTCCACAATACTGCAGCTGTTTGTACATTTGTAAGTAATGCTGATCTGCTGATTCTCATTCAAACAGATGAAGGTCACTGTAAAGCAACATTGGCACGGGTGGGGTGAGGGGCCAGAGGTGACAGAGCTGTCCCCTCCTCTCCCAACGATGACAGGGAATGCAGACAAAGAGCCTGGGTAAACACCAGTGAGTTGCTCACAGTGAAACACCTCTGGGGTGTCATTTCCATCCAGCTTTGGCCCTTGCACCAAGGGAAGGATACAGTGTATCCCAACCCCTCAGTGATCCACTGCAGGCTGTCAGTCAGACTCACTGTCCACTTAGTTCTGTCTGGGAGAAGTGACGAGATCTGGACAACCAGGACCTCAGTGCTCCACTGCAGGCTGTCAGTCAGACTCACTGTCCACTTAGTGACAAGATCTGGACAACCAGGAGAGTTTAGCACAAACTAGAGTATGAACTGTACACTTTAAATAAAAATAAGGATATTTCAGAAGCACTTGAAACAGTGATTAACCAAAAAATACTGGGCTCTGTGATTATGATTAGTAATAAATATAAATTACTTAATGTTTATATATATATCAATTTAAGTAGACTAATGTCACTTGATAAAGTCTGATCCTGAAGTGTGAAGCAGCACATACTGCATGAATTTCAACATGAATATCTGCACACAGCCCATTCAGGTCCGTAATTAAGCTAACGCAGGGCAAGTCTGAACCATCCTGAAGCCGTTCCAAACCTCGGAGCTGAGCCGCTCCAGCCGCCTCCCGCGGCGGCCCGTGCAGGTCGCTGGGAAGCAGCGCTGCGGCTGCCGCTCCCTCGCAGCAGAGCGTCCCGGCGGGCTCAGAAGAAGGTGGTGTCGGCCGAGAAGGCCCCGGCCAGGCGGAAATCCTCGCGGGTCAGCACGCTGTACATGCGCTGCGGCAGCGCCTTGGAGTAGGGCGCGGGCCGGGGCACCGAGGCGCGCAGGATCACCTCGCGGCCCGCGGGCGGGGGGAACTCCGACTGCAGCCCCGGCCTGCGCTCCTCCTGCGAGCCCGAGCGCCGCAGCTCCTCCTCCAGCGGCGGCACGGCGGGGACCTGCCACAGAGCACAGCGACAGCGCACGCTGCTCTCAGAGGAAGATTAGAAATGGGGAACACAGCTAAAGGCTTTATGTGTACACAGAGCAAAGCACTAATGGGATGCTAGAATATAAAGCGAACGTAACCAGATGGAAGAACCCTCGTGTGGATGGTGAAGCTCTGCCCAGCTGAAGTTCTGATGTGGCAGTGTGAAGCAAGGGTTGTGACTGGAGGAAATGGCCCTTTCTCAGACAGGGTGCTCTCCTCAGCTCCCTGCAGCTACAGGAGATCGAGGCAGCTTCCCCTTCAAAATCATCAGTGCCAGTACTGCAATCCTGACAGTCACCTGCCTTTCAGACTCCAAAACTACTGCAGGATGGCTTTTCATGGCCAGAGAGCCTTGCTGAAATCCCCCTGCTGCACAATCCCGATGGCTGCTCATTGTCTCAGAGCCAGGCAGCAGCAACCCTGACACCTGGGTACTGGAAGAAGGGCTGGCATGCCCCATAAACACTCCCTGATTACCTATACCTATGGATGTACACACACCCAACAATACCCTAATAGGGTCCTTCCTAATTCAAGCATGTACAACTCCACACAGGCACCATCACTGAGGTGAGGCAGAAGCCACTGGCTGCTCCTTGTGGTCCCTTGCTGCTGCCCCTGCTCCCAGCCTCTCCAGGAGCAGGGGGACCCAGCCCTGCTTGGCTCTGCAGGCTGTCCCACAGAACCTTCCAGGGACAAGTGCCACGTGTTCCCACAGGAACAGCTTGAGGAAACCAACAGAGAGGATCTTCCCTGTGCTACACTTGACACAGTTACCCTGCTTCTTTCCCAAATATCTATGTCCAGAAAGTTCCATAGCTTCAGGAAGCACTAGTGTTGGGAATGCAGCATTCAGCTAATTGTTCATCACCATCTCCCCCCAAAACATCAACAAAGAATATAAAGGCATGGCCACATATTTCAGTATGAGAAAACATCAATACTCACTTGAATAAACGTTTTTTTGTTTGGTTTGGTTTTTTTTGAGAGTTGTTTTTTCAGTTTTTTTTTTAAACATTTCTCTCTCTTTTCACTATGCATTATTAGGCTCTGAAAATAAAGTGTGAATGCAGAAAAACCATTCTGGAAACAAAAAGTTGCTTTTATGCTCAACATGTGAACACCAGTACAAACTTAATCTGGCTGCTGCACTATATCCACCAGAAGGTTCAGCTCTATGCAGAGAAGATGAGAGGGAAAGGAGGGACAAAGTTGGTTACCTCATCAGAAGATTCAGTCAGCTTGGAAAGGGATGAGAAAAGAACCAGTGATGAAAGACAGAAACAAAGGCAAGTCAGAGGTGACTTACAAGAGGTTAGGAGGAGACTGTAGGTTTAAGAGACATCATGCACTCCAAGAACATGCACTGGCTATCAGAATTTTCCTGAGAAAACTCAAGAACAGAACACATTATACACAGAGGAGAGTCCAGGTTCAAAAGGTAATGAACAAGGGACTCATTTCACTTCTATTTACCAAACAGCTCTCTACTGAAATAACTCATGGTAGGTTAAACACTGTGGGGTTTGTAGCAAGTTGGTTCCTGTCCCACTAAGAAACCTTAATTAACACTGACCAGCTACTAGTGGGAAATACCTGTAACCCTGCTTTCGTCAGTGGTGTTTCAAAACACAACCCTATAAATTTGCACACATCCTAAGGGCAGAAACTTAGACTTGAAAACCCACTGCCTCTCTTAAAGAGGCAAGTGCATATGTGTGCATCCTTACAGGGCACAGATCTTGGCCTTTTAAAAGGGTGGCTGGTTAGCAGGTTCAGGTTTGGAAACACAATTTCCTTAGAGACTGGAAGAATAAAAGAAATGTCCTGATTTTCATGCCTCAGAATAACCATGGTCTGTTTTCAGAATGGTCCTTTTTATGCCGAGTTGCAAAATACAGATTAATACAAAAGCACTAATCCCTTTAAAGTGTTTAACACCCAATCACAACATTTTTCCAGCAATTATTTCCTAATGGGAATTCAGGCTGCTACCTTGTTATTACCACTGTAGTTAAATTTGAGTTAGAAAATCTGATGCTATGAAGAGGTGTAATTTTGATAGAAACTGAAGGCTGATTGCAGTCCATGAAGTTTGGAAATCAATACTTTCAGACTAATTATTCCAAAGACTGCTTAAGAGAAAAAGGCAACATTTATGTCAATATCAGCAAGGTAAGGGTCTCCAGAAAACAGATGCAACCCTGGCAATAGGTAAAATGAATGCAGGAGCTGAAAAAGAACTGAAACTTCCTAAGCATGCTGGTTTCCACAGAAAAAATCTCAAGTATTCCAAGCATAAGCCTCAGTTTAAGAAGTTACTGCTTCTAAAATACCTAATATTACGACCTGTTTCTCTACATTCCTCTGTGAAACAATCAACACTTAACCTTGTGAGAAGGCAGAAATTTGTCTTGCCTTAATAGCATTACTGATGTTACTGTTGGCAGCACATAAAGCATTACTGACACCTCTGTCTACCCAGCTGGCTTCAACTGTTTAACATCCCAGCTCACTCAGTCTTCTTTGGTCTTGGCAAGGTTCTGTTACAGCCAAAATCATGTTGAACATCACAGAAAACACCTCAAGCACATACATGACAATACATGCAGATATGCAGACAAATACACTGGCACCATATGGTAACTCATTGGCTCATTCTGGTTAAATCAGAAGTGACTGCAGCCCAACCCAGAGCTCTCTTACCCTCTGAGCATTCACAAACAGCTTGTGAATGATGCTGCCAGCAGGTCCTCTTCCTGCACCAACAACTGACACTTCTGGCTGCTCCAGGAGACTGTTTACAAATCTGATGGAACAAATGATTGAAAAGGAAAAAGGAATGGTTAATCCTTGGCCAGATCCAGTGTGCTGACCTAAACGAGCTGTTTTCTGTCCAAGGCCTTCACCAAGCATCATTTGCTCAGGGTGAGAACTGGCAGATTCTCTTGCTTCTCTATTCTAAAAGTTTAAGGAAAAAATTCTCCTCTCATATACCTGAGAATGAAGCCCAGGCTCCTAAAGCAGATGTATAAAATCAACAGGAAAGCCTCCACGGTGTTGGCCATGCAGAAGTATTCACAAAGTGACAATTTTCTTTAGCACACAGACATTGCTTTGGTCAGACACCACATCTCTGAACTCCCAACATGTACTGCACAAATGTCATCTCTCCCTCCCAGCACAGCAGCAAGAAGTTGACTTGGGTTTTATAACATATTAGTCATCTTGAGCAGCAAGTAAATAACCTGACAGCAGGTAGTGATGCAAGGGAACATTCCTTGTCACTCTAAATTCAGAGCTGCTCTGTGATGTTTCACACCAGCAAGGAGACAAGAATAAGAAAACAACTGTGGAAGGGGCTATTTCATTCCATAATATTTATAAAAAATATTAACTTTCTAGTCCTAATTTTAGGTATGGTAACAAGAGTTCATCAAATATACCTTTTATATACACAAAAAAAGTCCCCAGTACTATCAAGATAAAACCAAATTCTATTAAAAAAACCTGGATCAAATGTCTCCAAAGAGATGCTTAACTGGAGGAGCACTGAGGGTACCCACACATAATTTCTAGACAGTCTAGTGACAGGAATACCCAAATATGATTCCTAAATATTTCTTTATTGAAACCATTGTCCTAAGTTTTGAAAGTAGGGCATCGGAGGAAAAGCAAAACAACACAGTGAAAAATAAGAATTCAAAAAAGTCACCTTTGTAGATCTTCTTTCTCGTCTTCATTTTCACATTTCTCTACCCCAAATTTTGCTTTGAGAGACCTTGCCCTGGCAATGATGGCTTCCACACTCATAATCTGAGCAATGATTTCCTGCAAGAGTTTAATTAAAGGGCAAATTAAAAAGATGTTCTTTTAACATTGCCATGAACAGTGCAAAAGTCAATCAGGTTTTCAGCCCCAGCCACTACAAAAGCCTTACTTCCAACTTCTTGTCCTCTGGACTGGGAAACCGTAGCACTTTGCTGGAATGGGATATTATCTGCTTAATAATCTTCTTAACTGAAGATATATCTTCTACTGCTTCTATTATAAGGAAAGAAACAAAGTTGTAATTATTGATTGTTACATCACTGTCCCCCCTTAACTATCTTAATAATTTATTAAACATTATTTACCTTCCTCCTTTACCTTGAGTACAGCTGCATGGATGATGCAAGGCAGGAGATGCCTTGCAAGGTCAGCTGGCTTCTGAATTGCAAGGTAATGAAGCACCTGCAACATTAGAAAATTTAATATTTTAGTGACCAAAACTAGTTCCCAAAGATAGATGAGGTTACCTTGGAAAGATGAATTCCAAGAATGGAACACCACTGTAAGACTTGAGAGGCAGTTTTGCATTAATTCTCCCAACAGGTTGGAATGAAACTAAAAATAACTGTATTAGGAAACTAAAATGTTCCTAACACATATGCAGGTGAAAATCTGATTTATTTACTAATAATTTAAAGAAAATACTTAAGTAACACTGCATACTTTTAGGTACTTCAAACACCCTCCTGTACAGCAGCAGGAATTTCCAATCAAGCCTAAGCCACGCACTAAACAGTTCAGTAACTCTGAGGACACAGTGCAAGGGCCTGTCAGTGTTTAAATGCTGCAGGGGGAGGAAGGAAGGGCTGCAGGGAGCCCAGACTGGCACCAGCCCCGGAGCTTTCACCTTCTCAGCCTCCCTGGTGTCATCAAAAAGCCTCTTCTGCCTCCGTGCTGGGACTGGCTTTGCTGTCTCCCAGGCCTCCACCCACATGTTGCTGGGAATCTTCATCCGGGCACTCAGCTCGCCCCTAATGACTTTATTCCCCTTCTCATCAATCACTTCCTCCTCGATGTAGTCCCGAGGTGAGTACCACCTCACAAAATCCTCCAGACAACAGCCAGGATTAGCTGCCTGCAGGGAAGAGAGGACAGAAAATTTGTTCCTGAAAAATCCTACAAAAACATGACAGCCTGGGTAGGAAGGCAGTGTGGTTTAGTGGGTAGAGCACAGAGTAAGAGACAAAACTCAGGAAATTCTTTTGTCCACAGCCAACAAACTGTGCACCAGGACAGAGGGAATAAAGCATAGACCAAGACAATGGCAAGGGGTAAAACCCACATCAGCAGCAAAAAAAAAATCACCTTCTCACCACCCGCTACATGTACATTCATTACATTCATCAATTATTTCAGGCAAGCTCAAAATTATGCTGTTAAGATTCTACCTGGCACCTGCCACATGCAATAAATAGGAATTTTCACTAAGCTTATCCCATTAAAGACTAAAAGAATCAGTGGGCTGCCTAAGTATGCTTTCAGCACCGACTTTCCATCTTTTAACACTCTAGTGACAAAATTCACTATTTCTTCCTCTTTCCAAAAGGAACTTAAAAAAAATATCTTCCCCAAACAAAAATAACTTCATTTTTCATAGATGCAATTTTACCACAATTAACTACATCTGTAGATCTACAACATAAAAGGAATCTCAGTTTTCAATTTGATGTACTTATGAAGAATGTATTTGTGCTTCCAATTATAGTTCTCTGTTTTTACGCCCAAACAAAAATAACTTCATTTTTCATAGATGCAATTTTACCACAATTAACTACATCTGTAGATCTACAACATAAAAGGAATCTCAGTTTTCAATTTGATGTACTTATGAAGAATGCTTCCAATTATTGTTCTGTTTTTACATTGAGATTTTAGATTACTTGCACCATATAAATAAAACTTCCACATATCCCTAACATGCCATGAGTCACAGTTAATAAACTCATGACTGTTATATTATAAATACTCTAACTGTACAGCACATTATATCCTTTCACCATAAAGACTGCAATAATTAAAAAGATATATATGGCTATTTCACTACAGAATTTCCAATCTTTTTAGTGCTGAGCTCCTATGATGACAGCAGTGGATGTGCTCTTAGCTCCCTCTGCAGAGCTCAGACAGGAAATGAAACCCAAAACCACAGTTAGTCCAGTCCCAACCTGATGAATGTCTGTTTTAATTCACAACTGATCAACTGTATGTTGGATGTGTTTTTCCCCTTCCCACAGACATTGTGTAAATTTACTGGGATGTTACAGTGTAACAGATCACATCCTCATAGATTTTGAAACGTGCCAAGAATTTTCCCAATGCGTTTTTATTTTCAATTTGAAACTAACTGGAAACTGTTTTGTGGAGGAAAAATAAACACAGAACTCTTCAGAACCGCCCAACACAAGCAAGAGGGTCAGTGAAATGAAGAAGAAAGCAGGGTGATTTCACAGCAGTGCTACCTTGAAGGACTCCATGTCGGAGAGCAGGCAGGCGCTCTGCATGCGCGCCCGCAGGTGAGCGCCCTCCGCCGACGTCCCCAGCTTCGCCAGCACCTCCGACTGCTCCTCCAGCAGGTCTTCAGTCATGGGGGCTGGCTCCTGCGACAGGGAAACACACAGGGTCACTCACAGCCCCTCCTGGAGTCAGCCCGAGGCAAGGCAGGAGAAGCAAGAAGCTCCTTCTCACCCCTAGATCACTCTGCTTCCTTTGTTGTCGAAGGAAATTATCGCGACTTTCTACTGCTTAAACAGTTCAGCCTCATGTTGTGCATCTAACAAAGAAACTAGACAGAAAATAACCTGGGAATGAGGTACCAATATAAGGATAAATTGCTAAAATGCCAAAATCCTAATGAAATCCTGACAATGTTTGACTGATACAATTTTGCTGAGATGCATGAACATCTACCCAAAGCAATGCAGAATTTTTGCTGTTGATACTGTCAGCACATAATTAATTGAGAACATTTTGCCTGACTACTCTCTGCTCATATGTTTTACCCAAGCAAAGCAACAATTTCTCTCAGGGGAATGAAAACCATTGTACTCTTCATGCATGGCTGACTTCAAACTAATTTCTGTGACCGCAGCACCTCCTACTCCATCCCTGGTCACTCTGCAGGAAAGCCTGTTGATGTCAGGTAACATTTCTAGTTGTTTGATGATAAACCTGCTGTAAAGAATGGCACCAAACCTAATGACTATGGCCTTTATGAGCTGAGAAATTATGAAAAAACCAAATACAGCAGCAAAACTGATGTGCGAAGTCAGGCAGAAATCTCCGTGGTGCAAGTACCACAGCAGCTCCTATTTTATAGGAAAGAAAGCAAGGAGGGGATGGAAGGTGCTTCAATAACTGCAAATAAAAAAACCCCAAATTTAAGGTAAGCAAGGAAGTTTAATTCTCATTTAAATGTATGGTTTGGAGTGAAATTTGGTACGGACACTCACTCTCAAATAAAACAAAGAGCGAGTGAGATTAGCAGCCTCATTAACTTGTAAAGATTAAAAACAAGGTATTAGGTCAAAAAACTCAGCAATTTCAACAAGAGACAAGGCTGTAACAGGCAAACTGTTTGCAGCTTCACAATCCCAGGTATGAGGCACATTCTGTGTGTTCCACTGCACATCTGGCTCAGCTCCTGCTCCCTCACCTGTGTTATGGGAACGTAGAGAGGCTCTCCAGGATGCAGCAGCATCAGTTTTCCATGTGGGTGCAAACGACCTTCTGGTTTTAAGTTTACAGATTCTTTTGCTCCTTTCTTGCCATTTTCCTGTCCATTTCCTTTAAGATCTTCTGTGTCACTGAGACATTCAAAAAATTCCTCTTCACTGTCACTCCAAGATTCCCAAGACTTGCCAAATTCTTTTTCCTTGTCAGGGTTCTCTCCAGAGTGGTCTCCTCCTTTGGCACCATCACCAGAAGCACCACCAGGTGAACGATCAGACATGCTTCCCCTTTTCCCCTCATCTCTTGCTTTCTTCCTTTCAATACAACAATTTAGCATCTAATTTAAGAAGTTCAAGGAACAAAAAAAAAAAATTGTTCAGCAATTGTTTCCCTTATGGAGAAAATCATACAGAAAAACCTGTAGAGCCACTGAAAAGGTCTTACAATTCTAAAAGATATCAATTCTACTAAACTTGTTGCTGTAACAAAATTTTTCTCAAGAAATGATTTCCATACCGAGAAAACATACAACTAAATCTACAAAAACTATGTATTTAGCTAATCATTGCTATAATTTTGACAGTTTCCTTAGGAGAAAAACAATACTTAAATTTAGAATATTTACCTGAAGTTTCTGGTGCAGTAAACAACATCTCAGATCTGGAGAGCCATTAGCTAATCTAACAAAAGGTAGAAGTTTAACCATTATCAATTTCATACACATGTGGTCTTAAATCACATGAAATCTAGAACAGGGACAAACCCCCACACTGAACCCACCCCCACCATTTAAATTACACAGCTCTTCTATTGTCTCAGTAGACAAGCCCAGAATTTAAATTATATGTATTTCCCAGGGGTCATTTCAGGAGCTCAAAGATCACTCACACTAGTGTGAAACACCCAGCATTCCTGGAGGTCAGTTTTCCAATTGGAAGTTGAAAAGATAACTGCTTTCAAACAGGAATTAGGCATCTCTGACTGTACTTTTAAAAGTGCAGTGATACAGTGGAGTCATTGCTATACATTTCAACTTCTATTTTATCTGCTAGTGTAACCATTTCAAAGTACAATCTAGTGACTAAATAGCCAGTCTGTCACATCAACAAAAAACCCCAAACCCCAACCAAAATACCATGACCCTAAAAGCAGGGTGGGTTATTGCTCTACCTCATCTTGAGAGAGCCCCTGGTTTGGTCTGCCCCAAGCTCTGGTGCAGCAGACAGAACCTGGAAGGGCTGGAATACCTGAAAAGGCCATTGCACCAGCAATGGAACAGCTCCCTTAGAAGAGAGGTGAAACTACACCACAGTAAGTTTTCTTCCTCACCCTCCCTCACACAGTGAAGTGAATGTCTAAGTTGAGCTTCCCCAGGCATCTTGAAGTTTTCAAGGTAGGGCACAGATGCTTGTCTTTACTCCCTGCCCTTTCTTGCATTAAGGAAGTAGGGTAATAAGAACAGAGATAGCATTTGCAATTAAAAAAACCCCAAAACGATATGTTTCAAAGTCACAGTGACCCCACTCAGCTCCAGGAACAAAGAACATTTTCTATGACCAAGGAGCAACAAGAAGTCTCACCCTGGAATAAGGTAGTTGTTCTCCCATCTGTAACGCATTTCCAGCACAAACTCTTGCCAAAGGTGTGCCACTCCTTTGACTCCTCCATGGTAGAAGTTTATCATACAAAGACATAAAGCTAATTTGTATGTCAGACTGTCAGATGGAGCAGATTTGAACTGGCTGAAGAGATTCTAGGAAAGAAACAAAAGAAAGCAAGAAATTATCACAAGATATAGGGCAAACACAGCAGAATCTATAAAAACACACACTCAAAATTGCTTCCTCTCTTGTGTCACTCAACAAAACTCACATAATCTTCATTCTCTGGAGGAGGATTGTTTCCTGCTGAAGTGCTGGCTCTGTTTTCAAATACATCTGCAAGTTTGTCAGCAGCATCAGGAAATAAGAACTTGAAGAAAAAAAAAGTAAACCTTCCATCAGTTTGCATTTCTCACTTTCTCCATAAAGTTACTGCAGGCTTCATACCAGTAATCCCTACAATTAAAATTGTTAGCAGACTTCAGAGATCAGGTTAGCCCACTTATAATACACAGACTTGTATCAACTTGGGCTGTTCCAAGAAGCTGACAAATGCAATTCAAATACTGGAACTGACATCAGGTATCTTTAAATCTGCCATAGGCTCTAAAGCAAATGCATCAGTGTATGAAGTCCATGTGCTCTCTGAACCCATGTGCAGGGACAGCTCACTCACCAGGAGAATGGTGTTGAGCACATCATTGTTCAGAGGAGACTCATCCACACCTCTGTGCTTGCGGATCTTCTTCTTGGCACTGTGAACCATATTTGTGACTGACAATTTGGGGATGGGGACTGGTGCTGGCTCTGTGAGCTTCGACAGCGCGTGGGTGATATCACCAACCTCTGGCAAATAAAATAAAAGCATTTAGAATAAAATAAAATAAAACCCCAAACACTACAACATGTCTCTTCGAGCGTTCACCTGTCTTAATCAGCCTATTTATGTTGTATTGATATTTAGCCCCTTGTGAAGCAGAGCTACACCTCTGCTGCCAGGTTCCATGCCTGACATTCACTGCTCTTAGCAAATACAGGCAGCAGAAGGAGGTCACAAATGAGTCACAGACTGTCCTTGATTTAATTCACCAAACAAAGTCTAGACTGAGCTGGCTGCAGGTAGTGCAGTGCTACTGCAGAGTTACCAACAGAGTATGCCAAAAGCCTGCTGAAGACTCAGTATTTAAACCCTGTTTATACATCATACCAATAAACACACTGCAGGTAACAGAGACTGCTCCAGCAGATGCTAAAGCTCTAGATAAATATTAAATAAATCCTGTAGTAATCACTGGCCTCACACAGTGTAAGCACAATTCTGTTTTAGAGTCCTCAGGTGAAATTCTCAAACCAAAAGACGTTTTTTTTCAGAGCTGATGCTGGTAAACTCTAGAATGTCTCTTACAATAAACTGAATTAGTATTGTTATAAAGTGAGCTGACAAATTTAAGTGAATAATTAGCAACAGACTGAGAAAGCCCATCTTGGCAAGCCCAGAGCTAAGAAGGACTGAAGGAACTGTATGCCAAGGACTAGGAGTAACACACTCCCTCCTCAGTCCAACACCTTTCCAAGCTCACTAGCAAGCTCCAGCAAAACTAAGATCAAGTATAACCAAGGAAAATACACTGATATTTGGAGGGAAGAACAGGTGACAAGCAGCAGGAAGGAAGGGAATTTTCACTATATACAGCAAAAAAAAGCCAAAGAGAGGGACAGAGACATCAAAAAGATGGCAGTATTTATACAGTTGGAATAAAGCCTGACTTGCTAGTCAGGTAATTTGGGAAGTTTTAATTTTCTTTTTTCCTTATAAATCCTTAAAATGGAGAAGATGAGAGCAGAGCCTTTCAAACAGATTAAAGACTCTTTAAACTGGCTGTTGACATGTACTACAGAGTACAACAAAAAAGGGAAATAAGTGGAAAAAGCATAAATAAATAAAAATATACAGAAAAATCTGATGCGTCCTATAACCAACTCTTGTACATTCTAGTCAAATTTTAAGTTTTTATATTCCTGTAAAAAAGAAACAGCCACAACCATAACAGAGGCAATTGTCCCTCTGAGACTCCAGGAGCTAAACTTGTCTAGAGTTTATGAGAAATTTCACCATGAAGCCCTGGCCAGAAAATTCCCAGGAGTATTACAGAGAATGTGTAAGAGTTATAAATACCAGTCAAGATAAGGGTACAGGAAAGATAAACTAACACAAAAATATTAAATACAAATAACACAAATCAGCTGGATTTTAGTTTTACCTTTTCCTTCCTCATCAAATGCAGACCTTCCAAGTATCTCATCTGTTGACTCCTTCCGCCGGCAAAGCTTGAAGAATTCAGTAAGGAAGTCCCCTGGCAGAGGAACAAAACTCCTGGACTCAGCCAAAAATCTCACTGAGCAATGAGCCAACACTCAAAATTATGCCCCAAGGACAGTAATTTTTATCTTTTCTTCTGAAAGAACATCTGATAATTTGTTCTGAAGCACAAATATCTTGTGCACAAAATACACATAATTAAATTATCTGAAGCACAAAAAACACATAATTAAAGCTTAGGTAAATGCACACCCAGGCAGCTGTTGGCCACCTCTGCAGAGCACAGCTTTCACCCAAAACAAGATAAATTTTGAAGCCCTGTTCCTCACAAGCTTAAAGGCAATGACAGATAGAGGAGTACAGCTCTCCAAAAGTATTAATCCTCCCTGTCAGAAAGGTTGGTTGAACTAAGGAGATGAATACATGCAAAACACACTTAATAAAGTGTGTTTAGGAAATCCAAATTTTCACAGAACACAGAGAAAATTCTTATTCCCTGGAACCTGGTGAAATAAGAATAGCAATGAATTTCACCATACACAGACAGAGAATAAACTACAACAGGAACTTATGTGTTTGCAAAGCTTGTGTTCTTGAAAAAGAAACCCAAAATACTGTTCACTCAAAAAAATAAGGGGAGTGAGCAAACAGGCCATCAGTTGATCAACAACTCAAACCTAACTTCATAACTTAGTTTTAGTTTAAAAGCTGCAAGAGAAGACAGGAAATTCTGATGTCTTACCCAACAGACACTGAGGGTTATCTGCTTTTCTAACTCTCACAGACCACTGGGGTGCTTGAAGTGGATCCAGGTCACTTGGGGGAAAAAAATTAAAAAAGAAAAAGAAAAAAAGAAGAAAAAGAAAAGAAAAAAAAAAGAAAAAAGAAAACCAAATGCCACTATAAGTATTGGAAAAATGAGTATCAAATTCTCAATAAATGTCATGTCATAACCAGTGAGTACCACATTACACAGGAGAACATGGCAAGCAAGAGTCCCTATTCTCATGTGTGTGCATGACATGAAGAAGAAATACTTCTTCCCCTTTAGCAGGAAACCTGGATGTCAGTTTTTGGGAGAGGAATATCAAGCAATGAATTCTTTTACCTTCCATGCTCCACTATCATCTTTTCCAGGAAATACATGATACAAAATTTTGAAGTCTAACATGAGGATATGCTCAAAACCAGGGGTTTGTGTTCTGTTGAGATTACAACACAATAATAATTTCTCACAGAAATGCATTTCAAAAGTGTTTTCCCAAATTAGATGTTCTATCAGCTGACATTAGCATTCCTCAAAATGGGTTCTTTTTCACATGTGAAGCCACACAGTGTTTGAGATGACACTAAAATGCAGCAGTGAGCAAAAAAAGGCACACTCACTTGCAACTGAGACAAGATACTTACGAATAAACATCGTTGTCAACAATTATCCCTTCTGCGAGGTGAGGCCACGTTGTAGCCAAATGCAGCTCACTGAAACAAACCAAGATTTCAGTCTTTCAGTGACAGCAGAAAGTGTTCCCTCCACCACAGTTCATGTTTTGAAAGGTATTTGTGATAGTTGATATTTGATTCTCTCTTTGTTCTCCAGTAAGTTTTCTCACTGCCCACATCAGAGCAAGTCCAACCCATGCACAAAAGCACATAATTTTTAAGGTTTATCTTGAGGTATATTTCAAGATAATAATTTCAGAGATAAATGGGGTACTGCAGAAGTTTATAGTAAAAGCCATATGAGCTTTAACTCTGAGCATCATCAGACAATTTTACAAATGACCTGATTTTTGCTATTAAACCATTATCTATCACAGATGTTTCTGAGGCACTTGAATAATTAAGTGTCTGTTGGACATGCTAAGTGGTAGGTAGGCAAAGCTGAGATTTGAAATAACACCTTTAAGTCCTCCATTAAGCAAGTTATAAAACAGTTTTCTGAATCTTCTCTTACCTAATAGGATCTTCACAGGCACCAAATGGTAACTTCCCAAATTCCAGGCCTCCAACTTCTCCCCCAACTAGAGCATCTATATCTGGAGAAAAATCAACAGAGTTTCCATAAAGAATTTGTGGAACATTTGAAGCAGCACATCACCTTCATTTCACTGCAAAGACTGTAACTTGCAGGATGACCAGAGGAGAGCTGAGCAGCTAAGGTGACTGAGCTAGGAGAACACAATCCTAACATACAGTCCCAGTAATTGCTCCCAACAGAAACTGAACCAGGACATTCGAAGGGACAGATACAATTCCTGTAATTCTTGTTGAGGGAAGGTTATTCCCTTCAAACAGGCAATGAGGACAGCTATAAAGACAGCCCTAAAGATTCAATGCTGGCACAACAACAGACACAAAAGTGCCATAAAAATGCTTGGGCAGGAAATAAATTCCAAGCAGAAAAGGAAAACTCTGGAAGAGCAACTCTGCAGAGTGAAAAAACAGTTACTTTTAAAAGTTGACATTTTATCAAAAGAGGACTTAATCAAATAATCTGGGGGATTCCCTGTAGTCCCAGGTACTTAGAGATGCCTCCCAGCACCCTCAGGCACTTCCCATTTATAGCCTTCAAATACATGACTCAAAACCAGACAGCCTCCACTTAACAAAAATTAAAGTGGGCAATAATAATAATAATGTGTTGTAATGTCATTATAATAATGCTATTACAGCATCTGATCTGCAATTTTAACTGCATCTGGCAAATTGTTTACAAACAAAACAAGTGAGGTATTAGCACAGATGAAGTATCTGCATAACTTAATTACATAATTCCTACTGCAGAGAAGATAAAAGACATTTAAATTCTTTGGTTTTATTTGAGGAGAGCTAATTGAGTGATAGTATATAAGTTACAGGTCTAGTTCTTCCCAGTGAACATAAAACCACAACTGCAAATAGCAATAGCAGTAAAACTGATGCTGTCCATCTTCTGCAACTCATTTTGACACGGGCTCCCTTATCCACAACACTGCTACTAAAGGAGTGAAAGTTATTCAAACTGCTCCAGTCCAGAAATATGATCAGGATGGTACAACTCATCCATGACAAACCTGGGATCCTGACTTAGAGAGTAACTACAGCAAGGAAGAGAGACTACAGAATAGATTTTGTGTCTGCAGAAACAATAAAGATAAAATCTGTCTAATTAATTTCCCAAGTTCTTTAAGTAAGCTTGGTTAACCAAAGAGGAACTACCATTTAAAACAGCACTGATTTTCTCTCTCTAATAAGCAGGACTCTCTTTAAACATGTCCAATATACATTCCTTAGCTACAGAGCACAGAATGAATCTCACTGCACACTTCTTCAAAACACAGGATTTTGATTACTGTATTTTTTTAAGCAAAGGAAAGCCAAACAATTAGATAACCAAGGCCACATGAGTTCTGTCTCTCCAAATGTACCCTAAATACCTCAAGCTTGTTATGTCAAACTGCTACCAAGTCAAGAAAAGAACTTGGGCATCTTAACTGTTCCACCACCTTGTACCTAAAACATCACATCACTAATAAAACTGATGTTAAGAAGGAACTGATATCTACCTTTTTCCTATGGGTCTGTGTGCCTTTGAGAAGTTTGTAATTTATATTCTGCTACTACCTATATAAAAATACATCTGTTAAAACCAAATCCTTGATACTCAAGGAAGACAGCATCACCATCAAGAATAAAAGAGATCATTTTGAGATTACCAAAAAAGTAACTACCTCTGTTTTTCCTAAACAGCATAACTTTATGTCAAAAACTTATCTATATACTTTAAATTTCAGACTATATATTATCTCTCCCCTTCATGCAAGGCTACTAGAACAAAAGACTTGTTCAGAAATTCCTCCTGTACTAAATTTAGTACTGAGTCAACAATAATCAAAATCCAAACCTTTACCTCAAGAGAGGTCCATATAATATTTTCTGCTTTTCCCACTATTAATACACTTAGATAGTGAAGTATCAGAATACTTTACGGAAACAACTGACAAAAACTCCCACGAAGTACTAGCATCTTTCAGAATATTAATCTAAATATTTCCCTAAGAAATCCAGGGCAGAATTCTTCACAGATTCAGCCACCCTTTTCATTCCACATGGATACCACCATTTTAGAAACATCACTGTATTTCTAAATGCTGACTAACCTGTTTCCAGGCACAGCCCTACCCAAAACACCTGTCCCAGCCATGAGCTACAACCTGAGAGCAGCTTTAAGGTGGCTTGCCCATCATACAGAATGGGATTGGACTGAAGCCTTTTCTACCAAAGCAGAAAATGTTAGAATTCTTCTGGCAAGATACACAAATATTTTCTTTAGCATTGACTGCTTGTCTGAAAATGAGTTATTCTGAGGACACAAGTCTCCTACCTGGTGGCTGCTGTGGCCAGAAGTACTGCTGCCAGTCCTGGAGCACAAAGGTGAGGCGAATAGCCATGCTAACCGGAGGCAGAGGCGTCAAAGGGCAGCCCTTCAAAATACCAGAGAACAAATCCAACTTAAAGCGCAAATCAATAGAAATATTACATTAAACACATCCCATCGGTTTTATACTCACAATCTTGGTTTTGAAGATGTCCAGCAGCCCTGCCAGGTGGGTGTACTGGCTGGGCACCTTGCGCAGGTGAACCATCTCGAAGTCGGTGCGAACGCCGGGGCCCTGGCACTCGCCCGCGTACATCCGGCGCCACTTGTGGTGGATCTGCACAAACAGGGGCACCTGGCTACAGAACAGGAATACTTCTGATCACTGAAGTGTCCTGCTGCTCTCTACAACTAGATGAATATTCTAGCATAGTGTCAACCTTTAAAATATATTTCCCCTCAGACACTTTGAAAGACTTCCCAGGAACCACAGAAAATCCCTGTTAATATAATCATTAAACAGAATGCCCAGGAACCACAGAAAATCCCTGTTAATATAATCATTAAACAGAATGCCATGCCACAATCACAGCCTGCTTCATGACTTTATTTACCTCATTTTCAGTCTACGCAATTTTTGAGGAAGATTAGGAAGTTACTGTTACTACACATATGGAAGAAATCCTCTTGCAAAAGTGGTGTTTAATAAATTACATATTATTCCTACAGCTTCTAGTAGCTTTTAACAGCCATAAAGGTTTTCAAACAATAATTAAAATAAACAAAACATTGATTCAGTCTTTACACATGGGGATTTCTTCAATCCTTCTCTAACAACATTACAGTGCAAATAAAGAAAAACCTCTGAATGTATTTTGCTAACAATTTAATACTTTTTCCTCACCAATGCAGTATGCTGGAGTTTTACCTCCATTTTACATGTAAAAATGTTTATGCTTTCACCTACCAGCCAGTGTTGCCCAGTGCAATGGAAATGGAGCTCAGCAAGAGGTTGCACTTGGATTCACTAATAACAGCATCGTTATTTGCAGCTGGAGCAATAACCACAAACTCACGTAAGCCGTACCTTGAAAGGCAAAGAGAAAAAAGTACATTTCTAGTCCCTGGCAAGCCAGCTGAAACACGACTCTTTAAAAATATTGCGACCTGGAGAATCTAATTATCACCGACAAATTGTGAAATCTGTTAATTTGATGCAAGTACCTCTTTATTTTTAGAGAGGTCAAGAACTGAGTGGGTATGGAGTGCTGCAAATCCATTCCAACACTGCAATGTGTTTGACTGGGAGACTTTCAGGTCTAGCAGTCCTGAGGTTTTCCAGTTTATCTTCATAATGACTGAAACTGTTTATACATACAACAAATCTCTCTAGAACCAATCCTATTACGTGCTTAAGATTTGCATTACTAAGAATATACTTGTTATTTGTTAAGGTGGTGCAGCTTTCCTTTCTAAGAATGTACCTAAATATCACATATATAAAAGCCTGGTTAATCTATGAAATTGAGACAAATATTTGGGGCACAAACCCCCCCCCCAAATTAAAGATAGGCCCGCTATACCAGGTTTTTTTTGCATTCCTTTCTTGTGTCTAGCACAAAGAAACAATTTACTTAAGCTTTAACTTCTAATTGAAAAAACAAATACACAAGTGATTGTGCCAGATTTTCCAGCTGCTATGCCCATTTGCAGTAGAGATGAGAGGCAGCACACATACCATCTCACCAGACAGTGGGCTCGAGGAGGAAAGTCATTGTTCATGCACAGCAAGTCCTGCATTGGCAGAGGAAGGGCATCTGTGACAAAAATTGATACATAATCAATGCATCATCACATCCATCCAGCTCACTTACAACTGCCTTGTAATTCACTGTGTGAATGCAAAGCAAACTAAAAGCAGGCATGTCAGATCACACTCATCAGACCTGAGAAAATCCCACACAGACACAAATCAGCACGCTGTGGACTCCACATTCTGACACTGTCTTCTGTCATTATCCTTACAACTATGGAAGGGAACTAACAGGTACCTTCTCCCAGCTCTTCTTTCCCTTCTTTGTCACTGGGTTCTTGTACAAGATAGTGATGGGTAACTGAGAATTTGAAGTCTGCAAATGAAATTTCATCTGATTTCTCTTCCCATGTTCCTGTGGTAAATATACCCTGCGTATAAAAAAAAGAAGGTATTATTTCATAAATTTAGGTTAACATTCATTAGTCTTTAAAACTAGTCTTTTAAATACTGCCTATGTGATCAATAATGTTGATCATTACACATTTTTCTACTGCCTGATGGCTCAGCATGATTTAATTTCCATAAGCAATTCTCAAAGCTCTTCATTATAAAGGTAGCTGGCTGCTAAAATCCACGTTGCTAATAATCATGTTCATTCCAAAAATCAAGCATCATATTGCATCCTTCAGAACTATATGGCAATAAAGATGGCATCCTCCCATATGCAACTGCACATCTGAAGATGTGCACCCTCAGTTTTGCCCAGAGACAGAAATTTCCCACCTGGGATTTCATCCGTATCTAAACTATTCTGTGCAAATATTACCTTGATATTTACTTTCACCAACAAATGATTACTTTTATCTACAACTTACAAAACTTGTAAGAATAACTAATTCTTATAATAAAAAAAAAAGTGTAAGAATATTAATTTTTAAACAAAAATTCAACATGGGAATGTTTAAAAAAATCAGCACCACTGCTCCTACTAAAAGCAACTTGGACAATGATCCTACAGGGTGTTAAGAAGAGAGCTCTGGTCTAGAAAAGAAGACATGCAGGAATACAGGGAGAGCTAATATGCAGTTCATTAGATAAGTTTTATTCCAAATACTCTGTGCCTGACTAGACTGAAGAGCAGTGAGATTCCCCGGGAAACACAGCAGCCATTCCACACAAACCAGCTGAGATAATCTGCACTGCTGTGCAGAAGAGCTCAGCAATTTCCTCTTCATTTCACAGGACTGAGAAAGCATCACAAAGGCTCTAATTAGCCTCTGAAAAAATCTCTCCCATCTATGAGACGCACTGAGTCACAAGTAGCACTGTGCAAACCTCAGCCATAAGTACATGAGGTGTGACAAAGGCACAAGGCAGGACAAAAAGATTCCTTGAGTATTTAGAGCAGCTCAGAGCGCGTTTCCAGATTCAAACTCAGAAATTAAAAAAAAATCTCTAAGCCCTACAGAAAGATCCATCTTTGTCAGGGAAACAGCCTGTTTGGTAGATGATCCACCAATGAATTTACAGCAATTGTTTCTCAAATTGACACATCTACAAGTGAAATTCTCCAATAAAGTCATTATCTGCCACACCTAAGAAAACAGCAATAGATTAAATACATCTGTGCATTAACAAATACAGCAACAATTAGCAATTCAAATTCTACAGGAAAATTCAGAAGTAACTGACCTTCTCTAGAGGTTTGCCAGAAGAAATCCCAATAAGTTTCCAGTCATTCAATACTTCTTCAATTTTTGAAATAAATCTATCAGGAGGGAAAAAGGCATTAATGTTTGCTGAACCTGTATTATAATTCAGCCACCTCAAAGCATGCAGTATGTTGTTCAGCTATGGAATTCCTTAGAAAAGCCCAAAGAACAAAAAAACAAACACCACAAGTATCACAGTAAAGCCAGAAAAACTGCTTCCTTGTATACTAAACAGTCTTCCTATGCTCAAATTTTACATGACAGTTACTTTGAGCATCTTTTGACTATTTTAAGAATCTCACCTTTTTCTGTTACTGCAGCACGTATCATCTGCAGCACATAACTCCTGTTTCATTTTTAACAGATAAACAAGCATTTAAGACAAAATTATCACTAAATTCAGATTTAAAGCACAGCACTTGAAATCTCCGGTCTCCTGTCATAAACGTTATCACTGTTGGAAAAAGCATTAAAAAAACAACACATTCACAGTGCAAGAGAATTCTTCGCCTTAAATTTCTTTGTGCATTGTTCTACTAACTTTTAAAGGCTTCAGCTACAAGACGACTGTCTTAACAATCAGACACCTACTTAGAAAACAGATAAGCCTTGTGAATGTATATTCTAATCCCTAGCAAACGGGTATTAAGCCGGACCTTTCACTAAGTTCAGAAACAGCTCGACTAGAGCCTCCTAAGCCGCTCCTCGGCTGCGGCCTGAGCCTAACGCGGAACAGCCGGGAAAAGGCTCCGGGAAGGGCTGCGGGTGCTCCCGGCTCGGGGAGCGGCCGACCCGCGGGCTCCGGCTGTCCCCGGCAGCAGCAGCCGGGCCGGGCTCGGCGGAGCCCCCGCGCCGAGCGAGGGGCGCGGCAGCACCCACCTCTCCCACTCGGAGGCGGTGGTGAAGTCCGTGATCTCGAACACCTCCGACTCGGGCTGCGGGGAGAGAGTGGGAGAGGCGGTGAGCGGAGAGAGCAGGGGGAGGCAGAGGGAGAGCCGGGGACCGGGGGGCGAGCGGGAGGAGCGGGACAGGCACTCACATCGCTGTCCGCCGCCATCTTGCGCCGCTGCCGGCCCCCCCAGCGGCGGAGGCTGCCGGGAACGTGGCGGAGGGCGGCGTCTCCTCACAGCCCGCACCTCCCTCACAACCCGCCGCTTCTGGGCTCCTACTGGCGGAGGGCGGCGCCTCCTCACAGCCCGCACCTCCCTCACAACCCGCACCTCCCTCGCAGCCCGCCGCTTCTGGGCTCCTATGCAGCTCCGTTTCTCCTCATAATATGTTTCTCTTGGGCTCTCTCGTTCGCCCTGGTGGGGCTCACGCACAGCCCGTCTCCTGCCTCCCCGGGCTCCCCACGCCGTGTCTCTGTTTCGCGGCCGGCTGCAGCCCCTCACGGGGACGCCCGCGGGCGCAGTCGCTTCGCACCGGCGCGAAGCTGAAGCGGGGGCTGCTCCCTCAGAGTCTCCGGCTCCGTCAGGGAGAGCCGAAAAGGGCTCCCTCAGATGTAAGAGTAACACAGCCCTTGTCAGCCAGCCGGGGGCTGAGGTGTGCCCCAGGACTGGTGTCCCTGTGCCCGTGTAATCCAAAGCCTTCCCGTCGTTTGTGTCACTGGGGGAACGACGAAACCCTTCTGGCATCCAGCAAAGCAGCTCCCTTAAACACCCTTTTAACTGAGCTTGAGCCCACTATACCTCTTTTAACCTGTCATGTCCCTTAGCATACTCTGTTACTTAAAAATAAGAGGAAATACCCTTAAAATCTTCGGCTAGAAAGGATATTACAAATACTCGTGAGGGGGCTGAGTGTAGTAAAGTAAAAGTAAAAAAACATACCAGGTACTAAAAGCATAAAGAGAGGCAAACATAAGATAGAAACGGGGTTTGTTTTGTGTGCTGGTGAGAGCCTGGAGTGCCGCGGTTTTCTCGGCGGTGTTTGTCCTCACAGGTCACGGCTGCTCTCCGAGCTAAGCTCGCCGGGCAGATTCCCCGGTGAGGGTTACCTGGGCGACACGGTGCAAACTCAGCACGGGAGCTGCCTCGGGCAGCGCTCCTGCCTGCTCCGCACTCCGGGAAACAGCCCAAAACAAAACCACAGTGTGTGCCATTGCTGTCGAACTCCTCGCTGGCCAGCAAAGGAAGGCAGCTGCGAGCTGAAAATGCCCTCTAATTTCCCTTCGGATTGCTGTGCCTCTTCCACTTTTCGCTGCTGAAGAACCAGGTAAGATTTGTAAGATGCTGCCTTTTTACAGAAAATTCTGTTGTTATTTTGAAGGGGATTTTTGTGCATCGAAAAAAATTGGAAGTTTTTAGGAAGTTCACGATCTGACTCTTAACAGGTGAACATAATGGGATGAACATTGTAATGGATTGTCTGGCCTTTAGCATGGGACATCAAGAGTGCTGCCTTCTATAGCTACCTCTGTACCTAATTTCACTGTCTTTGATTTGTATTCTTGCCTCTTGAAAGACTGAAGTTCACTATGTTTTTCAGGAAGACTCCCAAATCCATTAGAACTATTAACTGGGATTAATTTTCTTTCAAGAATTGCCTTTCTAGAATTTCAAAACTCCCAATCCTTTGGCTTAACCCTCTCATGTTTCTTCTTTATCAGTCTGCACTTTGGGTTTGTTCTGTGTTGTTTAGGCCACTGTCATCTTATGGTATTGTTAGAGTCAGAGTTTAATCTTGCAAAGAGGTGTTTTTAGAATTCTGAAGCAGCTCCCAGCACACTCAGCACAGCCAAGAGCAGTGGTGACTGTGCCAGGGTCAGTATTACCCACACACAGCTGTGCTGACCAGGAGGGTGACAGCCAGCTCCTTTCCCACAGTTACTGCTGATTAGACATAGGAAAAGTACATTACAATCTTCTAATTAAGAGTAAAGCCCTTTCAAGTCAAATTCAACATAGCATAAGTTGTGGTTTTACCTCTAAAAAATTTTTTAGCTCTTTGGTTCTGTGCATTCATAGGAAAGGGATTAGATTATGGCTAAATTATGGTGCTTTGAATAATTTAAAGTACTTTTAAAATGTTTTTGTCTTTTGTCTCAAAAAGTGAAATATAATGTAACTCTTTGTGTACGTGAATTGGAAATCAATTAACAGTTTTCTTTTCAGGTTTCTGGGCATTAATACATTTAAGGACAGCATGTCTGACAACAAACAAAATGAGAGGAGAAGCAAAAAAGGTAGTCTAACCCAAAGCTTACCTGTTTAAAGTGTAAATTGTAGATCTGAGGCTGGAAAGGTAACAACTAGAAATTTGGCTATTTGTCAAATTTCTATTTGGCTATTGGCTATTTAGCAACCATAAAAAATACAAAATCAAACTCAGAGTACGTTTCTACCTGTGTAAAGGCCTAAGATTTGGTTTGTTTTTCATATTTTTAGAATGCTCTACTTCTATAGAGTTTCTGTCAATATTTGCCTTCTATTTCTGTTCTCCTGAGATAGAAGCTGTAACTGGCTTTTTTACGATGTTCTTTGCTTTTGTAGCCCATTGAATTAATCAACTTACCAAAGAAATACAAAGAATTCAAAATTATACATTGACATATCAATAAATTTTTAAAAAAATGTGAAATGTAACTTGCTCTTGTTTCTTTTCCTGATACTTTTTATAATAAAGTTTTAATGCCCCAAAATAACTACATTTGCCATGTGTTACTGGAATTAATTTGCTTTTATGCAAATACTGGTGTATTACTGCAGGTTGTGGGAGTGTTGTTGCTTTTCAGAATGCAGACAATATAATGGAAGAAATGCATCAGTCAGACAAAGCTCTAGGAAAAACCAGGTAAGAAGCATCAGTATTTAATTTGCACTTGGGTGTACACAAATGAGAACGAAGAAGGTTCATAACCTGAATAAGAAAAATGTTTCCTAGGCATTATTTACAGCTCTGTGTGTTGTGTATCCCAATATCAATTATTGGCCACTTCTGGAGGCAGGACATTGCATTAGTTAAACAAATTATTTGGTACAATAAAGAAATATGGTAAATGGTTATTTGACTTACTAAACCCAGACAATTATCTTGTACACAACTTCAAGAATAACTTAGACTGCACTTTTATACCTCTTTTCAGTCACAGTATTTATCTTTTTCCACATTTTTCATTCTTCAGAAAACAGGTGGCACAAAACTGAGGCTTGTCCACACAGCCTCTGTTTTTTTCAGGCTGGCTGTAGCATATTTTGTTATTAACAAAGGCACATCTGGTCTTCACAATTCTTCTGACACACTCTCCTGATGATTCATAAAAACTACACCCTGGAAGCAATCAATTCTTGTCAAGAAGGGGAAGGTGAACAGTATATTTTTATGTTTCTCTTGTTCCTTGGCTAACACTGTTTGTCATCCAATCTCACTTGTAGTCAACCTCTGCATTGCAGTCTGCTATTTCCAGAGAGTCACAACCCCACAGATAAATAAAGACACTTTGGCATTCTGGGATCTTACAAACCTCTTGGTCACATTATTCACCAGCCATATGATTGTTTGAACTGGCTCCTTCCACTTATTTCTGCTCTGTATTTTGGTTATTTTTGTTTTGCCTTTTAGCCAAATTGCACCAACATCCAGAGCATGGCCAGCCCAACAAGTGGCATGTTTTCCAAGTAAAAATCAGATAGCATTACCCAGGAGACATCACACTTCTTTACCTTTCTTCTCAAATAAAGAGGACATGGGATGTGGCTTTGACTTCAGCTTTCTGCTACAGACCTCATGCCCAGAATCTAACATTTCAACATCATTTATGGATTTAGATACTTTCCAGATAATAAAAGCACAAATACAACAAAGTAAGTTCAATTTTAAAAGTCACACATTTTATATATTGGTTAAATCTTGGTTATCATATTGCCTTTGTCTTTTGCTGTCTTCAGAGAGACTTCAGCCATGTCAACCATTTTGTTTAATTATAAATTTGTGTGTGTTTGCAGCATGAAGGAGATAAAGAGAAGCAATGACAAACTTCACCATTCCTGCTACTCTGTGTAGTGAAACTGAGCCACAAATGTGCAGTGTAATTCTCTGTGCCTGGAGTGATGACATCTTTCTCCCTCATACTGGCAATATTAATTAGCTACATATTGTGGTTAGCAAACATCTACAACTGAGAAGCATTTTTTGAATTATTAGTGTCAAAATATTTTTAAATTATAGTATTTATTGTTTTCTATGGAAAATGGAATTGTGAAGTTCACAATTAAATTTCCACCTACAACTTTCTTCTGCACTGCAGATTTATAGCACAGTCCTGCAACCAGAGACAGATCCTTGATCCCCTGAACACTACAATTTGAAATTAATTTATAAATGTGAATTGTGGGCTGTTTAAGAACATCAAATTAATATTTCACTTGTTTTGATTTTAAGGGTTATCTGTAACAACGCTAAAAACCAGGAACAAGAAATCTGAGGTAAGAGGACATTATGTATAAAATGATCACTGGCAAAAGTATTATATCCTTTCAAAATCTTAGAAATAGAAAAACCAAAGTAGTGTAGGTAGTTTGCTTAGTTTCAGGTGTTGGTTTCTTTTGTTTTTCTTTTTTAGAATGTGAAATGTTTTTACATTTATTTTATATATATGTGTGTCAGCAAATCATGAGGTGTATATCAACAAATTATCAGTAAGATGTTACATCAGGGACTTCTGGAGATAAAAGATTGAAAGTTCAAAAAGATATAAAACCTTTAGACATATGTAAATTAATTAAAATGTGCATCCTATTTGTTAAATTAGATGTCTAGTTTTGCCAAAAACCCTAAAACTTCTTTTAAATGGTAATTTAAGATTGAAGTTGAATTCTAAAATAGTCGTGATATTAGATGATTGATGAAATTTACTGTGTTAGCAAATAAAAAAGGCTTTTAGAATTAAACATACTTTACATGAGATTTTGTGAAAAATGTAAATAGAATTACACAAAATTTTGGTACCTAGAAACAGACTCACAAGTTTACATCTCAATACTTCACATCACTTTAAATATACTGTATTTAGGAAAAAAAGATAATTTGGCCTTTATATATATTAATTATTAGCCTTTTGTAGAAAAGACTAAATTAATTGAATCAGATGTAAACTTCAGTGAACCATCACAGAATACAACTGATCACAAGAAAAAAAGTGAAGTATAGAAGTAGGAGCAGGAGTTCTGACACAGGATTATAAAAAGGGTTATGGGGGAAAAAACAACATTTCAAATGGAGGGAAATATTTAAGAAAAATAAATTAGCTGGCCTTGGTGTGATTTAATGCAGCTTTATTTCATGTCTTGGGCTCTGGTGGTTTCTAGAGGTGTATCCTTTGGGATAAAATGAGCATTCATATTAATGTCATGCAGGCTGGACAGAGCCTCCAGAACTGTGGATTTCAAACCAGCACATTGCTTTTCCTGGCATGTTCAAACCTCAGTTTGCCCTTGGAATGTGAACAAAAATTTCCTGCAGATTGCAAACTGATGTTGAATATAGACATGCAAATGAGCACTCAGAGCAGATGACTGTGTGATTATTTCTACTGCATTCATTTGCATAAAAATATTCATTTCCTATAAAATAAAGAACAGAAATGTTATTTTCAGAAAGTCATTCTCACTGTGCATCTGAATATCCAAACAAAGTACTCAGTTCCTCTGATCTGTACTCCTTCAAATGTACATGGTACCTTTCAACAAATGTGATGGGGAGAAGGGAGGAATGGTAAAACACTCCCTGACCCAACAGACTTCTGTGCCTTTGGTTTTATCCATTTCACTTCACTGCAAATTGAGTGCAGACTGTGCTGTCTTCCATTGTACCTAAAACTCTGAGTTAAATCTGTGGCCATTTAACATGGATCTAAATGTTTAGATTTAACATAATGTGCCTTAAAGTCTATAAATAACTTGTTAGAATTGTTTTCTCCAGGGATGCAATAGCATTCTGTTATAACGGTCTGGTTTTCCTTTTGAAAAATTGCTTACATGAGCTCTGGTTCCATTTGGAATATAATTAATGGTGTCAGCACATGTTGGAGGTTACATTAAAAAATTTTAAATATCAGCATTAGAGTGGTGCTCTCATTCAGGGAGAGTGCACAGCAAGAGAGGAGCTCTGGCACATGAAGCCACTGCCCAACCTTTGAATTCCTGTAGCAAATATGAAGTGCCACAAGACAGAGTTAATAACTGACAAAAGGATTTGTACATGTGGACAAAACTTACTGGTTCTAAATAATGGAGAATGACTTGTGCCTTAAAGCAAAAGATCCCACTTTCTGAACTAAGAAATACTTAGAAATAGTTCTGGATCTGAGAAAATTAATGCAATTAATGTGAGGAAAAAGAATGTATTTTCTCAGGAGTCTGATATTTTACTTCATAATAGGTTTAATATAGGAATATATAAAGGAATAATAATTTTCTAATTTTTTTCGTAAGTCTACTTGGTCCTTAGTGATTAGTTTTTACCTGTATCTGTGGTGGTTTTTTATGGAAATTAATGTTTTTTTATGGAAATTACAGTTTCATTTGCCACCAGTGACATGTCAGCCTGTAAGAAAAATTCATCTTGCTCCTCTAAGGGATAATATTGTCAATGAAAGCAGAAACATCAAAAATATTTTACATATTATGAACTCTATTCCTCAGCCTATAAAACCAGTTACTAAATTTTATCAGTATCAGTTAGACAACTTATTAAACAGGGACAGTGAAAAGTCATCAGAATTGATCATAGCCACAATTTCTGATAAGTTCACTCCAGTGAAGGATCTGTACTACTTCAGCATTAATAACTGTGATAAATACCTCAACAACAAGAAGGAAGAAATCCAAAGCCCTTTCAAGTGGAGGGAAGCTGATGTAGCAATCCACACTGAGAATAAGAAGAACCAGGTGAAATTCCAGTGTTCAGTGGTTTGTGAGAACATCAATCTTCTGACCCAAGCTGGGTTCTGGGATCAGAATCATCCCCACTTCAGCTCTAGCAGTGTTCTGGTGAACTGTGGCATGTTTACAGCCCAGACAGCATTTACAGTGTCCAGCAGCAGCAATGCCTCAAGAGCTGGCAAAAAGCAAAACAGAGCAGAGAATTGCTGCAGCACTGGTCTGGCAGAAGAAAATGCTACAGAGATGATGCTGGATTATAAACCACAGGAAGATGCTGAGAGTGCCAGCCTTGTGCTTTACAACCAGGATTTAGATTCTTCCTGTAAAAATGAGGTGATAGAGGCCTACCAAGCCTTGGAAGATAATTCTGTAGTTGCAGTGATTCCTGGAGTAGAAGCTCAAGATCCCTCTGGAAAACAGCCAGAAAATCGAGTCTGTCTCTCTGAAATAGAAAAAGAAGCCATTTCAGAAGCAACTTCAGAGGACCAAAGTGAGCTTGTAGCTGTTGCTCATGTTTTGCTCTCTGAACAAGAGCCAGCCATGGAACCACACATTGCTGAACAACCTGCCACAAAAAAGAGTGGTGTCTGTACCCTCCCTCCTCATGTTCCTCAGAGCCTCAATGTTCTTGCCCACAAAGAAAATGACAAAAATAAAATAAAGATGAATAGAAATAAATATTCACCAAAATCTAAAATTAATAATAAGATAAAAGTATTTGAAGACTTAATTGCTTCTGAAGAGATTACTACAAAATCAAATGCGAAGAGTCAGATTTTTCCATCTTTGGAACTGACAAAAGTGAAATCTGAGGCTTCCATGAAGTGTCAGAAAAAATCTACTCAAGGACACAAAGGTCATGTTGTTCAGAGTGCCCAGAAAATTAAAAAGCAGAGTTGCTCCTGCAGCTGCAAAAATTCAGCTGTCTTAAAGAAACACGTTACTCCACTTTGTCTGCCACGTACACCCTCTGCTTCAGATTTTGTAGATCTGAAATACACTGACATGTTCAAAATAATAAATTCAGATGACCAAGGCCCAGGTATTTATGAAATGTTTGGAACTCCTGTCTATTCCCGCGTGACAGACCTTGATCAGCACGAGGACAGGTTTTACAAAGGTGTTTATTCTGTTCCTCCAGGAAAATGCACCTGCAGAACTGCCTGCAGTAAAGGGGGAGAGAGCAGCAGAGTCAGAAACACTCAAAAGAAGACTCATTCCAAGCCAAAGAAGACCACACCTGGTGCTAAACAAAAGCAGAAAAGTTTAATCACAAAGGACAGAAGGACCAAGTCGAGTGTCAGCAGCACAGAGCAAGACAATGCAACAACATCCAACTTGGATTTTCAAACACAAACCTTGAGTAGCACAACATTGTTCCATGGAGACACGGATCATCAGCTCACATTTTCAGAAGAGCTTGCACAGCCAACTAAGCAAAATGAACTGTTTACTAATTCAAACCTCTCAACTATTAAAGAAGTTTCTTTGGAGGAATTGATAGACAGCCAGGATAAATCCAGGTATCAGAGAGCTGCTGCCTGCAGCCAGGATCTCCTTCAGCTCAGTGATCAAGACTGCAGAGAATGTGTTGCTCCGAGTGGCAGTCTGGTAACAGCAGAGCAGAACATCTGTGTGCCCCAGTGCAGGGGGGATATGGATGGTGGCAAAGGCTGGGAATCACACCAGGACTCCAAGTCTGTCAATAAATGTGAGTTGCCCTTTTCAGATAGACTGGAATGTCAGTCCCCTACAAAAATATTAGATCACATTAGTTGTGCAAACACGCCTCAAAACAGTGGTTTGGCAAATGAATTGACTCAGACTTCAGTGATTTGGACAAAAAAGGCCAAAAGCCCCAGTTCCCAGACAAGTCAAAACATTTCTTCCTGGTCAGATACTAACCATGTGACTGATGAATTGCTTTGTTGTCTGGCCAAAGAATTGCTAATGCTTGAAGAAAAAGACACCAACTCTTCAAGAACAAAAAATACATGTTTTAAAATAAAAAACACACAGGGTGAAGAAGAGGAAAATATGATGAACGGAGATGGAGCAATAATAAATAGTGCTCTAGAGAAGGTAAAAGAAATTTCTTGTAATTTGCTAAATAATTTGAGTGATGCTTCACACAAGTTTGGATGAAAAAATGGGAAATATGTGCTTATTAAAGAGATTTATCAAGTCTTTTTCCTTGGGCCAGCTGCCCACTGATTCTTCCAATGCTCTGTTGAATGTATCTGTGTTAGAGGCATGTCAGGACACAAGCCAGAAGGTACTAGGGCATGACAGGAATAGCTCCCAAAGCTTATATGAATTGAGAAATTGTAGTGAATAAAGAGAATGGGCTATTTTAATTGAAGAGCTTGTATAAAAAGGTTTTGGGCAAGGCAAGAACTGGAGATCTGGACAGGAATATGAAAAGACACTACAAATAGTCTTGCATATCCAGGAGGGCACTTACCTTGATTTTTCTGAGTGCAGCCAGATACTTTTATAGATATGAACCATAAGTATTGGTTTATCAGACAGACTTATCCTGTTTAATTAATGCTTAATCAAAACTTCAAGCTCAGAAGGCTCAGATTTTGGCCCCCAAGTCTGCTGCATGCCTTCACCTATTAAAGTGTTTGTCTACCAGTACTGTTTCTCCTTGGTCCTTTTATCTCTTTGTCCATATAAATTACAAATTTGTAAGGAAATGTCTTTCACTACATATTGATACTCTCCTTGTGCTTCAGCAGACACAGGTGCCAGTTATAGCTCCGTTCTCACTTCTCCCAGGGAGACCCATGGCTAGGTAGGATAATTATTGCCATCTTTCTGAAGCAGCCTCTTCTTCCTGGAAGTCATGGCCTGTTATTTTCATCAGAATTGTGTTACATGTGTTACTTAGAGCATGATGATAGCCATATTCACCCTTTAGCTTAGCAAACTGTACCTTTGAGACCAAAAAAGAGAGTGTATCCTGCTCTTTTAAGTACTCTTCTGTCTTGGTGTCAATGGAAGAATGTGTCATGCTGTAACCTGGTTATGCCCTGTTGTGATTTATACCTGAGACTATTTATACAGTTTTACCTAGTGTAGCAATTCTATCAATGACTTAGGCAATTTATATATATATATAAAAATCTATAAAGCAAAGTCATGCCAGGAAAATTGCTCCTTATGAAAAAGGGGGAACCAAATGAAGCCTGTGTTTTCCTCTCTGCTTTCTCCCCACACTGACCATCATCTTTCAAGCAGAGTTACAGTGAAGCCTTTTTGGCTTCAAATGAAGAAAAGGGCCTTCTAAACTTTGATGAATCTGCTAAATTATCAGGAAGCAGTTTAACTAAAGATCCTGTCATGTGGACAAGAGGAGAAGTCCTTGGAAAGGGAGCCTATGGCACGGTAAGTTAATGTCTGTATATGTTGAGATGTGTTGGTCATCATTGAGCTACACCTTATCTCAAAAATAGCTGTTGTCCTAGTCAACAAATGGGTTAAATATTTTGGATTATGCAGGGAGATATGAAATGTGACAAGCACAAAGATTCTATTTAAAATAAGTAAATACACAAATTTTGTCTCGTGTCTTGTTTTGATAAGTGCTGGTTTCACTGTAGGTGTACTGTGGTCTGACAAGCCAGGGACAGTTAATAGCTGTAAAACAGGTGGTTTTGGACACATCAGATCAACTCACTACAGAAAAGGAGTATCAGAAGTTCCATGAGGAAGTTGATCTTTTGAAGACATTGAAGCATGTAAATATTGTAACTTATTTAGGAACTTGCCTGGAAGACAACATTTTGAGCATATTCATGGAGTTTGTTCCTGGTGGCTCCATTTCCAGTATTCTGAATCGCTTCGGCCCCTTGCCAGAAGTCGTCCTCTGTAAATACACCAAGCAAATTCTACAAGGGGTTGCATATTTGCACGACAACTGTGTGGTCCACAGAGACATCAAAGGCAACAACGTGATGCTCATGCCCACGGGGGTAATCAAGCTGATTGACTTTGGCTGTGCCAGGCGCCTGGCCTGGGCCAGCCTCAGCGGCACCCGCAGCGAGCTGCTCCGCTCTGTGCACGGCACTCCCTACTGGATGGCTCCAGAGGTGATCAGTGACTCTGGCTACGGCAGGAAATCAGACATCTGGAGCGTGGGCTGCACCGTGTTCGAGATGGCAACAGGCAAACCCCCTCTGGCTTCCATGGACAGGGTGGCAGCCATGTTCTACATCGGGGCCCACAGGGGGCTGATGCCGGCCCTGCCCGATCGCTTCTCCAGCGCTGCCGTGGAGTTTGTGCACGCCTGCTTAACCAGGTATGGGGGCTCTGAACTGGGGATGAAAGGGCAGGTGGTTGTATGGAGGCTCTCAACTGGAGAATGAAAAGGAAAACACAGGTACTTTGTATTCTGGAGATAGCTCATGGGAACTTCGGCTGCAGTACATATGATTTTATTGTAAATGCATAGGCTTTTCAGCATTTCAGGAAATGTACTTTTAGATATACTTTTTAGATAAAAGTATATATAAAAGAGCTTTACTCTTCATAGTGGTATAAAAAAGCCCTCACAGATTCTCTTTTTGTAGGCCTTATACTCATCATTTACTTTCACTGTGATTTTCATGCAACATGGCACCATTGAGTTTTGGACAAAACATTTGATAAATTTCTTTGCTGTGTTTTGCTGTTCCAGTATTGTTTCACTTTGGTCTATGTCATACAAGTTGTTTTAAGGACAGTATTGTAAATGGAAGAGCTTTCACTTAATTCTTGTTTTCTGCAGTGGAAAAATCTATTATTATCACTGCCAGTCCAGGAAACACATACTTACTTGAAACATAATACTTACTAGAAACATAAAGTTCTCTCTGAAAACCCCAAACCAGTAGCATTCACACATTATAAGAATTATTTCTGTGGTGTTTGTTTTGTTTTAAACAAAGCCATGGGCTTCTTAAAATGCATGATGTTGATTGGAGATGACAGGACAACCTGATTGACAGAGGCTCAAACAGATAATTATCACCTTTCTTAAATACGTTGTTGGTGCACCTGAAATAGCCAAGTCAGCAGAATTATTCAAAGATTTGCAAGGAATTTAGGGGAATAAGTAATGATTTCTTTAATAATAAAATATTTTAGTTTTATAATTCATAAATTCCCACAGTCTTTTCCCTTCAAGCCTCCCTTCCTTTCTATCAACTTTCGCGAAAAACCCTAAAAATGAGTAGTGAATGGATAAATAATAATAATAATAATAAAGGCTAATTTTGCAGTTAGGTGTTTACAGGTTTTTAAATTAGGTTTTACATCACAGGCATACATATTCATTTTATATACTGATTTGTGAACCTTCAATGCAGAGATCAGCATGAACGGCCTTCTGCTCTGCAGTTGCTGGACCATCCCTTTGTGAAAGGAGGACAGTGAATTTTTCAAAACTCTTGCCAAATCAGCATGTATTTTCCATAGAAAAGATTTTCATTTGTGGAAAAAAGACCAGAAGGAACTGGACTTGAATGTGACAGCAGAAATACTGAGGAGCAGTTGTGTTCAAGGAGTCTGTTATTAGGCAGCAGTGATTAAAGAGTACCTGTTCTGCAATGCCTGTCCTTCACTGTGAACACAAGGCCACGTTGTGTTGTATTTGGAGAGACTTGAAAGGAAAATAAAGTCACCATCAGTAGCATGCAACAGGCCAGGTAAGCTGGAGTGTCTGTAAAATCCTATGGAACAAGCTATGGGCAGAGAGCTCTGCAACGTGGAGATGGGTAATGAGTGTGAGGATCCCACAGGAACCTCAGACCGTCTATCTACTGGCATAAAATGTACTGAGGCTTTTGTTCAGTCAGGTGGGCCCTTTTGTTTCACTGGGTGGGCACTTCAAATTTTAGCTGGTGAATAAGTTTTTTATGTACATAGATCAGCCCTGTATCTCCACAAGACACTGTGGTGATAATTGCAGGAGATAATGATCTAAGCCATGGGACTGCCTGTTTTAAATGAAATAGTGCATTTTATGGGCACTTTCAGGTCCCAGAAGGTTGGGGTTGGAAGGGGCTCTGGAGATGTTCTGGTCCAGCCCCACAGCTCAGAGCAGGGCTGACTGCAGCAGGTTGCAGTTCCCTTGTCCCATTGACTGAGTCTGACTATGGATGGAGACTCCACAGCCACTCCAGGCAACATGCTCCAGTCTTTAACACCCTCATGGTAAAAGTGATTTTATGTTTGAAGACTCTCTTATAGGTCAAGCTGTCCTGTTGTCCCTTGTCCTGTCACTGCTAGCACTGCAGAGTCTGGCTCTGTCTTCCTTACCATCCCCATGGGGTGCTGACACTCCCTGAAAACCTGAAGTGTTTCTCTGACCACTGGGGTGAGCATTGTCTGTGACTGGATGACAGAACAGAGCCCCTCTGCACTCCAGTGGTCTTCACACTTAGCAGAACTAGCTACTACTAACTGAACAAAATTAAATAAAATCTATAAAGCATTGTTAAGTATTAATAAAGTAAAAAAGGCAGGTGTTAGTATTTAGAATGTTCTTTTGTTGGTAAGGCTTCTTCCTATCAAAATGGGGTAAATCTTTAGCTTTTGTGAGCACCCAGGCTCCAGAAAGAGAGGCAGTAAAACTCAGCCCTACACCTGCTCAGAGCTGAGCTCTCAAGAATCCGAGACACTGACTCCAGTGTCAGCTCTGATGTAATGTGAACATTATTATGAAAAGCAACTTTCTTCAGTGCTAAACATCTTAGTTACTTAAATAGCTTTCAAACTTTATTTTATTCCAGTAGTCGGTCTCCCAACTTCAGGGAGTTAAATCTAAACTTTATAAAAGCAAAGAGAAATCAGTACTTCTAGCAAAATTCTTTATTAATACTTTCTGTAGGTATAATGTCACATAACAATGACAGAACATTATGCCAGTATAAGAGAAATCCTAACATCACAGTAATCTTCAAAGTTCAAGCAGTTAACAGTCCTTTTTTGAGGAATATTGATTGGTGCTTCATGCCAGACATCCATGGCAACATCATGTTAAAGTATCTTCTCGTTAAAATACCTTGCAGAATAAAGGCAGGAGCCTGGCCATGTGGGATGTACATAATTCCATGATGGGTACTAGTTCTTCTCAGATTAAGGTAGAGTCTTCAACAAAGCTGCAAAGTAAATATGAGGGTTTATTTAGCATGGAATGAAACTGAAATGAGTCATAAGCAAGGAAAGAATGGGAATGCTCTAGAATATATAATTAATTAAAAAAAGGTCAGCATTACAAACCCCCCTTCTTATGCACATCTTACAAGCAAAACTAACATCTCTTATTAGAGTTCTCCAGTATTAAGGTTACCAGTTATTGGCAATTTGTCATGCTAAATCCAGTTAATTACACTGAAAATAGTCATTAGAGGTTTGTAAAACTTGAACCTGAGTTTTTAATCAAAATGTGAAAGCACAGTTTTGCTTTTGCTTAACCAGACTTTGAGAACGAGGTGTCAGTTTAAGGCCAGCACTTGCAACAAAGGCATTTCAGTTTAATCAGAGCTGTGCTTGCAGCAGAGCTCAGGGCCCAGCACAGCCAAACCAAGCCCTGTGTTAATCTGGGGTGCTTGGCTGAGCCGGTCTGGTGGAGCAGCCTAGAAACAAGTCTAATTTTGCATATTTCTTACTTGAGATCAGGGATTTCCACACCAAAATCCAGGTATCCAATGCAAGGGGAAAGGGTGTGAAATCCTGAAAACCGGGATTTTTTCATGAGCCTGAACTACTCAGTGAGCAGGGTCGCACTTTGCTTCATTATTTACAGTGTAGGAGCAGGGCAAGCTTTGCTGGTTTAAAGGCTACAGCCTTCCTTTCTGAAACCAGCAAGGACCCATTACGGTGCATGCAGCCTGCCAAGCACTTGCTGTGGCTGCAGGTTTCCTCAAGATTTGGAGCCTAAACCTCAGCCCTGTCCCGGTGTGGCTGCAGGGGCAGCCGGTGTTTCTCGCACACCGTGACGGGAGCCGTGGCAGGCGGGGCCACAGGCAGGCAGAGCCAGCTGTGTTACACTGCACTTGGAACTGCTACCAGCAGTGGCATATAAAAGTCTGCATCTAAAAATGCACACATCTACCTGCCTTCCCAAGGAAGCAGAGCCTGCTCCCCGGAAACACAAGAGTCGCTTGAGATTATTTGGGTTCAAATTAATGCTGTTCCACAAAGCCCCCTGGGAATTTTTACACAGCTCCTATCAAACCTCTGGTTCTTGCACACAGGCAAAGAACCAGAGTTCTCCCAAGGAAGGGCCCCCAGGACACTCCAGTGCCTTCCCTTCCCTATTTTTCCCTTCCCACAGGGACCTGCACCACGGGACAGCTGAGGAATTTTAGAGGTGTTGTCAAAGAACACAATGTCTGAACTGTGGCAATACCAATGCTGCTGTTACAAGTGCAGGAATATAGGGGCATCAAACCCAAGCACTGAGTATCAAGTTATAAATTTAGTTTGGATTTGTTATATCCATTTCAGGAGCCAGAGAAACAGTCACTGCCAGTAGCAATGGGAGAGAAGACTCCTGGCACCAATTATCTCTTTAAGGTGCAGAGTTAAGCTTTTCAGAAAAAGGAGGGATTAACTAGCTAGTTCAGTCTGGCATAACGTCCAAGGAGCAAGACAAATTTTTAGAACTGATTATGTTTATGTGCATTTACATCAAATTAAAGAAAGCAAAGTAGGTGCCCAATCACCTTCCCTGCAAAACAAGGACTGGGAGCCCTTCCCCTAAGGTCTAAGAAAGAAATGTACAGTGTAGCACTGACACCCACCCCCTCACTGCTAAAAAGAGAAATAACACTGACAAAGCCCTCCACCATCACACAGTTACCACCATGCACAGGCTCTGCCCCCTAAGTACAGAGAAAGAGAAGCTTAAGGTAGCATAAAATATCTAGAATTTGCTTTTCAGGTACCAAATACCTGATCAGTGTAATGGAAATAAAGGGAACAAGTAAGACTTCAGACTTTCCAGCATTCCATTATTTGAGTGATTTGATGACAACTAGCAATGTTTTGCCAATAACTGAAAGGGGATCTTAGTGTTTACTAATGAAGTTGGAAAAATTAAACGTAGGAAAATGGGATCATTTCTGCACAGTAGAGGTGAGGTAGGGAATTTTATTGAAAATACTTTTTTTTTTTTACAAGTTCTTAGAAATAAACTTTTCTAATCTCACACAAACAGCTGTACCTCAAAAATTCAACTAAGCTATTATGAAACATTTATATTTACAGTTAGCCAAAAGAATATACAGAACTGCCATGTTATGCAAATAGCCAAGTACCAGCTCACAGTGAGATACATCACCCCAGCATTCCCACCATCAGGAAGATTCGACATACGAAATAATCTCACTATTCTACAAACCTCATTGCACAAAGAGGGAAGATTTTTAATAGTGTTGTAGCAAGGTCTCCACTACAGCATCATTTTACAAATTACATCATTCATGTACTCAAATTTTTAACAAAAAATCTGTAATAAGTGATGAACAAAGTAATAGTGTTGACTATGAGCCTTTTATTGCATTTATTCAGTCATTCCCGTGAGGCCGATGCCAATCCCAATAGTTTTCATTCATTTCCAACACCTCTGCCAGGCTGCAATTCACACCATTCACTAATTTACAGTGGGTTTCAGTCAGCAAAAACTAGTGGCACCTGATTGCATCCCCTCTCCCTCCCTCTCAGTCCAGGATCACCACATGGAATTCAGACACAAACACACAGACAGTTTCACCTATTTACAATTACACTGAAAGCCAAACCCCATGAGTTTTAGGGACATCCTTTACAGAGAAACCAAAACCCACTGTTTGGATCTCAATGTAACATAGCAACATTTTGTCCACCATATTTCACAACTTCCCAGAATCAAAACAGGTAATAGATTTTTGTAACAGCACCATAGGAGGAAGGCCTATGCTCTTTTCCAAGGTATATTAGACAGGCACTAATTACCATCCAGACATTTTAACTCCAGGTTGTGACAGCAACTGCTATATTTACAGTACAATATATTGCTTATCCAGAGTGGCTGTGTAAGATGCATTTCCTGGCACAATTATTCAAACAGACACAAAAAGAAAGTACTGTAGTGCTTCAAAGACAAAGACAGTTTCCTGCTATTTCATGAGTCTGCCCAGGCTCTAGTTTAGGACAGTAAATAATGCAGATTACATTAGATACAAATCAGACCCAAGAGTAGCACTGAGATGGAAAGGAAACGGACTATAAAAGGATAGAAAATATTCAACAATGCAGAAGTTTGTAACAAGAAGTTACATCCCGAATGTAGAAAAATAACCAATTCAGGAGGGATAAGACAGCTTTGGATTTTGTACATGGGCCTTGACTTACACTAAGATATAGCAGAAAATGCAATCAGGTTTCCATTTAAATATTCCTTAAGTGTAAAAAAAGTATTCATAGTTTAAATAAAACTTATTCAAGTAATTACAAGCGTTTGCATTACTGGAAACAGAGTATTACATAGTAATTGAGATACCTGTAGTTACATCATACAGCAACTACCAACCAGGCTGATACTGAACAGTTTTCTCATTTAAAGCACAGGTGAGTACATAACTGGAGGGCAAAGCTGCAGATGTTTATGGGAGACTTACAGAGTTAAATGAGCACTAAGGGAATGAGGAGGCTTAGCAAAAGTTTACTTCACATCATGTTCACTTCTAAGATAAAAGAAGTCACTGAAAACTGGCTGTTGCTACTATAGATCTACTGAGTTCATGTTGAGGTACTTCAGAGCTTATGGACAGTTGTGAGTAAGAACCCAGAAGGTCAGTTCCCTGTTCTGCAGGTGGCTGAGCTGCAGTA